>NC_051043.1:4857895-5192895 GCF_904848185.1 Acanthopagrus latus | reverse complement strand
ATGAGTGGTTGTGCAATACAAGGTATATAGATGCCAGGTGCATATAGTAATGTCTTGTAAAAGGGGACTATGTGCCCTACTGGGGGAAAAAAAAAAAAAAAAAAAAAAACAGCACAGACCAGCATCAAAACACAACATATGCTGGTTTTACTAACATATGTTGTGTTTTGGTGCTGGTTTTGGTGCTGGTCTATGCTGTTTTTTCCAGCAGGGTGAGGTGTAGCCTGAAAATATTTCAGACATTGCTGGGGCACTGTCAGGTGTTACAGTTTAAAGCAGTTCTGTGTGAAGCAGATATCTATACATTAGCAAAGAGTACCAATGTTGTTGATATTTTTTGGTAACCTTTTTTACAATTTGTTGTGCGTGCATGATATTGTGGCGCTGATCACTAAACCCAAGTTGACTGCTTTTCACTTTTACATATCATAGTTGTAGAATGAGGACACTAGCACCGTCGGCAAAAAAAACCCTCTTGGGAATGTTACACTTATCAATATAGATCAGATGTCACCATATTTCCTGTTTTACAGATCACATGGTAAAAAGGCAAACCTGTGTTGTTAAACATGAAATATCAGTATTTAATAAGTATTTATTACTAGTGTGATATGTTGAAGGGAAATACCTATTATTGATCTGGCTGATTATTGAAGCTGCTCCTCAGCTTCTTCTTTTTTTTTTTTTTTCCCCAGATTATTGGCATTGGTGATATTTTTCGTCAGATTGCCTATAAAATAAATTCATTTGGAAATGTCCTGCTTTGTCTTTGATGCCACATATTTTCTCGGTCTTGTCCCAGCCACAACACTATCTGGTTGGTTACGCATCACATGTGATAGCCTGTCAACACTGAAGAAGCTGAATCTGCACAGTAACTGTATGTTATCATTTAGACAAGTGGCAGTATAAAGTAGCTGGAAATTGCATTACTTAAATAAGATCTTGCCTCAAGTATGTTAAGGACAGTACTCAAGTAAATTGTAGTTGTTATTATTCTTCTTATTTTTTAAGATTTTAATTATTTACTGCAGATGTATATCTGTTTTAAATAGCTGGTGTTCATTGATAACTAATAATACATTAATTAGCCCTAAAAAAACCTTTTGGTCCATACCTATATATAGTATTGTTATATTATATGATATCAGAATTCACCTAAAGAACACAATAAAGCTTGAGCTCTGCATGGAGACATTTGCAGGGTTTTCTCTGCATTTCAGCAGCAAATGGGGGCTGACTGATTTCTCTCCCATCTGACCATTTGGCGGTAATAAAACCTTCTTTAAGGGCATTGCGTCAAATGTGTCACTGCTAGCTGTATTGCAACCATGAAATCACTGCACAGTGGCTCTAGGTAAAAATACTTTGTAGCAGGATGATATTGTAGTGACAATTAGTGCTGGTCTTTAAAAGGCAGTGGTCTCAGTGTAAAAAGCACGATAACTGCTGCTGGAGGGACAGGACAGAGTACTGTTGTGGACCAAATCATTCCCTTTTCAACATATTACTGAATGCATCACTTGTTGCTTGTAGTGAATGCAGATGTTGGAAATAGGAAGGACTGTTTGTGGATGTGTTCTTGCTATCTCCTTTATAAAGAAGAACTTGATAATGTGATTATGGCAAACTTCCCTCACTGGACTGTACAGTACAGAATTAAGTATAATTCTGTTAGTCAATTTGGATTCTGTTCAGGGATTTTCTAAATGTATGGCTCTTTGTTTTATAAATTACAGAAAGTTTAACAAGGTATTTGCCGATGGAAAAGTATAAAGATAGTCTTTAAAGTCTCCACACATGTTCATGTGATGAGTGCATGAGTAGGCACAAATGAAAGATGAGCATTAACTTGTTTGCCAGTATACTCCTAGAAAACACACAAAGGCTCAGCATAAAATATTTAGCCCTGCATACTGAGCTCCAGTCAAGCCTAAACACTTTCCACAAAGCATGTTACCAAAGCCAAATCACATCATACCTTAACTGCTAGTCTAGTCTATTTTTATCTTTATTTATTTTTTTTATTATTATTGTCTGTTTTAAATTGCTCTCCCAACCTTTGCCTGTTAAGCAGTTCTGTTCTGGGGCTGCTCTGCACCACAAGCTGTTTTTCAAAGTAGGTGAAATGCTGCTGATGTTGAAGAAAGCATACAATGTTTGCCTGCTGACTTAGATTTTTCTACAAATGTTTCTTTTTTCTCTTTTTATTTTGTGAATTCTTTTTTGAGTGACATGCCAGCGTTATAGATTAGAGACTTAATCGTCATGTCATCTATTCACCAGAGTTATGCTGACCTTGGTCAGCCAAACTATCACAATGTACTCAGCATCCTTTATACCTTCCTACATGAAGCACCCGTGTCAAAAAGGTTTATTACCAGGCAAGGAACTTGAGCTGCAGATGGAATTTTTGAGCTGAGTTTAAACATTTTCACTTTTCCCACGTGAGCCAAGCATGTGACCCTTGCCCAGCATGTGAATCTCAACTACTGAGCATGCATTCTTTGGCTTCCCTTCAACTTGGCTCCATTCAGTATGCATGCTGCTGGCAGGCATCACTGATATGTTTTAGTGTTTGAACATGTTGTATTTGAAGGCTGGTAATGGCCGAGTAAAACTAATGTTCACCTTCTTACGATTCTTTCTATCGTGTTTTGCTACATCTTCGCTTCTCCTGTGCCAGAATGGGAGCATATGGTTGGTCGGACAGGTGTCTTGGCAAGCTTTTGGCAACTGGAGAAAGTGTTTACGTTCCCAAAGTGCTGACAGGGACTCAATGCGCAAATCATGCTGAATTTCCAGCAAGGGGCAGGGAGGCAGAGAGGAGATGCAGCAGGAGAGATGGGAGAAGGGCAGATGGAGTTGGGGGAGATGAGGGTTAAGCTGGAGAATACCAAGGTTTTGCAACACATAAGTATTTTCTTTGATATACATACTATTACACAGCAGGCATGGTATAATTGGATTTCACAGTTGCAGCTTTTCAAGGACTGGTTTAACTAGTTCTGCTGAGAAGGCAGTGCTGTTAATATTTTATCAACCAGGTCAATTCTGTATGTTATTGTGTAAGGGTAGTATGCCAGTGATTGTGCAGCAATTCTGTTCATGCTGGGAATGTGTTTTACAGACAGCTTCAATGTCATGGCTGGCATGCTATGAGATATCTTAATGCAGGGAGAGGTAGTTGTCAGTTATGCACGCCAGTTGGAATGATGAGATAAATCAGTGAAAAAAACACAATTAGGCTATGCTACTTACTGTAAGTCATTTATTAAACTATATCAAAGAAGCTTTGAAGAAAGAGACTCTTAGAGAAAGCTTAGTTCATACGCACCCTTCAAGCAGAACCAGATTTTCTTCTTTCACTGCCAAATGCTGGATGTACATCTTTATGGCTGTCCTCACATGACGTTCACGCTCCACCCCAGTCAGTGTGTGTAGATCATTGGTACATTCTGTTCTAGCAGCGGCAATTGTGCCATCTACATTAGGCCCAATTTTCTGTTTAGCAATTATGGGTGCAGTGCGGATGATTCAATAAATTAAAAAAAATTAAAAATAAACAACACTTGCAATTTTACATGTAAATAAGTCAAGATAATTTATAGTTTAAGGTGCATTGTCCAAATTGACATCAGTGCGCTCAATGAATACATTTCCGAATGTAATCATTCTAACTTACCCCGAGCATTAAGTTTTCATATGGGCACATATGGGACATCTTTGTTGATATGGATGTATCTGTGAGCACCCAGTTATGAATAACCAATAAATTAAGGTTTTTTTTCAGCCGATGCAGATAAGCGATATTTACCTGATTTCATCAGCTATACTGATAACTGAAAATAATATGATTATCAATTTTTGTATTTTAAAAATAAGTTCATAACCTGTAATTTATGCACCCCTGAAGGTTAAAAGACTAAGATGTAGCAGGCAAAGGTGGATGCTTTATTATTCATAGCTCTAATAAGATTCATTGTGTTAAACCCCTTGTTTATTTACTCATCAGTTTATTAGATTTTCTGTCAATAATATACATTTTCCAATATCGGCCAGATAATTTATCGGTCTGATGTATATTGGGCATCCCTACAATATATTGATTTGGTTCTCCTCCTTTTAGTACTTAAACTTCATTCTGTCGATGTAGTACCATTCCAAGAATACAACTGGTATTTTCTATTCTTCCCGTATGTTGTAACAACAAATGGTTAAAATTGGTGTTAGACCCATTATGAAAACTGAAGCTTTTCATAAAATGTGAAAACATTGGGGATCTAGGATTGGCAGTTAATTTGATGGTGAAATTAGAGTTATTTAATAGGATGACAATCAGACAATCAGTGGGTGTCCTGTTCTTGGACAGGGATCTATCAAAGTCTGATCTTCACATCCGGTTGTGAAAGTGCATCATGGCATGAACAAAGGAGTTTTCTGAGGACCTAAGAAAAAGATTTTCTGATCCTCATGAGACTGGAAAGGTTACAAAACCATCTCCAAAGAGTTTGGACTCCACCAATCCACAGTCAGACATATTGTGTACAAATTAAGGAAATTCACAAATACTGTTACTAGGGCTGCACGATATTGGAAAAAAAATGCAATTTTTTTTTTTCAACCCTGCGATACATATTGCAATATGAAAAAATCCAGGAATTTTCATCAGATGACCTAAATAGCACTTCATGTTATGCTGCACTGCTGCTATCTTGTGGACAGTTAAACTGCACTGATCTTACCTGTTCTTGTTGTACTGAGCTGTGACATAAATGGTCAAACAAGTTGTGTTACCTCTCGTTGTGGCAACAGATGCAAGGCACTGTCGATACAGAACACGTGTTTGATCCAGAATACTGACATTGCTTTTCTTTTTGCAAACAAGTCTTCGTTTTTTGGCAGTTTTCTCTTGTTCGTTGCTAATTTTTCAATGTTGTTACCAGCGACTCATTCCATGTGCAGGGGCTGGTCTGCTTTGGCACACTGATTAAGAACTAATGTGATTGGTGGATCGCTGCGCATGCGGAGTCTGCATGCACAGTGTGTGTCAGGTACCCTTGAAATTAGATGAGTTATAATTTGCCTCCTACATCGCAGGCCCTGCCATGTGACTATTGTGCACATGAACATCACGTTGACAATGCTCAAACGATACATCATCCAGCGCAAATTGTTACCCTCCCCTGGAGTGGTCGACCAATAAATATTACTGCAAGAGCAAGACCTATAATCATCAGCGAGGTCACAAATTACCTTCAGGAGTCCACCAGACAGGACCAAAATAGAACTTTTTGTTAATGAGAAGTGTTGTGTTTGGAGATAGGAAAATACTGCATTCCAGTATATGAACCTTATCCCATCTGCGAAACATGGTGGTGGTAGTATCATGGTTTGGGCCTGTTTTGCTGCATCTGGGCAAGGATGGCTTTCCATGTTTGATGGAAGAATGACTTCTGAAATCTACCAGCAAATTCTAAAGGAAGATGTCAAGTAATCTGTCCCTGCACTGAAGCTCAGAAGAATGTAGGTCATGCAACAATGCAACGACCCTAAGCACACAAATCGTTCTACCAAAGAATGGTTAAAGAAAAATAAAGTTAATATTTTGGAAGGGCCAAGTCCAAGTCCTGACCTTAATCCAATCGAAATGTTCTGTAAGGACCAACGCGAGCGCTTCATGTGAGAAACCACCTAAAATCCCAGAGCTGAGGCTTGTCTGCACGGAGGAATGGGCTAAATGTCCTCCAAGCCAAAGTGCGGGACAAACCAACAGTTACTGGAAATGTTTAGTTGCAGTTATTGCTGCACAAAGGTGTTACACCAGATACTGAAAGCAATGGTTCACATACTTTTGCCACTCCCAAATATGTGATATTGGATTATTTTCCTCAACAAACGAATGACCAACTGTAATATTTGTGTCTCATTTGTTTAGTTGGGTTCTCTTTATCTACTTTTAATAATTGCATTAAATTCTGATGATGTTTTAGCTCATGTTTATGCAGAAATATTTTAGATTAGGATTCGCAAACTCTCAAGTCCCACTGTATAATGTGCTGTGTTTGCTGTGATGAATTTAGTTTCTTTTTTCAGATCATTTGTATAAAGTAAACCTTTATTCATTGCTCATCTTTCCTTCTGTCTCATTTGTCTTACAAAAACAGCACAGTAGCTTTTTGTGAAATGGGGAAAAGTAAAAGTAAAATCATTCCAAGTGCCAGGTTTCAAAACCTAATGTTTTCTTTTCCTTTTCCCACCAGGCAGTCGGCAAACTGGAGAAACATATCCAAGAAATGGACGACGGCAGCTACATCGAGTTTGATGTGCCGGAGTTCAGTAACACTGTACTGACCCAGCTCAACGAGCTGCGGCTGCAAGGGAAGTTGTGTGACATCATTGTTCACATTCAGGGCCAGCCATTTCGAGCCCACAAGGCTGTGCTGGCAGCTAGTTCACCCTACTTTCGTGACCACTCAGCCCTCAGCACCATGAGTGGCCTTTCCATCTCGGTCATCAAAAGCCCTGAGGTGTTTGAGAAGCTTCTTGCATTCTGCTACACAGGACACATGTCCCTGCAGCTCAAGGATATCATCAGTTTCCTCACTGCAGCTAGCTTTCTGCAGATGCAGGCCATCATTGACAAGTGTACCCAAATCCTGGAGAGCATCCACTCCAAGATCAGTATCCCAGTTACCGTCTGCAGCCCAGAGAAGGACGACCTGCAGACCAGCCACAATGGGGTCAATGACAGCAACCTCTTTATAAACCCTACCCAGATCTCCCCCCCTTACTACTCCCGGCAGAATCAGGCAGGACACGAAGCGCGCTTTGAGCTGGCTGCAAAAGGCCTGGGCCGGGGGCGGCCGCAGCAAGAGGAGGGCCAGTCGGACCGAGGCAGCAGTGATAGCGTGTCAGAACATGATGCTCCCATGGAGGGAGAAACAGAGCAAGTGGAACTGATTGGCAAAGATGGGCAAGTAACAGATGTGCATGTGAAGATAGAGAAGCCCGACAGGCCCTCTTACTCCGATAGTTCTTCAGCTGGTGATGATGGCTACCACACAGAGTTGGTGGATGGAGAACAGGTTTTGGCTGTTAGTGTGGGTTCCTATGGTCCTGTCATCCAGTCTGCTACCTATTCTTACTCAGGGCTGACCTCCCCTTGCTTTGTCAACCTCAGCAACTCCAGTCCTTCCCGCTCGATACTCAGTGGCTTCAGAGGTGGGCGAGCCAGGGCAAGGCGTCCCTTGGCCATCCCCGCAGGGGTGCTTAGTCATATCAAACCAGGCTCAGATGACAGCGAATCAGCTGTGGGACCTGCAGGGTTGGAGAACGATGTGCGAGAGCGCTGCCAGCGGAGCCAGTGGTACCCCTACAATGAGAGACTCATTTGCATATACTGTGGGAAGACCTTCAATCAGAAAGGGAGCCTGGATCGTCACATGCGCCTGCACATGGGAATCACCCCATTTGTTTGTAAGTTCTGTGGCAAGAAGTATACAAGAAAAGACCAGCTGGAGTACCACATCCGTGGCCACACAGACAACAAGCCCTTCCACTGTCAGATCTGTGGAAAATGCTTCCCATTTCAGGGCACCCTTAACCAGCACCTGAGGAAGAAGCACATGGGAGTATCAGAGGGCAGTAATCATGTGGACTCTCCAGAGAGGACGGAGGGAGGCTCAGGTCAGAAGGACCAAGAGGATACGTCTGAGGGGATTGCCTTTGAGGCGCAATATGCAGAGGAGGCACCAGCCAATGATATGGAGGAGAGTTCAAAATGCAGTCCGGAGGAGGCTCAAGCATCAAGATGTGATTTTTAGGTCCTTGCTTCAGGTTAAGGAAGCTTTAAGAAATGTTTATTTCAACTCAACTTAAAGGACTTTACTTCTTTTTGAATCGGCTCCCTCCACTATGGACTTTTCTTGCGTCAAGAGTTTCTGTCAATTTTATGAAAGTTAGATGGTGAATGCAGAGAGCAAATGGGTGCTTTATAGAAATTTGATTCTTTCAAGCAAAGGGAGTAACAACTTACTATTTTTGAGGAGGTCACAATAATCACGACCCCCTCATTGATTTTCTCTTTTTATCTTTCCATGTTTTTTAAAACATATTTACAGAGTTATATAGGCATGTTGCAATAATTGATAATGTGAAAGCTCTGGTAAGATGCTAGTCATATCACCTTTTTACCTGACCTGTTTTTGCACATGTGGCCACAGGAGGTCACTTACTCACAAGGAATGATTTTTCTGCCAGTGCAAAGCTTCGTGTGACATATCCGTTCAATACCTCATGATGCAACTACATACTCATAATAGACAGTATTTTAACTTAAACGAAACTCACCAGGTTCTACCTCATAGCCAAGAACCTACCAGGCACAGATGTATTCACCGTTTTGAAATCCGTTTTAGGTTGTATGTACAGTATCTTATTGCCAAACCCTGTAAAGAATATTCTCTCAACACAAAGCCTTGATACTTAGGGGAAATATTCCTTGCTGATTGTATGGATTCGGGACAAAGTCCTTGTCAAATGTTTCATGGTCAGCCAGGTTAAATTTATGATTAAGAAGGTGCTATGTTAGGAGTGCATTACATTTGCCAGATTTCCTTCATGTCTGTTTTTGGTGATAGAGAGAATAGAGTAAGAAATGGCTCTGTATACTTTTCAAGATTTTGCTGTCTTATAATGTTGGTTCCACAAAACACTTTTTATCTCATCACTACTGCAGATCTTTGTTGGCCAAGGTGTGGCTCTTGATGCTATCATCCATGTAATGGGTGAATTATGTCCATACAGTGAAGTCATTTGTATTCCTCTATACTCTGATTGCGGACTTATACTGAATTATTCTATGTGTAAATTGTTTTGTCCTGGGGTAGGCTTCTAGGTTTATACTCAGTGTCTAACAGAGACAGGAGTACTTCAACTCAGCACAGTAGGAACAGCTCTGAGTCTGTTCACACAAATCTTCATAGTCTGAATAATATGCAAACAGAAAGAACAAAGGAATCTCAGCCATTTTGACATGGTTTTTCTTCCATTATTTGAAAGAGCTAGCTTGTTTCCTTTTTTTCATTCTGTCCTACCCTTTATGGTGGGACCATTGATCTGTGATCTTTCTTCTCTGTATTGGTTGGGGTCAAAC
Source organism: Acanthopagrus latus (assembly GCF_904848185.1). Lineage (NCBI taxonomy): Eukaryota > Metazoa > Chordata > Actinopteri > Spariformes > Sparidae > Acanthopagrus > Acanthopagrus latus. The sequence goes on along the minus strand of NC_051043.1, from coordinate 5,183,738 downwards.
GCAGACTTTGAATATGTTTTCCGCATTTGTCAGTCCGACTTTGGTGTTGACACTTGTGGCATAGCTAGATTACAGCTAAGAGTAAAATGTTGGTAGGGTTAAGTGGTGATCCAAAGTATTGATGCACTTTGCAGAGTTAGTGGGTGGGGTCGGTGCTGTCCCATTGATTAAAATGTGCTAATTTCTGTCTTAATTCTGGTGCAGCAGCAGAGTAGTACATGCTTCACAGCGGTTTGTTGAGACTCTGCAATCACATGAATACTATTGGCTACAAGCCATGCATATGGCAACATTATATTTTATCTATACTGTTTGAACCATGGGGATCAGGGATGGGGGTGGTGTTAGTATATAGAGACTTGGTTTTATTTCCATTGTGATTTAAGATAATCTGCATTCATAGTGAATACATAAAAGGCCTGATTGGTTATCATGTCATATTTAGCAAATTTAATGCTCAGCTGGGTGGTCCCCTTTGTGCTATCCTGGTTTCTTATTTGCCATCCAGCTGGTTAATGCCTTTTTAGAAGAGCACCTGCTTTATGCTTTTATTTTGTCCCGTCTGGTCCATGCTGAATTTGTGCCAACAAATTGAGATGGATTATTTCACAGTTATATAATTTTCTACTTTGTGTGCATTTGGTGCGAGAATTTGCTGTTTTATTGCTTATGTGTAATGTTATGTCAAGAGAGCAGTCCTTTTATTCCACTGAATGTGCTGTCATCGTCTTCACTCATTAAGAGTTAGGATAGCAAACCAAGCTTTAGAGGGTTTTTGCAAAAAATCGGTATAGCTAGCTTTCCGTTCATTTTATGTCAAAGGATTTACCACAAACACTTCATCATATGTCCACCTTTACAATACGTTTTAGATGAATGTTACCAATTCAAGTTAATTTCTGCCAGCTACAGATGTGGTTTGCAGATGTGACAGCTGATCTGACCTCAACAAATCAGTTTCCAAATAATTTTGGAAAGAAATAAATTACTTTAATCTGCCTATGATGATTCTTGCCCTTTATCTAGAAAAAAATAGGAAATGCATACCTTCTTGCATTATTGTCAGCAATGTTTTGTGAGTTAAAGGGTACAAACTGCTAAAACAATTTTGTGCCAAGAGTTCACACCAAAGACTGATGGGTGATTTTTGACAGTAAATTTATTGACTGTATTGTGTAATTGAATGCTCATTAAAAAGAATAAGTTCCTAATTTAATGTAGGTCTAGTTCATTGCAGTTTGCAAGGAATGTATGTTTCCCAGCTTATAACAATCACTTGTGTACAATTTGAACAATTTGCTAAGAATTCATTACGCAGCGAAGTCATAAGTAACATATATTAAGCCATACGAAAGCTGACAATATAAAAGTTGTGCAATAGGTATTGTAATTGTTTAAAGCCAATGTAAACAAAAGAGAGAATACTTCACAAAAAGTGGCATCTTAAACTTAGTGCCTTGCCACAAGCTTTACATTTTAGATTCTGGCACTTAGATTCCTGTGCCTCTTTCATTTTTTAATGGATTGAACAGAGAGATTATAATAAGATATGGCCACATCATTTATTGTGAAGTGGTGCCAAGAATGAAAAGAAATTAATTCATGTAATTCTTGTCCATTTTGTAGTTGGAGTCCGATCCCCCGTTTTCACTTTTTATTATTTCTGTCAACGTGGTGGACAACTGATTTAAAGGTTTAACTGCTTTTGTAGCAATTGATTACAATCAAATGAGGCAGACTTGTTCTCTGCAGGCCATTGCCCTATGTTCAGAGACTATACTGTATCCCTCCTCTCTAACCACTGAGGACAATCTTAGCAGTGTACTATAGTTTTAGGCATTTAAATGAAGGAAGGAGATGCATGAGAAACGCAAATCTACTTCCTCTCTGTTCTCTTGGCATCTGGCAAGGGGAACAGCTGCTCGGGTATTTAGCAGACAAACTGAATATTTGCGGAGAAAAAAAAAAAAAGCTTACTCTCATATACTGTAGCTTAATTGCACGTTGCTCAGCCACAAAATTGTATAAAATTGCCAATGGATATTTTTTTTTTTTTTAATTTGAGTTTTCTTGTATTTGTGTTATCAATTGTGCACTTACAGTTTTTCAGTGATAGTAAATTCCCTCCTGGAAGTTTCGTTTAACTGTAGTTACCCTGAAGGGACTCAGCTGTGATGGCCTCAATCACTTCGGTAGGGACCTTTCCCCTTAAACGGTGCTTTTAGACTAGTCAGATTTTTTTTTTCTTTTATCATCAAATGAGTAAACAAGTCCATGTAATCATCAAAGGTGAATGGAGGGGAAATTGTTTTAATGCTTTTCATCAACTGTCATTACTTAAGTGATAGTACGCCCACACAACCAACTGAACTTGACACACTCGAATCGACTCTTAGTTCCACACCTCCGAAAAGGAACAGGAGATGCATTATGGGCCACAAGTAATCAAAAGGAAGTGTTTACAGGGAAGGCTGTCAGACTACTTTTTGAAATTGCAGCTCGTCCTATTCTTTTTATAATAAACTCACTTCAGGTAGTTTACAAACACTGATACAGGCTTAGAAAAAAATCTTAAGTCTTCCATAGCTTTTCTGTCAGTTTCTGTCCACTGTGTATTATAAGAAAAGAGCAATAACCTTTTTAAAAGTGGTGTATTGGGATCATCAAGCCTATTGAAATATTGGCCTGTCGTCTATCAAACTAACTGAATGTCAGGGAGCTGTTGAATTGAAGTAGGACCAGGAAAATTTGATATCGATTTATTTTTTATATATTTTCTGAAACTTTGGACTGGTTGGCTTCCTCCTCAGAAAAAAAAAAAATATAAAAGCGAAAAAAGTGGTGTTGCTAAATGCTCGTCGAGATCCAGTGGTAGTCAGTAAACTGCAACACAAGAACTGAGCGTGTGGTTCAGTCGTCGAACTTAGTGGCACTGTTCAGAGTTGTACCTCCAGCTGTGTCAAATAATGAAAGGGATTTGGGGCTGTATAGCCACTGTTTTGGGAGCGGGCGGTCTGTTGTCATGCTGATGTTCAGTGGTCTCCTTTGGCTCCTCAGGCACTGAGACTGTAGTTGTAGTTGTTTAGGATCAGTGGGAAAGTTTTCAGCTATTGCTCCTTTTCCTTTTACAACTCCCTAAATGCTGCGCTACAACGTCTCTGGCTCATGTATTTGGTGACAAGGCAAAAAAAAAAACTTAGAACTCAGGGTATATAGTGTTAAAAGTGGTCTCATTGGACATACATCTTATGTCCATAGTATAATTGTGCACTTCTCTTCAGGTGGGGAAACAAGTCCTCAGTCAGTGGTTCCCAAACATTCTGCCTCAAGGTCTCAATGAGCCCATATTTTCCACAGAGCTGACGCTCGAGAAACACTGGAGACCCTAAACTGAAGCTATGGCAGCCGAAGTGTCCCAACTCCTGTTCTGTCCACTCTACACACAACCTCACAACCCAACTGTGAACCTCAGAACTCTACTGTTTTGTACAACTATGAAGTAAATGAAGCTAGCTAGAGCTGATGTTGTATCTATTGCCATTTATGAATTTATTTTATAGCATGAAATAAAATATATTTATTCAAATTATATATTTTACTCATAATCATTCTGTGCTGCTTCATTTTGGTTCTTAAGCTTGTAAATTGCTTTTTTATTATATGAAAAAATGTCAATAGAATAATGCGTTTGTAAAATAAAGACGCTGATTTGGCTCTGATTTGTCTTTTGTGTCTCTCAAAGAAACCTTTACTTGTGTATAGCAGGGTGCAAAAGTCTGGCAGTACCAGTCGACATACTTCTACTTTGGTATTAATGTAATACTATTTTTTTATACAATAGATCATAGGCACAGTTACAGTGTGGGGACAAAGATGTATCATTGAAAAATGTCATGAATTTCAGAATATCTTAATACTTGTTATATCCTCCTTTGGATTCAATGCAAGTGTGCACTTGGAGCTGACGTGGACTCCAAGCGTTTGGTCTTCTAGTACTTCTTCAAAGCTTTCAGGGGTGTTCAAATCATAACTAGACTAAAGGTTTTAAGGGGGCGGTGCATGAACGTCGTCCCTCTGAAACTGGATCAGTTGTATCCAAAGCACTGTCAGGCAAACCAAAACTGATCAACAAACAAAGCTTGATGTGTTGATTTTCTGTAGCAGTTTTTAAATCACTTCTTAGGAGGAGGACAAAATACTTGAGTGGGCTAAGAAATACCAGAATCATAAAATGTATGACTGGAATAAGTAGTATTTACTGACTAATGTAAGTTTGGGATTTATGGCAGTATTACAAGGGTGTATGCAAGGAGACGAACAGGAGAGAGAATGAAACCAGTGTCTGGGCTTGTTCTGGACACCTGCACAGAACTGACTCCACCTTGACCAGTGAGACATACCATTTTGAGCTTCATGGAGAGGGGAAAAATGCGAAATAGAAGTACTTATATTAATATATATTAATACAACTGCAATTACGTATGCATGAAAACTCAGTGATCATGTATACGTATGTGTGATCCTGTATTTATGTCATGTACAATGTGTGAAACAATGTGTGGTATTCTCATGCTGCTGCAGTCATTTTGTATGAATGCCATGTAGAGGAAGATCTGAAGTGTGTGCAACTTTGACCCACTAGAGGGTGCTAGAAAACAACAAATCCACCTCAGAATGTCCCTTCAGTGCCTGAACTCCTGCAGTTTAACCAGGATGAAGGAGCCATCAAAGCTGATAAACTTTACTATTTACATGTTACTTTATAGCCTTAAGTAAATGATCAGCCATCTGTGTGAAAATTAAGTCATGCACATTTCATTTGATAATAGTCTGCCTAACTGATGTCTTGTGAAGATGGTTTCCTATTGTAAGTTCTCTTGAGACGTTTTTTTCTGGATTGTGGAAAATCGGCCACTCGCAAAGTCACCCAGGCCAAGTAGCAGAGTATAAAACAATAAATTTCTTTGGTCTCAGATGGCTGATAATAAAATGAATTTATCACCGAACAGGCTCCTTTTCCTGCTGGATGTCCAGTCACATTCTCTGCCTAATCCTCAGCAGTGTTTTTGCTCCTGCCCCCACTGTGTTAAAAAATGTACCCAAAGGGAGAAATATATTCATGAAGTGGCACAGCTGTGCAACAGCCTCCCATAGTGTTACCGCTGTATGTTGGTTGTACGGAAAGTGAGACCATACGGCAGCCAAATGACTAATAAAACCACCAAATTGGCCGGCTATGTGCCTCACTGATGTTTGATTTCAATAAACTACTTTCAGGCTGCAGATTCTTCACTGAGAAGAATGTCAATGGTTTGTACCTCTCTAAAATATTCCTCAGTGAATAACATAATGCGTGGCAACATGTGATGGTAAATAAGCATCGGCCATTGCTGAAAGTCCTAATAAACTGGATGAATTGTTTAAGTGACAGCATTATATGGCTGCACAGACATGTGATCCTAAAATAATAGGCTAAATTGCTCTGTTCAGTGGAATATGAGAATAAAAAGAACCACAAAATACAAGGCCAGGAAACCCGAGGTAGCCGTGTTTCCACAAGGAGTCTTTAACTGCATTCTATGGGTATGATGTATTTGTGGCTCTCTGTAACACAAAGTCTACCACTTGGATGGCTGTAAATAATTGCTAGCTGTTTCACACATTTGGTAATATGTTCTGTCAGGACAACTCTAGTTTCAACTTTAGTTTTGTTAAAGCAGTTCTGCAACTATAACATGACCGTGTCTTACTTCCCCTACACTCTTTCTTTGCATGTTGTCTCATATAGCTCCTGTAATCCCGACAATGCAAGACAACGATATCTCACAGATCAGAAAAGGTCACTGACATATGGAGGCCCATTTCTGCCAGTTTATAAATAACACATCGATGAAGGGGGAAAAAAGCTAGGTCATAACTTTGATAAAACAATTGCAACTCTGAGATTAAAAATCAAATTTATGAGGAAAAAAAAGTCCTAATTCTTGAGAAAAAAGTAGAAGCTTTGAGATTAAAAATCACAATTATGAGGAAAAAAGTTTAAACTTTGTGATAAGAGGTCACATTTATAGACAAAAAGTCATAACTATGAGAAAAAAGTAGAAATGTTGTGATTAAATCTCACAATCATGAGGAAAAAAGTAGAAACTTTGTGATAAGAAGTCACATTTATAGACAAAAAAGTCATAACTATGAGAAAAAAGTAGAAACATTGAGATTAAAAGTCACAATTATGAGATTATGAAATTAAGAAATGACAGAGTCTCAAATGTCATAGTTTCAATGTTTTTCCTCATGACTTTTTTATCTCATAACTTTTAATGTCATAACTCTGATCTACCGTGGGAGGTTTACTTGCAGAAAAGGGCTTCCATATGTATGCCCTGTGGCAGGCGGGCACTTTGCCTTTTTGGAATGCGTCAGCGCAAATATCAAAATGTTCTCTGCCACCATGTTATCTGATATTATTAAAGAGGGCTGACGTTTTTGCTCCGTGAACGAGAGAACCCTGCCACGTTTCAGCGAATCTGGGAGGACTGAGCGCAGCTCGTGGGGAAGAAGAGGAAAACAGGTGAGAGGTTTCCCACCTACACAAGATGAAAATACGATCCTGTGGTTACCAGGTCCGTCCATCCCTGAATTCCTTCTCTAGCTAATACGCCATTGGAAAATGCATGTCTTACCTCAGCCACAAGAGTGTTAAATCGATCGACACAGGAAACACGTAAAGTGGCAGTTTAGGGAAGTTAACCTTTGACCTGCTGGACTGACTCAGGCGGCGACGCAATCCCCCCGTGTGCCATGGCCGCGGGTCACAGGTGTGCTCCACATGTGAATGCTATCAAGTGAGGATGGAAAATGGAAATAAAAATGGAAATAATAGAGATGAAGCCAAGGAGCCTAACAGCGGGCAGGTAAGTTAAGGTGACATCTCTCTCATTAAAACAATAATGGCGAATATTTATTTGTTTGTTTTAAGCTAGCAGAGGGATAACCGGAAGTACCTGTGGATTTAGCTGCGTTAGCACCTGTAGCATATAAGGTCCTCAACATATCATAAAACAGAAGAAGGAGAAGGTAAATAACTCTTATGGCCAATTTTGACTTTGAATGAACTTACTAACACGGGTTACACTTGATAATAACATCATTTATTAGTTAGGTGAGGTAGTTTCACTGTCAAGAAACAATGAAATGGTTCATAAAATATGTACTAAGCAGTTGTAAAAGTTAAAAATATCACAACCATAATGTTTATGAGTGAACTACACAATATTTATGAAGCATTTACCAAATATTATGATCATTAATCATAGCGTTCCAAGAAAGAATTGCTAATAAATAGTTTATAAAGCATGTCATTGCTTCTAAATAGTGAAATTGACCTGACCTCAGCGCCCTCAGTGGTAGCTACGGCCCTGATCAGAAATGATCTCTTTGCTTCATGCAGTTGAAAAAAGATGTATTGAACACTTGTTGGCTGCTGGGTGTTCAGGCTCGTGTTGCAAGTGATGCTGTGTCCAGGCCGCTGTACCTGTCTTAAACACTCTGGGCCCCACTTGCTAACATCAGGCCCTTCTGACTGCCAAAGCAGGAATAATAGGCAGATGTAAATGATTAAATTTATGATTCAGCTTTCCTGGTATTGTGCACGTTGTCCCAGTGTCATGATTTACTGGCACACTTGATTACAACAGAGCTATTATTAACATTATTAGCAACACCTGTGCATTTCCAACCAAGCAAAAATGTAAATAAATAATAACAAAGGGGATTCAGCTCATGAAATAACAGTGTTTTGCTGCCTTGTTTGGTTTGAGTACATGAGGGCAAAAAGGTTATGAAACACTAAGCTTAAAAACCATATTGACTTAATTTTGTGGAATAAATGAATATGTCAGTATAGTGTCCTTTCACTGTCTTACTTTTCTCTTCTTTTTTTTAATTATAGCTGTACCTTTTTGTACTGTGTGACAAATGAACTGAAAAGTAACCAGAGCACTGACAGTATAATCTGTTGACCTTGGAATCATTTCTACAGCAAATGAATGCACTTAGTTGAGGTGAGTTACAAGGCAACATTATATAGAAGTTGGCATTTTGGCGGCTTGGTGCCCCCAAAGGTTTCTGAGTGCAACACCACAGTCATTAATACAAATCTCAGGTCTGTCAGAAATAATGTAGCTACTAACTACAAACTAAACTTGCATCTTGAAGTAAACATATATGCAACGAATGATCCTACTCTCTGACCTTTAAATGCACAACATGTAATTTCTACTGCTAGGAGGAGGATGACAGGTGCAGAGACGACATTATGGAGGAATAAACACCCAGAGTTGTGTCAGATTCTTCTCTATTACATAACTATCTGCTGACTGGAGGTGAGCTCACAGATTGCTTTTTTTTAACTTTTGGGGTTAAGAAGTACATTTACGTTCACTTCTGGCTGGAGGGGAAAAGGACTGTGGTATGCAGAGAGAAGAGGGGAAAAAGAAGAGATGGCACTGGAGGCTCTGGTGAGTTCTGACTTGAGGGATTGAACTGAATTCAAACACACAGACACCCTTGGTGCACGTTGTTGCTCACGCAGTTCAATTTTAGCACAACTCAGCATAATATATAACAAAGGTCCAGCCGTTTGATCCAGAAATTTTACATATTATGTATTCAAAAGAAGTAATTGCCATGATGCCACTATTCTCTCAATTGCAGGTACTTTTGCAAACTATTAGCCATAACTCTTAGCATGGAGTATGGTGATAAACCAAGTCTCTATCTTCACAAGTGAATTTTAAATCTCTACACATTGGAGCATTTTACATAAATAACCTGGATGAGGAAAAAGCGTAGTTGGGTTAAGTGTGCCTTGATGAGTTGGCGTGACATATTAACCAAAACCCTGAGAAACGGGAACATCTGTGAGATTCTTAGAAACCCGTCCTTTTCCCACTATAAGCCCATTTATGTTGTTCATATTTTCCTCTATTAAAACTGACTCAATCTGTTGTACTGGAGATGATCCAATCATTTTGACTCACAGCCAAGTAACAGTTTCGAGGCTCTTGGTGCACTGCTATTCTGTGTTGAGCTGTAAGACCACAGCTTGTTTCTTATAAAGCATCCATTAACTTTAAGAAGTAACAGTTTGTTATCAACTGGGAGTGATAGTTTATGTTTTTGAGAATCTGATAAATTTGACTTTATCATATTTCCTACAGTTTCTGGCAGCTAACGATGTGTTTTACTTATTACATAGTGGTAATACTTAACTGTAGTGTGTTTTAGAATATTCGCTTTGTGTAGAGTTTGAAAATTTAACTGAGGATTTTTGCAGTCAAAAAATGACTTCACTTAACTGTCTGAAAAAGTGCTTCTATTAGATTTATCAAATTAATGCCAGATGACAGTGAGGTTTGTATGTGTGTCTTTGTGTCCGGCACCTGTGTGCAATTATTGGTCAAAGGAGAGCAAAAGTGTGGAGTGAGCAGAGTTAAGCAAGGTCACAGGCTGCACATGGGAAAAAATGTGACATGGACCACATTGAAGTTTGATAGTCCAGCTCCAAAATATACCATTTATTATACTGAATGTGAGAGAGTTTTTCTTTTTAGCTGTAAAGATACATCAGTAACTAACAGTGAAATACTGTAACACTGGAATAGCCACAGTAAAACCTTACAAAGTAAAAGTTCCATTGCGCTAAGGAAAATTCCTCTTGTCCATCCCTATGAGATTTCCTGTAAGTTCCCTGCGGAGGACTCACAGGCGTTTTGGAAGAACATGAAACAGTGGTCATGGCATGTGGCTGTAAAACTATAAGCAAATCTGCACATCTCCACAGTTGGAAATCAGTTGAAATGCTGAGCTGTTCAAGGATGGGAAAAAATAAAAGCAGAATTCAATAGTTCCACTATGCAAGTAATCAACAATCAAGTGACTGTTCTCCAAAAGAGAAGCTTCACCGCATTATTACGCGTTTCTATTTTAAGGAGTCCTTAATCACTCCCATGTGCATCACAATAATTTAACAGCAGCAATGACGACTGGTTTGAATAAATGAATTGGAAAAAGATGTTGGTAACCATTTTATTGCAGCATTTTGTTGGATCTCACCATTTGCTATTTCATAGATGTTTGCAGAGTTTTTGCTGACTTGCAGCTGGACAATGACAATGACAGGCTGTGCTCAAGTCAGAGTGGTATCACCTCAATGGAATGCTCCATTACATAGATATGACAGACACTGAGAAGGGATTCAGACACTGAAACGGTAGCGTTGCTGTGTTACCTCAGTATGTCTTTAGTCTGTTTTGAGTTATGGCAAGACGATGGAGTGATCATGTTAAAGAAGAGAATAGAGAGAGGAAAAGGAGATGACAGAAAGATGGATGTGATTCACATTTGCAGACACTTCATGGTCACTGTCAGCTTAAAATGTCTTTTGATGAGTGTTTTTTTAAGGGGGAACAGTTCTGTGGTTAGTGTTAGTGATATAATTATCCCTCTTGATAATGATTATATAATTTAATTTGACTTCGCTGTTGGACTGGCTTCTTACGTGGTTCATAACCACTGGAAAAATGAAAAGGGTATGGTGGAAAAGTTACCTCTCCTATGCAGTCCTTTCATAGTGCTGATGTCAAAACTAGGGACCGACCAATACGACTGATACTGATTATTAGAAATCAAGGGGACTCAAAATCAGTATTTGGCACATATTCGTTTGGAGTAAAAATTAAACTGTGTCAAAATACTTGACAGCCAGTGATGGAATAAAGTTAAGTACAATTTTCAGGTACTTTACTTGAGTATTTTAATTTTCTATTACATTTACTTCCTCTCCTCTAGTTGATACATTTAGTGATTTGTTTCTTTGCAGATTCACATAATTCAGTGTTTTTCGGCTACTGATTATGTTAAATCTGTTATCAATCAGTAAGTGTTGTGGGTGAGTGGGTGTTTCTATTATCAACAATCTAACATAAAAATCCCTGATGCCAATAATTGGAAAAAATGCACACATTGGTTCACCCCTAGTCAAGCCATTCACAAATCTTTAACACATGCACTGATATCCTTAATTCATCAATAATATAATCTCTGAAGGATTTTTTATATAATTATAAAATGTGATTGGATCGTTTTGAAAAACCAAATCATATCAAAACAATCATATGACAGTGCATTTAATAATCAACAATTACCATCATCAGATGGCCATGAAATGGTTATAGTTTCTATAGGTTAATGCATGAAACTACCTTTTTAGGTTTAGGAAAAGATAATGATTTGGGTAAAATAAATGTGCTCCAATCATAACATAACAGAAATACATTTATTGTAATTTTTAACCAAGGGTTCGACAAACAAAGTAATGTTTGAATCTTCAATTAGAAAAACAAAATGCAGGAGTATGGAGAAAAGGTTTCCCTCTGGTATTCTTCAGTTTAGGGATCCAAGTAGAATTTATAAGAAAAGATCTGAGGCACTCAAGAGGATAATGATTTAAAAAGCCTTTATTGGTACACGGCTAGTCTAATAAAAACTTGCCAATGCGTATCAGCCTAAAAGGCCTTCATCAGACAAAGGCCTTTTCGTCATGTTTGAATCATTAAGTCTACCAACATCTATTTTAGACAAAAATAATTGAAGTTGAGTTCAGGAGTCTCACAGCCTTGGAAAGGAAGCTGCTCAATACTTCTGTATCTTTTGCCATATGGCAACAGTGGCGATGGTGTGCTAGGGCCCAATGTTTAGACTGAGTGAAGGGCATTAGATAAGCCATATATATGAAATTAAATGTTACCTCATGTAGTTTAAGTATGTTCTTATACCATCGTATACCTCTTTACCGTCTAGATAGTTTGATTGCCAATAACTCACTAAACTACACATATGATGATTCATGCTTTGCGAAAAGTGTATCGTAAGACTACATAAGAGTACCAGCGACAGGAAAACCGGAGTTCGCCTTCGCTGTCATGTAGTTAATGTTGTGAAATGGTCTTAGTTTAGTTAGGTGTGGCCACAGAAACTACTTGGTTAGGTCTAGGAGAGATAAAGGTTTGGGAAAAAAAGAGGAGCTACGTTAGTAACTTGTAAGATATAGCATGTATGTGACATAGTATAAGTAGTAAGTAGTTCAAGAAATTCAAAGGAACTCACCAGTGACTCTTGGTTTCACATCAGACACAAACAGCAGCCTCCTGCAACAAAAGGCCTCTGCTTGTTTTTCCCAACCACTGACCCCGTCCTCCTCCTTGTGTGGACTTTTTTTGCTCTTTGCTGTGTCACCTGATTTAATTTTTTACTCTTATCATAATTACTATGGTCACTAGGACTCAGCGCCTAACAGGTTGGACTATGCTGTTTGCACAGATGACCACCAACAACTGTTCTGGTGAGGACAGCCTGGAAAAGTGGTTAAAATCCCCAATGACAGATTTATTCTGTGGTTCCTCCAGTTACGACTACATTTACTTTAGAGCTGGAGAAGGGTTCACAGGCAGCACAGGAAAGTTAAATATGGTTCTATTAGAAGTCCAAGGACATGGACTTTTACATAAGTGAAACAACAATGCAAGGCCAGTTTGAATGTTCAGGTTTGAAGGCTCAGGAAATGCGGTTCTCTTTGTGCTGAGTGAGCACTGTGTCAGCTCATGGTTTTCCATGTTGGTTGAGGAGTGGGGGCTGCAGAGGCCACCCTTACTAAAGGTTTTCCATCGTGGTGAGTCCTCAGACGCACACGGCATCCAAGGAGTCTGTCGTTTCTGTTTATGGAGACGATGAAACACCGTCCTCTGTTTTACCACGATTAGGCTGATTGACTAAGCAGACATAAACTGGTTTTAGGGTGTAATTGTATAAAAGTGTCGATCTGTCCGTGAATAGAGGAAGATTTGGTAAAAAGTGTATTTTACTGTCCCATCCATCTTTAGTAAGAACACCGCTTACAAGAGAGACATTCACAGTGATGAATGACTTCCTTTGTTTCATCCAGATCCTCTCTGTCATGGGGAAGAAAGCTTTTCAGCTTTTGACTTATGAGCCAGTTTTAGCTGCCAGTGTCGTTTTAATGTAGGACAAGTGTTTTGGCTACTATCACCTAAGCATCCATCTTTACTTTGGCAGCGCAAAATGCTAACATGGTAAATTGGTTTCATTTGAAGCAAGGGAATTCAAATCCACATGCATGCTTTGCTCCGCTGATAATTGCTCTCTTTAAACAATTTCAGATTGTCTTTAAAGTTGTCAGTCACAGTGATTCATACTAAATTGATGTAAAATTCTCTCTTGTCTAAACCTTCCTCAACTCAAGTCTTGTGACAAAATACAGTATGGCATTAATGGAGCTTGGTTCATTGCAGTGTAAAGTCATTTTTGCCTCATTTTCCAGCTGTCTGTGGAAATCTCATTGACACATAGTAAAGTAAAGGTGGTTTCTGCTGTCAGTGGAGGGGGCTGCTATATGCATTAGTTTTACAAGCCTGTCACATTTCATTTGTCAGTCCCTGGTGTGCTGACTCTACGCGCAAACACTGTGCTTGATTGCTTGATTATTTGGACAACATATAGCTTAGTTACTTGTTACTGTGCTTTAAAATAAATGTTTACTTCTGTTGTCTGTAGAAATTGTTGAGCTATTAGTGAAAGTTAATTCAGTTCAGTTAATTAAATGTTTTTTAGATTTGCATTTTATTCATATTGTAAACCCTGTATGCTCCAGTTTCACTCAGTTATGATTCTAATGAACAATATCCAAAATGGCACATGTGAGTTTGTCAAAATAAGTACCATCATGTGTTTGTATGCTATAATGATTCTTCTTGCATGCTTCATTATATTGAGGATTGTAACATTTTACATTACATTCATTTTACAAATGAAGAGTAGACTTTTAGGGGGGTTAGAACAAATTTAATGCACAACAAATTGAGCATTAAAAATAATGCAGTGACCTTTTTGTTTGTTGGACTGTGCATGTTGAGTACTTTCCAGAAAAGCAAGTGGCTAGTCCAGTAAGAAATCTGAGAGCAGGGATGCAATCTGTATTACTAAAAAACCTAAAGCAACATTATGTAACATGTTTATAATGTAATGAGTTTTGTTTGAAGTTGGCCCTTACATTATCTAGCTAATCTATTGTGTTGCCCTCAGAAACTGTGGGGAGCACCACATCATACAAAAAGCCCAGTTTCTACATAATGTTGCCTTAATGTCATCACAGGGTCCTGAATCCACCAAAGAAGAAGTTTTAAGTATTAATATTCAAAATCTTAGTCTTAGTAATTACTATAACTCAACAAACAACTTAATTAAATAGTAGAGTTGAGAAGCCTTTAGATGATATAATTAGTGCAATTTTGTTCATGATGGACTGTTAGAATAGCACTGTCATGACAGCTCTGCATCAATTAAATTCATTAGCTAAATTACACTTAATGACTACATAACACAAGTGTAATTCATTTTCTTGACAGCTGACACTTGGTACACTGTTATACTAGACATGCTCATCTTTTTTAATAATGTGTTACTTTCACCTTTGTAAAGTAGATAGATGTTACCTATGGAACAGCTTGCTCGCTATACTAAGTGTGCTTTATACAACACGACACAAAAAAAGAGAAACACACAAGCTGTACATGTTTTATTGCAACTTAATAATGACATAAAAGGAATTAATACATTATATTACAAATATCTTTTATGTACAAACACAAAGTTTTGGATCTATTGACATCAACAAACCACTAAATTTATACAGTAAATACAGTGCTTGATTCATACAAGCAAATTGCTGGATACCTGTTCAAGCAGTTCAAGATTTCAAAACAAGTTGTTTTTGTTTGTTTCTTTTTTTTTTAAGAAGAAAAAGCAGGACTTTAAAGAGTCTGTACCTCCTCAAACCTATTTAAAGTTGTATAAGCAGACTGATAATAATGTTGGATAATTGTATCAGTTTTGGTTTTATGTAAGAAAATAAAATGGCACATTTTTTATAGTACATTTTATAGTAAAAAAACAAAACTGGCCAGAATATCAACCCTGTTACAAGTCAATGATAATGTTACTGTTCCTATAAATTACACATTTGTAAAATGTATTTAGAATGAAATTAAAAGTCACTGGATACATTTCCTGTGTCAAGCTCATTTGCACGTTGTGGCAAAAAAGAACTTTACGTACATACTACATATACAGTACAAATATTGTAGGGTTCCTATTTTAAAGCTACTTATTTGGTTCTTGTATTTAGTCTCAAATT
Organism: Acanthopagrus latus; assembly: GCF_904848185.1. Lineage (NCBI taxonomy): Eukaryota > Metazoa > Chordata > Actinopteri > Spariformes > Sparidae > Acanthopagrus > Acanthopagrus latus. The sequence goes on along the minus strand of NC_051043.1, from coordinate 5,168,467 downwards.
AGGTTTATTGTTTTTTTCTCTCTCAGATCAAATAGGCAGGCTTTTGTTTTATCAAAGACAGTGTGTTTAAAACAACTCCTGAGTAGTGAGTGTGACAGGGAAAATGACATTGCACAAAGTGCACAGATTCTTTGATCTGTCAGGAGCCACCAGTTTATCAGCCTGATGTTTGGATATTATCTTTGTCTTTGTCATCTGGCTTGGTCTGGTGCCCCTCCATTTAACCAAAAGTGAAAAAAAAAAAAAAAAAAAGATTGCTTGGATTTTAGAGCTGTAATGTTTTTTGTTTAGTGAGACATACAGTACAGTAAGTGTTCCTTGGATGCTTAGTGGAAGGTATTTGGGTTTGGACGGATCATCATGACCACTTTCTTCAGTGAATAGGCTCCTCCTCTGAACTCTGCCCAGTAGACTCCATCTTGGTAGCGGCTGCGGTAGTGTCCTCCTCTGTACCAAACTCCATTCAAATTTGAATGGGCACAAGAGTTGTACCACCAGCCTCCCTTCTGGTAGTGGGCACAGTTGCCTAGAGATATAGAAAGAAGAAACACATTCAAGCTGCATTCATTCACATAAATTGTGCATTGAACACATACTGGGCCCTATTCAGGCTGTCTATAGCGCATGGTGCAAGTGTGATTAGGGCATGTCTAAGTACTTTTTGGTAGTTAAATGCATTCATCTGTGGCACACAGCACAAAGGGGATGTATTTAGACTCTGATTATGTTGTGTGTGTGTGCTGATGGTGGAACATAAATCAAACCAATCAGAATGCCAGCTCCCATTCCCTGTGAGATTTAGGTACACCAGGACCTGGCACATATTAAACAGTGGCACACGTCTTCACTGAGGGACAGGGATGTGATCTTCGGCTGCTGGACCCTCTGCCCCACCATTTCACAATCATCTGTCCCATCAACAACTCTGTTTGACTCCATATGACAAAATAAACTGAGGAGGGGGAGTGTATGGATCCCAGTCCTAGGATCAGGTGGGACGGGTCATAAGGAGTATCATCCTGATCAATAACAAGTAGGATGAGAGGGTGAAATATGTCTTTATTGAGGAAAATACTAGTGACACCACCTGCAGTGATCCTCCAGCAGCAGAAACAAAATATGTACCTGCACTTTACAGATGATAAACTTTATTGATTATCTGACTTGTTTCCTTTGGAGAGTTAATAGATACAGCTTTATGTTTGTTGATTAGACGTGCCACGATATTTGTTCCAGTGCATGACTGTGTTTATGGAAATGTTTAAAATAAATGAAAGCAGCCTCTCAAATCATAAGAACAGAGCTTATGAACGGTGTGAACCCGCCTGCGTAGGTCCTTTAGATAGCAGAAAAGTGTGTGCCTTTGACTTCAGACCAGCTTTTGGTTGGTCTATGTCAGAGACGCTTTCTGCTGTATCAATTATAAGCTGGACTTTTAGATCTCAGAGCGCATTAAGAAGTTTTAATACTTGTCTTACCCTCACATTAAAAAATGCGAAATTGGCAGTTTTCCTTTCAGTTAAAAAAATCCATATCATGCATCCCTGGATCCCAGCTCAGTACTTTCTAACATAATATATTACCTGTATACGCATCATGGTCTCTGTCCAGTGTTGTGAACTGTTTGCCGTTATGCCAGGTGAGTGAGTCGCCGGCATTGCCATGGTAACGGCCCACCCTTAGCTTGTAGAAGTCCGCCTCGTTCTCAACTCTGAAGCTGGCGTACTCTGCAAACACCTTTCTGCCTGACCAGTCCTCCAGTGTGACCAGCAGCTTGTAGTTTCCCTGGTTAGTCAGCCAGTAGATGTTCTCCAGACCAAGCCAGTACTCACCATCGATGTTGCCAAAACCTTGCTGTGAAGCACAGTGATAAGAAAAAACATTATCAGTAAGATCCTTCCTGGAAGTTTCTTGGAACACTTGGGATGTCTGTGGGATCATTGCAAACATTCTGGAGGCAACTATGAATTTAGCTAATCTATGGGGTTGTTTATCGTCAAGGAACATTATTATAAATGGACCCTCTGAGTCAAGTTTATAGTGAGCATCAGGTGTCCAGATTTCCACTGTTATTTTGTTATTGAAAACTCAGCAGGATACAGCACGTATAGTATGTGATTCAACATGCTGGATGCTGTCTTACTGCTTTGTTCTGGCTCCAATCATACTGTAAGTGGGTTTGCGGTATCCCCTACCATACACATGCTTTGAATCATGGAAACACTCCTGCTGATGAGTGTACAATGCAGTTTAAGATCTCATGTGGTTTAAAGGTTTTTGTAAAAAATCTTGGAAAGTTTTTCATTGTTGCCCTAAGCTAAGATTTAATCAGGACCCTCTTGAATTTTTTGGCTTGGAAACAAATGTTTACCAGTGAATTGCTGCTCCCCGTGTGTGTGGGATTTCCCTTTCAGAAGAAAATGAGTTCCGCTGAATAAAAAATGATGTCAACACAGCCCCATTTAGTGAGTACCTTCTGGTGCATTATTCAGAAAATAAAGTTTATGACCATATCTTCATTGGAATGCTGACACAGGCAACCATTGTTATATTTCAATCCAACATTCCCACTTTTTTGTTTTACTGTCAAATAATTCATAAAGACCAACTGATGTTGCTGGAATTAATGAGTCATAAGGCCGTGGCAGTAACTGTGGCCGGTACTACATCCAGACATTTTGAAAGCTGAACAATTACCTATTCATTACTGGTGCGCATCTGGTCAGCGTAAAAAAAAAAAAAAACCCTACATAAGCCGCCAGCTGCCCTCTAAACTATGAAGTCCTTGATTTGGTGTGAAGTTGTCGCACCTTGTACGTCTCCCAGTTCCTGAAAAAGTTGACAGATCCGTCCACCCTCCTCTGAATCACGGTCCAGCCGCCTGGATCATGTCTCTGGTCACACCACACCTGCATAAGCCGGTTGGCATTCTCCGGCTTCACCAGGTACATGCCACTGCCAGTGTGGCCATCTTCCAGAGCCTGTAGACAATCCTTAAATGGACCTGGACAAAAGGAAAACAAGAAGACATTTATAACATTTAAAACTCAGTCGGTTACAGCTGCATCTCAGAGGTTAACTAAGGGAAATGGAGAGAAAGCCAGAATGAGAAAAATACTTTTTTATACTCTGCCATAGGGAATCCCATTTTTAAACAGAGGCTCTCATTTTAACAGTAGAATTGACTTTGGCTGCTCCTCTCAAGAGGGAAATGGCTGCTGGCTGGGCAGCCAAAAGAAACACTGGCATGAGGGCAAAGGGAATCCTGAGTAACTGCATGATGAAACAGTAGCAAAAACCTTTTTAGCATCTGTGATGCTTAACAGTGAAGGATTATTATATTACTTTCACTTAGGTTTATATATGGATATATTATAATATTTTATATTATGAAGACTGTCATTTTCAGCGGAGGTAGGCCTCACATTGAGTTTTGAAGAGAGGATTTCTTGGAGTAATTAATTTAAGGACAGCTGTTTAATCCTTGCCAGTAAGTCTGCTGAAGTTTTTTTTTTTTTTTTTTTACCAGAATTACCAAAAATTGGGTGGAGTATGGTATGAAGATATCATTATTTTAATTGTGCAGCATCAACCCTGCACTGTCATGCAGTAGAAGTAGAACGTGCACTAAAGTTGTTTTAATGCATTTTGTGCAAGGTCAATAGTCTTATTGGATTTCACGCTGCAAATCAGTGAAACGTAACGTGTGCCATTACGATTTTAGGCTAAATTCCAAACCCAGCAGATTAGGAAAAACACTTAAGGGGCAACTGGCCTCCCTGATTCAATTGGCTGTGAAAGTTCTCAAGATTTCACACTTGTGTAGTTTGCCAATTGGCTCGGATTACAAAGTCTTTAAATACAACGGAGACAAATGAAAAGAGAATAGGGGCTAGAGGTGAGGTAAGGGGTACATCAAAAGTTTGCAAGAGGTATAATAAATATGAAGATATGTGAACGAAGAAACAAAGCAGCCAAAGTGTTCACATAATGTTAAAAGCCAGAAGTTTTTCTTTCTTTTTTTTTTTTTTTTTTTTTTTTTTTTATCAAATCACCGCAGATGATATGTTTCTTGACCCTCTGTCTGCCATTCATTTACTCTCAGGAATGTCTCTGTTGAGCAGATACAAGCCAGAGAGCTGCCCTGCCCTGCCCTGCCCTGCTCTGTTCTGCCTGATAAAGTCTGCAGCTTTGGTGGAACATATGACTGATTCTTGCCTGGTGCAACTGGAACAAATGACATCACCGACTCCTGGTATCTCTTTCTGTTTGCACCCCCTCCCTTTTTTTCTGGGACTCCATCCCTCTGTTTGCCTCTGTTGCTCTTTCAGGTCTCGCTCGTCCTCCCTCCCTTCCTGCATTGTGTGAAGCTCAATGTTCGTGTTAAGGGTTTATGTAACATTTAAGGGTGTTCGTTGCACGGCTGTGGGCAGGAAATTACTTGCCTCCTTTCAAAGATTCCATACAAAGGCTACCGTTCACATGCAGCCTGGTGAAAATGGAAAGCAGTATCACAAAATGTCAATGGAAAAAAGCACCCAGTAGTCATGCTGGGAATGGGTTGCTTTTTCCAGCATATTAAAACTGAAGCCTCTTAATGAAATGGAACAGCAGTAGACTATCGACTGCAACTGATAACACAAAACACCCTTCACATCAATTTTAAAGCTTTATCATCCACTAACATGTGTTCAAGAGCCCTATGGGCTTGAATCCTGCTATCCATTAAGGCACATGTATTTATCCTGCTAATATGCTTTGTGGGGTTTTTTTGTGTGTGGGTTGAATCATGGCAATTAGATGATATGCATCTCGAAAGGCAGCAGACAACAGCATTTCTGTTCTCCCCAAGAGCCCTTTGCTCTGGGAATGTGTGGGGTGTATTTAAATCAGCTATTACTCAGAGAATGGGTACTCGCCATTGTTGGATGATTAATGATTAAGAGGTTCACAATTGTTGTGGGCTCAGACACACAATCCTTTGTTGGTGATGGCAACAGATGTTTTTGGTAAGAATGTATCAAAAATAGCACTTAATTTAAAAGTTTGCATTGGACTTTGTTAGACTCACCAGAGGGCTTGTCAGTGGTGGAGGGGCTGTGTGTGCCTGTGGGCATCGTTGGAAGAACAGGTGGAGATTTTTGGTCGCTCTGGATCTCGTTGCTGATCGGGTTGTTAATTCGTGGAAGGACAGGTGGCTGGTAAGGCTTGTTGAGAGGCGGCGATGGTGGAGGCGGCTGAGGCCGTGGCTGTGGGACGGGAACATGCCGAGGCGGAGGACGACTTTGACACTGCTCCTCCAACAGGGCAATAAGAGTCGATTGGTTCGTAGCCAAGGAAGCCAAGTGCTGGTACTTGTGCTCGAGGTCTTTGTATCGACTGGTGAGCTGTTGCATCTCAGAGGTTTGATTCAGGATCTTGTTCTCCATCTGAGCCAATTCTAGGGCATTGTCTCTTTTCCTGATGATCTCGTGCAGCAGCTGCATATACAGCTGAGTGACTCTAGAGTTCATGTTTCGGCTCTCCTTCCTCAAAAGCTTGACCTCATTGACAATACCTCCGTCCACTTCTACCAATTGTTGCAGGGTCTCAATCTGCCTCTTCTGTTTCTGTAGCTCCACATTTAGCAGCTCTAACTCCTGTTTGTTAACCCGGTTCTCCAGCATGGCCTCAGGCTCCTTGGAGTTGACACAGATTGCTCCGGTCACTTTTTGTTGAGGCACAATGAAAGTGTAGGAGCACTTGTCCTGCTGCTGGTCAGCTGGAGCACGTTTGCTCCTTCCAGCATAGAGAAACTCCTTCTCTAGACCATCATCACTGCTCTCAAATTCTTGTGTCCTGTCGCTGCCATGGCTGCTATCTGATGGACTCCCCTGAATCTGCTGGACACAGCATGCTAGTCCATAAACAAGAAGGAGCCCCAGTAGGACCATTGAAGGGGGCTCCATTAGTTTGTGTCCTACGTACCAAGACCTGAGGAGAAAAGGAAGAAAATGAAGAACGTGATTTGATTATATTCAAAGACCTGTCATAAGTGACTCACTCTTGTATTCAGTAAGCAGACAATTTGAGCATACATATTCTGACACATACTCCTTCCCATATTAACTCAAAGCGCTCAGGATTGTGCTGCACACTCAGTTTGACAATGGAATCCTTCACATATGCTGACTGAGACCAGAGGAAGACTGCCCATCAGGATACACTGCTTCTGTCCTCCATTACCTGCAAGGAGCAGGCGGGAACAGAAGCCCTGTACATAAACATCTGTGCATATGCAGGTCATTACCGCTCCCAAAAATATGGGCTACCGAAAAAGATTAGATCTGAAAGGAAATCGCCCACTTGCCCCCCTGAGTGCTCCAGTGGCTGCTGTGACTTTCCATGACAGGAAACACTTTATATTCATGTGTTATATATAAATCAAGAATCTCATGGTTGCCACATTGTACATTTCACTACTGGCATGAGCACACACAGTTGTTTTCGCCATGTTTTAGGTGTAATTCATTGAATCCATCTGGTTTTGATCATGGATTGTTTAAATCAGCTTTCCACTATCAGATATGCTGTTTGAAAGTTACTAATCCCCTCACTGCCCCTAAGAAAAACATTTCCTTTGTCTAATGATGTGCTGATGTCTTCAGTCAGTTGCATTGCTGTTAGTTGAGGTTGTTTAGCTTAGTTCTCTGTGTTGGCTCATGCTTTGGGTGACTGCCACAGCTTGTCCTTGACACACAGAAACAATCCTATCTGCTCCCTGCTGCAGGCCTGGACATCTTTGCTTATGGAAAGTTTGAGACACTACCAGATGATGCTATTCAAGGAACGGTTTTAAATATTGATCGTGTTGCATCGGTCCGGTCTAAACAGTGGAGGACAACAAGGTCCATTCAGACACTGAAACGCAGTGAGTCGTTATCTTTGCATCTATGTATCTATATTTAAACATGTCCGTTTTTTGTCGCGGTTAAACTAAAAGCTTACTTTAAACATCTAGAATACTGAAGAATCTAATGAGCGATCGCACATCACACGTCCTAATCTTTCTCAGAGATCAGTGTCATGCTTACACAAGCCTTCTCTCAAGAGTTAATTAGAAGGAGATGCTTAACCTTTAGCCCCAGAATTCAAAGTGAGGACCTGTTTCTAACAACAAGAAGTGTGGGCAGTTTTTGTAGATGATGTGATGTTATTAGGGGATGCCACTGAGTGCTGAGGAGAATGTAACTCCTGTTTAAGTATATCAAGGTCTTGAACTCCCGGGGCACCATAATTGAAAGCTGCTGCATATTGGATTACAGAGGGGTCCTGTGTAACACCTCCCCAGTGTTAGAAGCGCCTGTCTAATCAGAAAGCATTATAGAGAGGCCTATATTGGCTCGGTTTTGAAACGATTCCCTTGCACGTTTATTATAGCTTATCTCTGTGTGTAAGATGATCAACCGCATAGTAGTGAGAACAAAATAGGGAAGAGAGCAGAAATGTTTTTGTGTTGTTAATCCGGGCGTGCTGCCAGCACATTAGGTTGGAGACATGGAGAAGAGAAATGCAGCAATTTCCAAGAACATGACCCTTAGCACATTCAAACCTTTCTGGCTTTATCTGTCTAGAATAGCATGTGTAAACACGTGTTTTACTGGATAGAAGAAGGGGTTTTACGCACTGTCTCTCGTTAACCTTTTGGACTTTTTGTTTACCTGGTCAGAAATAGATGATCATGCTCCCATGATTCTTGTATGTAAAAGTAAAAAGTCATTCGTTTTAACCTGACTGTACTACACTCAATGAAGAGTGTAGTTTTTGTTTCAGATTTACTGTGAAGCTGTCTTCTGTCATCACCGTATGAGGTCCTTCATAGTACTAATCCTGCTAACAAAGCCTGGCTGTATGACGTCACCTGAGCCATTGCTGATTGACACAGAGGTTGCGGTGTCATACATATTTTTCACTCTATGCAAAGAAATACTTTTCATCAATTATCACTGAAATCATTGTTTAGACTTATAGATCAAGGCCTGAGGCACTCACTGAGAATAGCTTCCAAACAAGCCCATACTGAGGTAATGTAAGAGCCCAGGGCCTGTCCCTTGTAATGTGCTGATGACTGTGTTTGGCCAGTGGCTCCTGTGGTTTTTTCCCCCCTGGAACATGAGCTCTGTCTCTCAGAAATGCCGTGTGATTGGCCCCTGCTGCGGAGGAGTCCCATGTTGGACGTCTTTAGCCCGGAATCTCCTGCTCTAGGCTTCACTACACTTCAAAGCCGAGAGGAAAATGTTTGCAGCTTGTGATGAAATGTGCACGAGTGAGAGCGGCATGTGCGTGTCTGCGAGTGTTTTTTCTGTTAATGTGTGTTTTCAAGCAACAACGCTTGCTGGGCTCAGACTCCCAGGGACCAGGGAGAGTCCCATCTGCCCCTACACAGACAGCCTGTTATTAACCCATCCACCGTCTGCCAGAGGGAACAACAGAGAGCCGCCTCCTCCTTCTTCACTGTTAACAGCCCCCACAGCTCATTATTGTCCTAACATCAGTTCACTTTAACAAGCTGCCACTGACTGGCAAGAAGATGCAATGATTAACTGGTGTTGAGAAGTGTCATATATGTCTTCTCTGCTCAAGGCAGAAATTCAGAAGTAATATTAATAAGTCCCAGCATTATTTGATTGGCAGCTTCTCCTTGGTAGGGCTGGGAAATATTATATCATTATAGTGATATGAGACTATGTCTCGTCCCCGATTTTGGATATCGTGCTATGGTATAAGGGTTGTCTTTGCCTGGTTTTGAAGGCTGCATTACTGTAAAGTGATGCAATTTTTCTGAACTTGTGCGATTACATTACTCGTTCTGATACTTGCCTTTACCCACTTATTCATTTTATCTGGGTTTTGTGTGAAAGTTTCCATACATTTTTGGTCAAAAATATTGAACTGATATCCATTTATCCAATATACTTCAAAACTAGAATATGGAGCTCAGTGGAGATCATACCTCTACCAAACCTGCACAATCCCTTTGCACTCAGTCATAGATTGATTTTTGATTTTGATTTGATTTTCTTTCGTTTTCTTTTTTTTTTTTCTTTTTTTTTTATCAAGATCTGTGCATCATTCCCTGAATAATTAATTACAATGTTGAAGGCTTTGTCTGGGCCGTGACTCATCCAAATTTCATGGAAGTCCATGTAATAGTTTTTGTGTAATCCTGCACACAAGCCAACTGGCAAATGTGTGGAAACATAACCCCCTAGACGGAGGTAATCCAGAAGTAGCCCTAACCCTGAGCGTGATATTGAGCAATGACTGATGCATGAGTTAATATACATCAACTGTCTGTGTTTGAATGCCTGTCAAGTTCCGGTCGGGTTTGGTTACTACATTCTCGGACTCAACTGGGTTTGGACAGAAATATAGAATCTGATTTGTCATCCAGTCCAAGCATTTATGAAGTGCTTTTGAAGAGCTATCAATATATCCTGCTATATATTTTGTGCATCAGGATGTAGCCTAAAAATATCATGATGTTAAGGCCAGCCCAGCCCCACTCTTTGGCAATTTCTTCAAGTTTGCTTCACGGCAAAATGTTTTGGTTTTACTATCTTCAGTCTCTACAGTCTGTGTTTACACGACTCCCTCTCCTGGATTTTACTCCAACTTAAATCAGGTGTGATCGGCGGCTGTGGTGAACAGGTCAGTGTGTCTCTGACCAGCGCCGTACTCCAGCCTTTTTGGTCATGCTCAGCACATATTAATTAGAAGGTGGGCAGCCTCTCTCAGACTGATGTCTCTCACCCCAGCCCCTCTCATTTCAGCGTGAGCATGGCATTCCTCACATTCTTCGTCACCTCATTAGCGTGAGCTGCCATACACACATGGAGAGTCAGTGGCGGTGGCAGACGAAGGGAGCTAGCCCCTCTAGACGCAGGACCACAGCTCCCCTCATCTGCACCGTACCTATGAAGATATTCTGCATCTACTGACCCAATTTGTTCCCAGTGTCCTACTTTCTGTTTGAATACTTCATAATCACATCATCATCATCATCCACAACAGGAGATCACAACACAGCTACACAGCATTTAATTTGTCGGTAGCTGAAAAGAAGCGGACACTTTGCAGGACGGCTTTGGGCTGCATGTTCAAATTAGCGGCAGCTCCGCTGAGAACCGGCAGTCTTCTGCATGACACCCAATATGTGTTGGATCAGAGTCAAATTCAATTTGCTCATGGTAATCTGCACTATTACATTACCTTGAGGGTGACCTCATTCTTTCCTCAAGCATGTAATCCCTGTAAGCGTGTAACATGACATTTGGAACATGATTAACCTCAACTACCTGCTCAGTTTGATGCTATAGGACAGTATTTCTTTTGATTCTCTATGGAGAAGGAGAGCTCAGGTATTTGACCAAATTTTAGGTTTAGTTCCGTCACATGCAGCTTGGTGCGTTCTTCTATACCATGCTTGTGATCTGAGTCAGACGGGGTGGCAGGGGGTCTCTGGGAATTGTTTCGATAAGTTCCAGCATTCTACCTCAAAGCCCCCTTATCCAAACACTACCCTGGCAACAGAAACAAAGACGGGATTCAACTGGCTGTTTCCCTGTCCTCTTGAGCCCAGGGGAACATCCTGAAGCTGCAGACTGCTTGACATCTTTTTTTTTTTTTTTTTTCATTTCTTAGAAGTAAATGATACTTTTTAGATATTGGAACAAAAATCTCTTTGTCAGCATGTTCCACACAAGGCGTCATCATCATCATCATTACCTATGGGTCTTTATTTTACCCCTCAAGGGTCCTGTGTTTTGACAAGCAGGGTGTTTATCAGTAGCAAAGAAGCACTTAGGCTAGAGAGCCCGCTCTCCAGCATCCCCCTGCGCTGAATTACCCCCCCCCCCCCACCCCCCCCACCCTTCAGCCAAGTCTATCAGAGTCATCTGTCTGGTTAGTCATCAGAAAGTAGAATTAGCCATTGGCACAACACAGTGAGTCAGATAACAGATTATGCGTGATGACTCCTGAATTTAGGATCAAAAGAACACATTATGTAAAAGGCTGTAGCTTTTAAGAGCCAAAGCAGTGTGCACTGCTGTAAATAGTAGTCTTTGGCAAAAGGGAGTCACCCATAAAAATAGTACTTGAATACAAATCAGATATTAAATGTGCTGAATTATCATACGTACATACAAGTAAAAGAAAATGTATCCATATTTTGTATCCTGTGTGTCTGTATACTTTATATTGTGGGCTGATTGATTATCAGATTCAATATTCAAAATATGTCTGATTATCTGAAAACAGTAAGTTCAAGTCCAATTGTTAGTAAAATAAATTGATTTGAAATGTCCTAACTTTGTTTGCTATGTGCATGCTATCTTCAGATTAACTAATAATGGAGTGAATGTATAAAATAGCAGAACATGGAAGTAATTAAGTAAAGTACAAGTACCTCAGTCGTATAGCATAGTACTTCAGTAGATGTACTGAAAAGTCTTTTTTTTTTCCTTCTGGGAGATTAACTGTTACAAACAATTTATCAATGTAAATAATTTAAGTAATGTTTAAATTAACATGATAATAAATCAATAATTATGATAGATAGATAAATCAATGGTTTCACAATGCTTACAAGATAACTGTAGACTATTGATGAGGCTCCCTCAGTTGCCTTGCCCTCCTGGCAGAGCTGATTGAAGTTTCTCCTGGTGGAAAGTCATCCCAAGTGTGAAAGCTGCACCCCCGTGTCCTCCTCTCTGCCCGTCTGCTCACTCACTCTTTGTCACCTTAGTCCATTCCAGCAGTGCAGAGGTAGTGCTGTTTTTTTTTTTAAAGCCTGTTATTAAAAGACCATCATTAGCCCAACAGAAGTCTAACTTGCCAGAAAGTCTTCAGCAAACATTGAGCAGATTGTTCCAAAATCCACTTGAAAAAGTTGGAACGCTTTCAAGAGACAACTGGTAACTTTAGTTGGATGGTGGAGGCTTGTCTTCAGGTTTGTGTACTGCCTGTGGCCCGTTAGGAGAAGACTGTCACTTTCCTGTGAGCTGAATCCATCACTTCTGCCTCACAGCTCTAAGAGGCTGTCTCTCTCAACTGCACCTCTCTCTCTCTCTCTCTCTCTCTCTCTCTCTCTCTCTCTCTCTCTCTCTCTCTCTCTCTCTCTCTCCCCCGCCTTGGTGCTTTTAAATGATGAAAAATCCTCTTGCACTGTTTCAGTAGGCAGACAGATTGAGCTGAGAGCCTCCCCCTCTCCCTTAAAAAATGAACACATTCTTGTTTAAAGCAACAGCCCTCTTTCTTCACCCCTCCTCCTCATGGCACAAAGAGATCTACAACCATGCACAACACACAGCACACACACACACACACACTACTCACTGAAATACACACTACTCAAATTTCCAACCCCCTGCCCCCTGGCCACCAGTTCAGCACCACCACCACCACTACCACTATTTCTGGCTTGGACTGCGTGGTTCTTCTGGCGTTGGACAGCACTGATGTTACACTAATCAGATCCTAATTGGCTATAAATGTACACTTGCCCCAGAGAGACGGAAAGAGCTCGACATATAGGAAGCAGATCCAGGTGTTTTACTTAGACCAGGTCTGGGTGAGCGGCTGCTGACCCTGCTTTATAGCCCGGAGGTGAGATGTCTGAAACAGGGGCTGGGTCTGCGCACAAAGCAGCACACTCATGGGGGGATCATTGCGTAATTAGTTCAAAAGCAGAGCTGGGCTTGCTCATGTCCATGTGTGCTGGACAGAAGGATATGAAACACGTCATCCTGAGGACAATCCAGCCAGTTTTCAGCATCAACAATCTAATTTCACAAGCAGACACTTGGGTTTGGATACTGTTGCCTTGATGTCTTTGTGTTGTCTTCCTTGTTATCACTTGGTAGCCAGCCAATCATGTTGTCATCGAGTTTCCTGTTTTTCCGAGGATTATTTCATAGCTCTCTATTCAGCGCACATAGAAACTTCGGAGTAACATTGCCCGAAGAGAGGCCAAACATTTCTAGCAGCTACAGAACCACAATGTCTATAAAAAAACTTTCAGACATTGTTATCATGATATCAATTTAAAATGTATACATTTTATTCCATGTTTGATCAATTGAGGTTGTCAGATAAATCTTATGTCCTTTTTTAATAGGAAGTCACACTACTGGAGTCCACAACATAAAAACACTGCATCTTGTAAACACCAGTATCTGTGTGACCCATGTTAGCACATGAACATGCCTAAAACACAACATAAATCCTTATGCAGCGCATTACAAGTGTGCTGTAATCTACAAAAATATGTTTTTCACATAGCAGCTCTAAGACAGGGCACATGATATAAAGGTCTCTGCTTTGCACAACCTCACCATGGTAACGTGACAGGGCTTCCCCAATTCATGCCTGATAAGCTGGGTGTGTTGTATTCTTTATGGCTGCAGATGTTAGATCTGGCCGAAAAATGCGGACATGGTTTGTAATTGTTATTAGGCAGAATTTAAGTCAAGTTCCGAAAATGTCACCAGATGTTCGCTTTCAAAACGCTGGGTGCATTTTGATCTCTGCCTTCTTCTGCCACATCTCCCAAAATTTGAAAGCAGCATTAGCCTAACGTTCACCCACAGTTAAATGCAAGAGCGGGACATTGCAACACTCCTTTCCAAGCCAAGGCTTAGAAATCAATTATCAACAGATGCTTCAACAGACCTTCAGATTTTGTCACTGCATCGATGCAGAATGTTCCATGTCTGCATCTTTGAAAACTCAAAATTTCCATATGTTCAGCAACTATTTCCATCATTGGTCATTTCATGGTTTGTAGCCTTGAGCAAATAACAATTAAGCATTGTTATACCAAACTGTAGTCTGCTTGTTAAGTAACAGTTGATACCAAGATTCCAGCAAACATTTACTTGAGTGTTTTACTGTCGCTTTGAGTTTAATAAAATGTCTAAGTCTGGATGTGAAGTTGGTTTTACAATGCATAGGATGCGTGAATCTTCCCTCTGGGGTATAAAAATTAAATGTGATACAGATGGCAACTTTTACATGTGCCACCTATAAACTGTGTATGGGGATGTGTATTAAATAAGAATGGAAGAAAAAAAAAACAGACAGCCCTAACCTTAATGAGTGAAAAAAAAAAGCGGCGTGTCTAACATGTTTATGCTGCCTCCCTTTCATTTAGGGGTTATATAACCATTTACATGTGCAGTAGTAAGATGAGTCAAAACTTCTAAATGAATTACAGAGTGTGGTGCACGTGTCTTGCAGTTTTGGTATAAAATGTGATCTTAAAATGAACCCCCTCTTTGTATTATGTACCGTGTGCAACTAGTCGTGTGCTCCTCCCAATTTCATACCGTACAATCAGTGTTTTCCATTGTATTGTTTAAAATTTCCATGCACCCTTCCCTTTAAGCTCATAGATTTGTTTGGCTTAGTGGACCTCTGTAATCCAGGCCCTTGTACAGTTTGCATTCATGTGTTTTTTATCAGGGAATGGTCGAGTCATAAAACAGTCATACTCAACTTTGGGGAAATGTTCCCATGCACTATTAACCAAATGTAGTAAGTCTGGAAAAGCTGTTTCGGACAGGCAGCATTTAACCTTTCCGATGTCGGTTGCTGTAACATCCTCGGGGCATCATAACTACAAAAGAAGTGAAGATGCTGCCAGTTGAAGTGAAAGCGACAGCTGACTAAAAGAAATGTCTATAAAGAAGAACCTCATCACAACTATGAACAATCCTTGTGTGTATTGCTAGAATTATTACATTAGTTTCACATTCTCTTATTATTTGTTTGGTTCAGATCATGTGCGGTCCAGTGTTTGAGACAGACTGCAGAGGAATTTTTCCACGGTTGACTCCGTTTCTTCTTTTAATGAATGGAACTGTTTAAATGTTCCTCCTGATGACACGGTGAGAATGTGCAACTGGCATTATGAGCCAGAGTTCCTGGCAGAAGATATTGGACCAACAAGAAGTGGACACGTTCATTATGTAACATCCCAAATTAAGCCAGCATGAAGGACCGGTCACATATTTGTCTACACTAATCTCTTTTAAAGAGATTTGATCAAAGAAAATGTAATTGAGCTCTCATGTGTTATACTGTACCGGTGTTATTCCATTGTTTATACCCGTCTTCCTCTCCCTCTTCTCCTAAATGACAACTGCAGCTGACTTTGCGGCTAACTGGTGAATGGCGCTCTTACTCATTGGCTGGGAAGCTGAGTTGCATGTCAATGTCGAGTGTTCTGAGTGACTCATTGGATCTCACCCAAAACCACGGTGTTGGTGCAGCGATTAGTTCTCTTTCCATCTCTAATCCCCAGCAGGTGGAGGAACAGCGAACCATAAAAAAGTTTGGGAGGAAAATGTTACTCCCTTATTGAAATAGTAGCCAATCAATGCATTTTAAAGCTGCGAGCAACACATGGGAGAGATCACGGAAAGTGGGTTGGGAATGTTTCACAGATGGACTTCTATGTTGGTGAATATCAATGAGCATGTTTACTAGTGAATATGGGATTGGGAGGAGGAAAGCTTTAGTTAAGAGAACAATTTACGACCAGTTAAATACAAATATAGAGTTAAAGATTGCTTATAATAATGGATTAGACTTGTGTTGTGCTTTTCAAGACACTCAAAGCGCCTGATAGGGTTCCAGGTTCCATTCATTCACACACAGTCATACTGGTGATGGTAAACTACAGTAGTAACCACAGCTGCCCAGGGGCAGACTGAAGGAAGCATGGCTGCCATTCAGCACTTATGGCCCCTCTGACCACAACCTCAAACATACAGCAGTCATACACATTCACACGGGGCAAGGTGGGTGAAGTGTCTTGCCCAAGGACACAACGACCATGGCGCAATTGGCCGGGCGGGGATCAAACCACCAACCCTCGAAACATAGGCCGACCCGCTCTACCACCTGAGCCATGGTCACCCTGTGTTATTCAAGATGTTAGTTTTAATACTCTAAACAGTCCAATGTGGCAAGTACATGTCCGATCCTATAAATATGCATCTCAAATAATAGTCACGTCCAGATAACAGCCTCTTAATTAGTGGCATGTATTACATGTCTTCCCAGGGCGAAATACGAGGAAGAATAGATTGTAATGAGAGTTTATGCCAGACTTCTTTTTTGACAGCCGATTTGGCTCACACACAATGCAGTTCTGGCCATATAAAACAGCTACATGATATATGTTATGTATATATGTAATATATACATATTCAGCCCACATTCAAACAGCAGTCGAACCCAAAACAAACACACCCTATAATCCACTATGATTTGTCCTATCTGCCCTGGTGCAGAACATTTTGTCTAGACCTTAATCTCCCATTCCATGTCATGCCCTGATAGAGTGTGTCGTGCTCCTGTGAAGTGGGGCTGCGCATGCAACTTGCCCTGGCTAAGTGTAACTTTGACGAGCGGGGCAACTCTGCTACTTGTGCTGACAAGTTGCCAACGTTTTAACTTTTATGCAAGTCCAAAAACTGCCAGAGAGGGCGTTGCAATAGAGAAGCACACGCCATGCAAGCCAGGGGACATGTTTCTACGTAGCCATCGCAGTGTGAGCTACTGCCCAGTTGAACTTCTACTCCCACTCTGGTTTGAATCATCGTCAGTATTTAGCTGCCGTCATGCATGAGACATAGTGCTGGCAGCACCTTTGATTTTCAGACACATCTTTTTTGATCCGTACAGCATTTTGAAATTAATATTCATGTGTTTCAAATGTTAGGCAGAGTAACATGCGACTCATGATCTGTCTTGATGTTATTCAGAATGACAGCTGTGGTCGCCCAACTCAAGTTGAAATACATTTGGATAGGCGTAGCTTACAAGACAGTATGAGCACTTGAGAATGACAGAGATACAGCACAGGCTTATTTCCATGAGCTGATGTTTTGGCAACAGTGTGCCTCCTTCAGAGTGGAAAGTAAAATATGACATCATAGTTTATTTTTTTTTATCACCTTTGAGGACATCTGTAAAATACACATTCCATTAAAAAAAAACAACTATTAAAATATTTAGAGAAAGAATAATCATATGATGTCCCTTAAACCATCTATAGCATTCATGCATGAACTACTTATTTATTACTTAAAGGTCGGCAAGCCATGCAATTACTGAAAAAAGCCGAAAAAATATTTCACTTCAGCGGTGAGAAATTATAAAGAAGTGCAAAACATGTATATGCAGGATATGTTTATAATTAATAATAATAGCGCAAAGATAGTCAGTGTATTTTGTTTGAATCAACCTGTTTTGGGGCCAAAGGGTAAAAGAAAAGAATTCAGTTTGTCTCCTGTTGTCTCCAAATGACCCGGCCTCAGGTTTCTGTACACTGTATCAGTAAGTTGTTTGTAATATGATGATCAATATTCAATATGATTGAATATTTAGGAAAATGGACCACCAGGAAATAATATATTTGAAATGTATAAATATGCTGGAACTTGATTGTGACACAAGGTCCCTTTAGGAAGCAGTATCAAATGACTGTAATAATACAGGGCTGGTATTGGTGCAAAATCCTCAGCAAATATTAATCAAAATCAACTAGCTTTACAGTATATATCAAATTGTATCATCCTGACCCCCCAAAAACGTAGTTGCAAATGTAAAGTCACACAAGCAGCATAATTATGAGCAATCTACTAAATATGAAGTGCCCCTTTCCTCTATGTAGGATAAGCCATTGCATCAATTTATATTTTGGTAACTAGAGTAAAAATCTTTAAAGGACTTTGGTTTTTAATAAAGTTCATAGAAAAATTGGAAATTCAATATTTTTATTTGTTCACTGAGGATGTACATTTTGTTGACAAATATGGCTGCAACTAAAGATTATTTTCAATGTTTATTAATCTTCTATATTATTTATTAGTTATTTGGTCCATAAAATGTCAGAAAAATGGTGAAACATTTTGATTTGTAAAGAAAAAGAAAAAAATGTTTATTTTCAACTCTGAAACCAAGACAGTTTTGACTTTTATTCCTCAAAAGATCACTTAAACCAATTATCAAAATTAAATGCCAATTAATATGATAGCTTAATTAAAAACTAATCAATTGTTGCAGCTCTGCTGTCAAATACTATTAAGAGTAAAGACATTTAAAAGGTACCATGTAATTGATGTTTTAAAGTAATTCAATTTAAGTTGAGAGAAAAAAACAAGAAAATAAAAATACATATCCAAAAAGCACTTAGTAGCTACTAAGTAACTTCCAGCCTTGGTTGACACTGACATTAACTTTTTAAGTGTTGGACAACACAGCTGCTGTTTGTCCATGACTGGGATCACACATACTGAGGCTGTGTTTTGGTTGTCAGGTTGAGTGGCTTACTGTGTGAGGCTACCAGAGTGACCTTTCTTTAAACATGGCTGTGTACAAGGCCAACTTGTCTGTCAGCCATGATGGATGGGTCTCTGCTGACCTGTATCGACCTTGTCACCCCTGGCCCACTGTTTCTGCTGTCTGTTGTGTATGTCTGATTGACAAGCTGATCAACTGTGAAGTGGATTTTGTACTTTGTTGTTGTTGGAACAGGCCTGTTTTTGCCACCTTTATTCTGTGTGGTCACATTACGAGTCAGTTGTTACTGTAATAGATTTATCAGAATAGAAAAATGAATATTTCCCTCTGTGATGTGGCATGGAAAGAGTTTGCTTAATTATTCCGTGGCCTTGATGTGAAGCACTCGCTGTGCCTGGTGGCTGGACCTACAAGGGCTGCTCTGTTACGAGGAAAATTTTGAGTTTTATGATCTGAGTGGAAAGAATGGGACTGGCTCAGGATTTTGTCAAGCTCACCCCAACTGTTGCAGAAAACCGCCAAATGAGACCAGTAAATATGGAACGTGTGAGAATTCAGAGGAACAGGATTTCATTCAGACTTCGTTAGTCTGATGCTGAAAACACCGAGCAGCCTGTGTGGCCCTTGTCTGAAATTCACTTGACAGAACTCATGCTGGGATTTAACATTATATCACCAACAATGCTGAAGCTGCAAAAAACATCAGGAAATCTGGCCACATTTGCAGCAAGTGACTGTCTTTTTATTGGTGCCGAATCTAATAATTCAGACTGAATGTCCTGCTTGTTCATCCCTTTGCAGGCTGTTTAAACCCTAAAGCGCCTCAGTATCCTACATATATTAAGTTTGACATCGTACCTTGTAGCATGGAATTTAAAGATCAAGGTTACAGCACCTATTCATCACGAGTGTCAAAGCTTTAATGTATGGTTTCCAGACATATTTTACAAGAGAACAGCCTTTACATCATTTGGAAAGAATCCAGAGGAACATGCTCGGTGCAATAGGTAAAGGCTTTTTAACAGGTGTTGTGATTTGGGATCCATGGAAGCAGGACAGAACAACAAATAAAGGCATACATAAGATCAGCTTGAAAACATAATGATGTGTGACCTTATGTGCTCACGAAAGGCTATGGCAGTTGGTCTTTATGGGTAGTGCATGTGGGTGAATTTTAAGGGGGGCCGGCTGACAGCCTCATGAGGACAGAGCTGTAATGTAGGAAAGTTTTCATGGTAAACACGTTTAGTTCTGTCGTCAGGGGAGGCTGTCAGTAGTAGAGTTCAGGTTTCACAAAGCTCAGCTCTGAGGGAAGTTTGTGTGGATTATGTCAGTGGCATATTTGACCCGCTTTTTCAGCCCATTGACCACTGCTTGTGGAAATGCAAAAAAACTCTTTACAAATCCAATGTAGAAAATGAAGCATTTTACACAGTTATTATAATATGCATGTATAGTAGCAGTATCTGGCGGTATCTCATTGTTACAGGCCTTGGTTGTCAATCTTCAGTTAATCATCAAATATTTCCCGGTGGTTATGGAACAGTATTTTTTCGTGAAATGCTCAGTCCTAAATTCTAGCAATGCTTCTTGGTCTCACTACATTTGCATGTACATAAAGAAGGCAGGTGTGCAGGTGAAATACAATTTTTTTGCCAAAAGATGCATACAAGATTTTTTTAACGCAGGTAAACCCACACGTTCTACATATTTGGGTTCTTAACCAGATTTTAATGCTGACTGTGCTCTTTCCCAATGAAGATAAAAGCCAGATGTTAGTGGGTTGTTTGCCCAGTGTGAAAGGGTTAAAAGTTAGCATCTTCAAGTCCCACTTAGAATAAATCATGAATCTTTGATCCCAGGTATGTTAATAATACCATCTAACATATGTATGTGACAGGTTTCCTTTATGGCAGCAGTGATCACTCTTTAAATGTCATCTTCTTGACTCTGTCAAATCTTATTGGACATTTATTAGGTGACGGTATCATTTTTGAACAAGCCAGCCTCTAAGCCAGGTGTGACATGGATTAAAGCAGGAGTTGAAGCCTGTTTCTCTGTGGTCTCAGCCGCTGGACTGTGGAGAACAAGGTGTATTCTGTAGCTGTGTATTTAGGTTAAGGTCTGCTAGCTTTAATGACTTACGTCCTGGGGAAAGGACAGCCTAGGGTAGACCGTAGCTCATTTCCCTACTGTTTATGGAATTACTGATGGCAGCAGGGACACCCCGAAACCCCCCACTCAGCCTGACTATAAACACTGTTCCTACACTGCTATACTGACTGACGCATAAAGGATCATGTGGAGGAAATTATGAGTAACCTGCAAAATGTTTGTATTTTTTTTATAAGGACATCCCAAACTGAGAAATGTTGGTGCAAATAATCTCAGCATAGTCTATCCTTCTTCCTTACATAGCAACTTGGGACTGTCAGACAAGTTCTATATGATCATTTCCTATACAAGGAAACTGACAGGAAGTACAACATAGCAGTACTGAAATAATACATCTTTTATGCCAAGGACACTTGGTAGAATGCAGTAACAGTATAATCTCTCGAGATTCATGAAATTGTCACAAAATATAATCTACAGGATTCATGTACATGGACACAGTTTTGTGAGCACAACCATCTTTATACCTGCACATTTTTTTGTCTGAACTATTACATTTATGATTAAATTTATTAAATTTGATGACATTTCTTCATTCTTTTACAAATTGACATGATACTGGGTTGACAGGAAAATAGAAAATAGTGTGTTTGTTTTTGTGCTATGCTTACATTTTTCAATACGACTGTTGTTGAAGATGTCCACACTTCACAGTTTTTAGGCTAATTTAAAAGTATTTATTATTCAAATCACCAGTGTCTGGGACAGATATTAAAGGGATATTCCGGTGTAAGTTTAATCCATGGTCTAACACACTGTGACACCGAGTAAGACCCCCCATCGAGAGATCAAGTTTGCAGATGCTAGTTTACGTAGTTTTAGCAACCTCAGAAAAAGACTGCACGATAACAATACACGGCAGTCTATACCTCCAAAATGAAACCGCCATCAAAAAGCCACTGATAATGCTCAGAACAGCACCAAACTTCAGCAACAGTACAAATAGTGTCCCAGCACATAGTTTGAGGCATCAAACCTACACTAGCATAGCCGGATTGCTGTTGTAAAGAGAACATAACTCACCACTCCCCTGCTGCAGTTTCCTCTTGTGGGGAAGCCCTGCGAGTCGATTACGGTCTTACTTGGTGTCACGGTGTGTTAGGCCATGGATTAAATTTACACAGGAATATCCCTTTAATCTGAAAATCTGCTCTTGACCATAACCCCACTGATGAGAGAGATGAGGCAGCATTTGACAATATTGTTTATTCTGTCCAGCCTGTAATTGCTTGCCTTTTGTCACCCCTTCTTCACCAGGCTTACAGCATTATACACACAGATGTGACCCTGATCTTGGTTGTTTTTGTGGTTTGTTGGACACAGAACAATCCTTGTACTATGAAGTTTAGAGAAGTGTTGGTCAGTTGATATTTTAAATCTCCGGTACTGGAAGAAAGTGCCCACAGAACTGGAAATGTTTCATTTAAAGGTCTGTCCACACTAGGCATGACATGTAAATATTGAAAGTGAGTTGAGCCACTCTCTAAAAGAGAGTTTTCATTCTCTTTCTTGGAGTAAACTTGGACAACATGGAAGTGTATCCACGAGGAGGATGGCAGAAAGTATCTTCTGAGATATCTATTCAAATGTAGGAACCTGCTAATATTCAAGAATTCAAATACTTTTGTAAGCATCCAATAGAAATATCTGAATCAGTCTCTGCACCAATTAGCACCATGCAGTATAGGTCACCCTGGCTTGAGTTGAAAATGTAGCACACCAATTACTGATTGTTAATGAACAGCATGGTGGGAATGAATCTTTTGTTTTGCCTTCATCAAATTCTGTACAAGTATTTTCTGAAATGAACAAGTACAAATCCAAACTCTTCCACAATCTGCGTCTTTTGTTCCTAATTTTCTCCATCTTTGCATTTTATTAAAAAATTCTCACTTAATGAGCAGGTTTCCAAGTGAAAGCCATTGACCTGAAACTCCCAGGGAGCACTCGCTCCAGTTTATGTGACCAAATTCAGTCAAGTGTGTCCTTTTCCATCCCTATGTTTCAGCAAAGCATGTGTGTTTACTTGACCGTACCATAAAAATTGAACTCATTTTGCCAAGAATTAAAACCTTTTTGGCGTATCTTTTTATATCCATTTTCTCCAGCTTTTTCAGGTTGAGCACCGTAAAGCTCCAGAGCAGCTTTTCTGTTTCACAACTATCCTTGTGAAGCCTTCTGAGAACTGTATACTTGTGGGCAGAAACAATGCCTTGTCCCAATAGAAGCCATTCAGGATCATTTTGAATTCCTTCGTCCTCACAGACCACGACCAATTATGCATTTGGTGGTCCTTGACAACTCATGAAATCAGAAATTTCCACGTTAACAACTGGGATAGTCGACCTCAAACAGCTGGCAAAATGCTAAATGCCAGTGGTAAATGTGGGCAAATTCCATGATACCCAACATATAATATAACACTATGATAATAGTTGTATATGAAAAACGATACATTACACAGTGCAAAGTAAATAATGTGAATTGATATAAGGAAAGCAAAAACATATCTTACAAATCCAACAGCTGGTGAGCTAATTAACAACAAGTCCAATAACAAATTCTGAATTATATGCCTGTCCTCCATCATTTGCACCTCACTGTGATTTTTTTATTGGCGTATTTCATCTCATCTTTTTACCAGCAATGGCCGACCACCTGAATACAAGCACCTGGCAGACATAACACGGTCACATTACATTTCCAGATTTAACAGGTTGATGGGAATCACATAAACACGTCATTAAAAAGTGACTGGCAAGCTGTGGATTTTGGTTAGTAAGGGCTGCACAGGATACATGTGTGCAGTCTGAGCAACAGAAGTCCATTTAGGCAACATTGAAGCATGCAACCTAGAACGTCTTTAGTAATCCTGCGTCTTGGTTTTTGTTTGGATTAAACAACTGACATATAATGTGTAAATGAACTGCTGAAGTAATGCAAAATCCATGTTTAAGCAGGGCTTGACACCGGAGACAGCAACAAAACCGAAATACCACTCACCCTTAATATGTCATGTTGTTGGCTGTTCTGTGCCCGACTGGTTCATTTGTGATTATCAATAATTATTGCAGAGGTTGAGAGATGTGATGGAATGTAGATTGTGTTGGCCAGTGTTTCCCACAGGATTTTATGCGACTATGGTGGGTGGACCACAGTCCCTCCAGGGTGTTGAAGGGTCATGCTCCCCCGGAAGAAAATGTCACGCATTTTCAGGTTAAAT
Source organism: Acanthopagrus latus (assembly GCF_904848185.1). Classification (NCBI taxonomy): domain Eukaryota; kingdom Metazoa; phylum Chordata; class Actinopteri; order Spariformes; family Sparidae; genus Acanthopagrus; species Acanthopagrus latus. Next base: position 5,144,715 of record NC_051043.1, on the reverse strand, counting down.
GCATCAGTCTGGTGAACTTTAAGAAAAAAAAAAAAACTGTATATAAAATATCAAATATTAAAATAAGGTTTGGCTCTGCTGCCTGGTCCAGTGCTCACAATTTACTCCACTACACAGCTCTGGCTATACAATGTTAACACAATATATATCCTATAAACTATAATCAAAAGTCAGTATCAGTGTATTGCTTTCAGTCTTGCTGGGAAACGTGACTGTCATTTGATGAGCGTGTTTTAATGCGCAATGTGGTTATCGCTACGAGCTGTGGTTCATTTACAGTGCTGCCCATTGGCATTCATCAAATGTAATAAACAACATGAGTTGTATAGACAACAACATTAACTAAACATAGCTGTTATTAGAGCCTGCAAATAATAAAAAAAAATAAAACTGTTGTAAGCTGTTCCTGTAAGTATTTTTTATTATGTTCTTTTTTCTGTTCATGACCAGAAGATAAAGCTAGTTCCGCCTCACTGAAGTTGTAAACACTGGCAACATGGGGGGGGGGCAACATGATTTATACCATAAACCCCATAAATATCCTCCAAAATATCAAACTCTTACACAATACAGGTAAGAAATATCCCTCTGAAGGAAATTGGCTTTCAGAGAAATTTGTTCAAGTTCCTTAAGTGAGAGCCCTGATTTTCCACAATATCAGTCTGTGTGTGACTATGCTGATCTAATGTCTTGTTTTTACGAGACCCTGCCTGACTCACAGACTAAAAGAGCAGCCCCCTTCCCATTGTGACCAAGGCTCAGTCTAAAACGGTGAAGAGAGAGTAGGATCTACAGCAGGGGTGTCAAACTGATCCAGTAAAGGGCCATGTGGCTGCAGGTTTTCATTCCAACCAAGCAAGAGCACACCTGATCCAAATCAGGTGTGTTCTTGCTTGGTTGGCTGATTGGTTGGCTGATCCAAATCAGGCGTGTTCTTGCTTGGTTGGAATGAAAACCTGCAGCCACATGGCCCTTTACTGGATCAGTTTGACATCCCTGATCTACAGAGTTATATCAGCAGTATAGTCAGCAGTTTGTTCACTTGTTGCCCTTTGTGTTCAGTGTACATCAGAACCTTGTATGTGAAAGTCATTATTGGTAAGTCAGTCACAGTCAGCATAGCTATACTCTGAAGCTGCAGACTGTTTGTCTTGCATCATTCGAGGTCAAATAAGCAGCTGAGGCTGTTTGATGACTTTTTTGCCATCTTTTCAGTGTACAGTAGCTTCTCAAAATATGCCTACCAGAACACAACCATTATGAGTAGTAGCGCTTCCCTAAAATCAGGGTTTAACTTTGGTCGGACAAAGGTGGATCAGAAATCTACATGTCCCATGTCAGTTTTTACTAGCCCTTATAAGTCTAGTCTAAGATTTTTACCAATCTGGCTGAAAACCACCTGATTCCAGTCTCTGGCCATTGGATTGGTTCAACTCTATTCTATTTTTTTCACTGTTATCTTATTGAAATAACGAGTACAGTGAAAACTTTCAGCGAACTGAGCAGTACGTACTTCCATTCATCCTCAACGCCACCCAGCTGTTGTCAGTGCACCTCTCACATAGCTGAGAAGAAAGCAAGATGGCTCTTTCCTGAGCTTCCTCCATCGTTGGTTCATGAAAAAGCTAGATTTCCTTTGCGATGTAGCATTTTACTTACCCTGGGCAACTGGGCAGCTATTATTGAACCCTGCACATGGACACTTTCCTCCCTTAAAGCCCTTATGGACTGTCATGAATGTGCTACATCGACAGAAATCCAGCCTGTCAATCAACAGAAAAAAAAATCTAAAAAGATTTGGTTTTCAGGCGTTTTGTGCTACGCCTTGTCTTGTCTCATCAACCATACCTTTCTATGAGGTACTTTCCACAATTCAGCCCAGCAGGAAGCAAATGTAGATTAGATTTTCCATTTACTGTCCCTGTGGTGAGTTTGCTCGACAACAGCTTACAAATCATTTGTTATGGTTTCCTCTGTGAAAACAGTAGTTAATCAGTTGCCGGAAGGCTCTGGCTGTCTCAATGTCAAAAACAGAAGGGAATCATTCTGCTTTGAAGGAAGACCTACTTGCTCCATTTGCCCCCATGTTTTGATTACTTCTCCATGTGTGAAGAGGAAGTCCTTGACTGAACAGGGAAAGCTTTCCACGCAGAGCACTAAGACCTCATAACACACCAGTGTCATCTATTACAACTCTACTGGCAGGATTATGGTAGAGTCACCTGAAGGCTTAAAAGCATTCATCTTTAAAATGATCTGGAACAAAGCCAACTTATTGTAGTGCCGACTCTACCCGGGCTGTTACCTGAGGGATTTCTGCGGTTCCTGAGCTGCTCTCCAGCCATTGTACTTCACGGGCCAGCAAGACAAAAGCAGACTTTACAGGGAGGTGGAAAAAGAGTAGCATAGGACCGGGGCCAAGCGGGTAGTTGCGGTGAGCTAAAATTGCAGACTAAAGCATATCTCCAAATCACAGAGCCCATAGGATGGAAGAGGAATGCTCCTAGTGTTATTGTTTCCCATGTTCTTCTACCCCCAGTAATATTTTCCAGATTAAAGCCAGCTCTTTGCCCTTACTCCAAAGACAGACCCCCAATTTCACAGAAGAAAACCAGAGGAACCACAGAATGGGAATCGCTTTTTCCACTGAGATAATGTGCTGCCAGTCATGTTGCGCCTGAGTTCAGCTGCCAAACTGCAGCATTATTTCCATTTTTCACAGGTACAGTTTTAAGAGAACCAATGTCTGCTTGAGACTTGAATAATAGTTTAATATCATCATCATCTCTCACACATTAATGCTATTGATGGAGAAACTGTGATGTGCATTTAACTGGATTGAACTGCTTGCAGTGATGCAATGTGATTTCAGGTTTTATAGTTAATTATTAGGGCATGCCTTCGAACCCTTTATAAAGGGTCTTATACCATTAGTCTTAAAGCTTAGAGAAATCTGGCTACAAAATGTTTACTGCTATAGCCTAAACATAGCTTAAGTGGAGCGGTGAGGCATTTCCTGGACCACATCAGAAAACGAGACAAGCTTAATAACCCCACACTTCTGTACAAACACATGTATACACTTAGTATCCTCTCGGCACAGGCTGCTTTCAGAGGCCAGTGTTGAGCTCATTATTTGGCTGGGTGTCTGCAGGCTCTTTGTACTGTATGGTCAGACAACCAGTCCTGCACTCCTACTTTGGAAGCTGGCAATCTTTGCGTGTTTAGTTTGGACATTTACCTTGGAAACATTTCTGAATACGTAAGCCCAGTCTTTTACTTCTTCCACTTCTTCAGTTGCAGCTATTAAGGAGATGGCCCTCAAGTTTATTTTCATTCTTGATCAGAGTATTTCAACTGAACAGACATGGACAAACCCTCCCTGCGTCTCAATGAAAAACACACTCTTAGACAGGTATCACATAAAGATTAGAAACCTTATGCATTACTTATTGTTATTAATTTGGTTAATGTAAACATGAATGAAATTTGACATAAATATGTGTTGCAAATTATCCTCAAGTTTTCTTGGATGCTTAGTATCAAATATAACCCAATCCAGTGGGGTTATGACACTCAAAACAATGTTTCCACCATTTTACAGCCGCTTCTTTCACAATTAAAGTATTTTCAGCCAAAATGCATTGGTCGCAAAAACAAGCTATCAAGGAAATGATACACTAGAATTCCAAAGGTTTGGACAACTCAGAACAAGTTCTCAATAGTTCTGGTTCTCGATTTGAATCCCCTAAGCAATAAATGATCCACTTTAATCAAGGCCTGGAATATATATCCTGATTGTCCCCCACCCACCCTATGGCAGACGAAGGCAAATGTAGGTACATCAGTACGAGGCATAAAGTGAAGCTGGGGTCAACTCTGAATGGCTACTCCTTTGCCAGTGGCTCCCTGCAGATGGAGGTGTACAGTGCACACATGAGAGTGTCAAGTGTTTAATTTCCTCCAAGTGGCAGAGCACGTAGTCATAATTATCGTCCATTTGACAGATCGTTGTAAATGTCACATGTCATTGGTGAGGACTTGACGCTGGGACATAAAATGCCGGCTGAAACTACTCAGGAGTTATATTCATCCGGCAATAGCAATCAAGTCAAACCTTTTTATTAGTTTCCCTTCGCAAAAACTGGCAGCCAGTCTCTTTGGAACAATAGGGTGCCTGTCAATTGAATTGTCTCACAAGTAAAACTTTATAACATTTGCTGCTCCTCCAGAGCAAAGAGGCAGATTTCTTTTCCAATACGAGCCCTGTTCTTGTACCGCTGCCTGGATGATCTTACGGTAGCAATTTGCTAAGTAATCTCTCAAAAGCTTTATTGTTCAGTGCAGGTTCAGTGCATTGCTCTAATCAAACCTAAGCTCAGATTTCAGCGACTATTTATTGGAGACATCAAATTTGATTATAGCCCTGTTGTAGGAAATCAGGAAAGAGGGTATCAATTCCAGTGTTAAGTAATTACAGAAATAGTGAGTGGTGACCTGTTGCCTTAAAGACTATTTTAAATTGCTGAGAATAACCTGTCTGTTCAAATACCTTGAATTGAAAGAGAAGAGCCACTGTTACTTAATGTTTGTCAGTCATAGCGTCCATATAGTTGGGGCCCCAGACAGACATTATAACGTTAGTCTGTCTGTCTAGTCAACGAACCAATGCGATGTAACTGTGTGTGTTGCAGTGTTGAGCACTATGTCAACATGTAGCCTTGAATGTTTACATCCGTCCATAAGTGCGATTAGGCTCAAGGCTAGTTTTGCTGATGTACCAACTCGTCTTATGTCTTTATAGTATATTCCACAGGTAATGTTGCACATGTGCTATTAAACCTCACAAAACCACGGACAGTGTATTTACAGGCACATACAAAACTTGTTATTGCCAGCTCTCTGCAGCCGCCTGATTTATTAAATGTTCTTAAGCCCAGTTTCCTTTTTTTTCTGGTAAGGTAAAAACCCAGGCACATCAAGCTCAGGGAATGTGCAGACATCACTTGTAGTTTTTATAGTGTTTGCAGTAACTTTTAAAGGGCTGCTATCAGTGCCTGTTAAACCAGTTCAGCATGTTGAGTTGGAGTCTGAGCAAGTTGCAAAGACAGAGCTGTGAAATTTTCTAACGTATTGCCATCAGTCTTGATGGGTCTTGTTCTCGCTTCTTCTTCTGACTAAAGTGAAACAAAACTCACGCATTTTATAAGAATCGTTGCTCTAACTCTCCCTGTTGTTTTGACACAAATAGTTAGAACTTCATGATTTCTTGTTTCTGTAGGGCTCCATCTAAAGATTATTTCTACTGCCGATTAAACAATTGTTTTCACAAGTGATCGATGAATCATCTGAAAGTTGGAAAACACTCATCAAAGTGCTTCTTTTGTCCAACCAAAAGTCCTAAACCGCAAGACTCTTAATTTACTTTCATAAATGACCCCAAAAAAATAGCAAGTCCTTTACTTTAAGAGTGCATATAATTAATACCATGTTTAACAGTTTTTTGGTTTTTTTTTGCTTTTGTAATGACTTATAGTTCATGATCATTGTCTTTCTACCGACTAATCGATTAATCAGCTAGTCGTTTCAGGTCCTTTTCTGGCCACTTTTGCTGTGCACAAAATCAGTTAGCCCTCAGTAGCTCACCTTTTAGCTACCAATGACAATAACGTTAGCCTGTAGTGACTATAACATTGCAAGAGTTTAAGATGTGACAGTTTGTACCTGAGTAGTAGTATAAGTTGCTACAACCTCTCCCCTTGTCCTTGAAGCTGCAACAGGGGGTCTAGAACTGCAGGTCTGATCTGCAGCCCTGAACAATGAAGCCGGAGAGCTGATGGAAAAGCCATCTCCATTGAGACAGATTTTATTGCTTTCCAGGCCTGCTGTCCCCTATGAGGTCATTTTAGAGGAATGTCCCAGAGAGTAAAGTAAAAGTCGGGTCAGAGTACTTGACCTGTTTGTTTTGAGTCTTACACCTAAAACTTTCCATTTCTTTAAACATACAGAAAAGCAGCTTGAATTTCTTCTCTCTCAGCCTCGCTGGAGTTGGGACTAACCAGCATGGAGCTTGTAAAAGAAGAGGGCTTGTGCAAGCACCCGTGGTTTGTATTAAATGACTGTAGGAGATTTAGCTTTTAGGAAGCCTTCATTACAAAAGTGAGAAGCAATCAGTGTAGTAAAATTGAGTCATGGAGTTGCTGGGGGATGCTACACTGAGACTTGGCTAAAACAGTTCTGTATCAGGTTTTACTGACTTAACCAAGTCTGCCAGTTTTCACAGTTCTTTGTGAAATGTCTGTTTGGTTTATGCTGATCTACGTGACTATAATGCCATCCAGTTTACAATTGTATTTGTTCTGGGACACAGGGTTTCTCCAGAGCAATAAAATTGCTCCAACATATAATGAGGGACACTTTTGCTGAACTCTTTGGAAACGTTGGGGTTGGCAGTTGAGCAGCTTAACAAACTCCCCAGAGCTGAAAGCATTACTGTAGTCACTTAATCAACAGAAAATTAACTGGCAACTATTTTGGTGATCGATCTATTGTTTGGGTTACTTTTTCTCAAGCCAGCATCTCCCAGTGGAACCAGTGTTTCAGCTTTTTGCTGTTCCATCTCTTACAACAGTGAACTTGATGTCTCGGGTTTGTGGACTATTGTTTGGACCAAACAAGATATGTGAAGATCTCACCTTTTTGGACATTTGAGAGACTAAATCATTAATCAAGAAAATCATCCATAGATTTATTGTTGATTAAGACTATCGTTAGTTGCAGCCACTTGCTTGTTTATATCCAGATTTCCCCAAGAGGCATCAGTAGTAACACATTTTTCTAAGTAATCCATTAGATGTCATTAGGTAAAAGGAAGTGATAATTTGCTATGACAATATATCCAGCAGCAGCAAATGAAAATTAAAAAGGAAAACTATGTTCATGAATGTTTTCTAACCCTCAGTAAAGAGAGAAAGAGAAAAGGAGCAAAACACATCAGTGCTGTTGACGTGTTGAGATGTGATCGTACAGATATAGTAAAGGGTGATACCGTAACCAAAAGAGAGGAGCAGGATTTCTGAGGGTCTGATCAATTCTTTTTTCGAATAATTTTCTTTGAGCACTGTTTACATTTACATTTAGGGCATTTAGCAGGTGCCTTTGTACAAAGCGACTTACAATAAGTACATCTGTCACAAGAAAGAAGCTACAACATATCATTGATTAGTAAGTAAAACAAATAAATAAAAAAAATTTAAAAAACACACCCAAATCTTCCCCCAATTCTGGCTGAGAGCTCAAAAAAATGTAATTGAGGGGTTCAACATTTCTGTCCAGCATTGACCTCAGCCATCGTATTTGGACAAATAAAGATCAACAGATCATTTGTTTTATGCCCTGACAGCAGTCATTTACAGGATCTTCTTTTTGTGGGTTGGGATTAGACATGTTCAAACAACAGAAGAAACAACAAGAAAAAACACCACACTTGAACAATAAACAACAAAGGATAGAAATTAAATTCCTTCCTCAAATCCCACTTGAGTAAACCATCTTCCCAAACAAATCAGTAAAGGATCTCTGAAAAAAGAAGATAACCCACCATCAATGACACTATCCAAGTTGCCTTCTTATTAGTCAGTTGATGGTCTTCATGCGCACTGGATAAGTGTCTGAAAGAGCAGCTGCAGGCTGCTAGATGTGAAAAAATTCACAGATCCTGATTTTAATTACAACCATTTAAACTGAAAATCTTTTTCGACATGTCGAAGTATCCTTGAGCAACATACTGAACCCCATAATTGCTCCTGATGTGCAGTTGGCACCTTGAGTTGCGGCCTCTGCCATCAGTAAGGGCCCTGTGATGAGCTGGCGACTCATCCAGGGTGTACCCTGCCTTCACCCATAGAGATAACTGGGATTGGCTCCAGTAATCTCCGCAAACCCTCATGGATAAACGGAGGAAAATGAGATGAGATGAGATCTTTTTTCGATTGGGTTTCAATTTACAAAAACGTGACACCTGGAATCTGTTGTTCATAAAAGGAGTAACTGCTCCTGCTACCCTTGTCCATACTAGGCTGTGCTACACTGCACTGTGCATACATCTCACTGACTTTCTCACACCAGAAAGAACCAAAACTTAACGAAAACAGGGTCCAGTGCCATTTATGCACAGAAAGTCCGGGGTCAAAGGTTTTCAGTTTCAGACTGCTCCTTACAGCCTGTGTCTGCAGGTAAGCTTAGCAAGTCTCAATGTGCTGCAAGTTCAAAGTTGCTGGTTTAATGTTTCCCTAAACCTTCCACTGTATTCCCCTTAATGACTGACTGTAAGCCTTAAACCTCCACTGCAGCTCATTTGTGATAATCGCTGTTTTGGAGAAATGCTGGTGAGCCAAGCATTAAAGGTTTAGATTTTATCAGTGGACGTGAATAGACTGGTAGATCAAACACTACTCGTGCCAAATGTTCCATTATTGTTGAATTCACTCGTGTGCTTGATCCTCAGCTGCTCCAGTGGCTGCTTGATGAGCTAAGGAATGCTTACGCTGAGAGTGTGCAAAGTCTTGATATGTGTAAGAGGATAAATTCATGATGAGTAGCTGAAAGAGCTTGCAGAGATAGTCTGGTGCATACAACTGTGACCCGACCTTACTGAATGATTGACTTGATGAAAGGTTTTAGGCACAACAAGCTATATTAACTGGATCTTTAAAGTATAAATGTCCTGCATAATTATGCGAGTATGTTGATTTATTATCCACAGCTGACTCGTATTTATCATTCCTTTTTCAGTGGTTCATCTCTGCGGTCACTGAGTGTGTCACTGTGTTATTTGCAACAACAAAGAAACAGCAAAGCAGATACAGTTGCCATGGACTGTATTTTATGCAACAACCGCAAATTGTTTGGTCTCATAGTAAAGTCGTGGGCATTTGTTGGCCCTGTCCGTGTTGTAAAATGTGGAGAGGACAAGCTAAATATAAGCGTGTATTGGATTTCAAGAAGCATGAAATGGTCAGTGCTGAGAGGGAAGCCAGAGAGCACGCTGTAGCTGTGCTGCACAGCGTGTCCCAGGGCACGCCAGCTGTGATGGATGGCTGTCAACCCCTCCGGTGCCCACCCCGTTTCCTGAGGTCACACCGCTGGAGGTCACATCTTTGTGGAAGTCAGCCACCAGCAGTTCCAGGAAGAAAAAAAAAAAAGAAAAAAAAGGCTTGTGATCCAATACATCCTAGACACCCATAAACTGTCAAACGGAGCTAAAGCAGAAAATGTGAATGCTGGACCAAGCGATAACTAAATGATGAGCCTGCCAAGACAAACATGGCTCGCGTAGCGTGGGATGTTGTCTGTTAGGAAAACCATAAGTCTCCTGCTTAAAACTATACAGCGCTGACTGTTTCTTAGAAGTGGTAGAATGTGCCTTTATTGGACTCCTTTTTATTTACACTACAAAGGGCCAGTTCTTTGCTTGTGAGGTAATTCTGTGTTTGCAGTTATATAGGGGGTGGGTCCAGTGATGTCAGCCTGCAATTTACTCCATGTTCACAACACAGATTTTGTTGATGATCTGTGTAGTGTCTGTCTTCTCATCAGCGCATCAGAGGCAGGAAATAACTGCTTACAGCTGCAAGCGCCACAGCTCAAGTACAGTTCTTGAACATTTCTTGGATCTTTTCTCAAAGCCTTTTTTTTTAGTGCTACAAATTGCTGCTGCTTCTTTTTTTTTTTTATCAGTTGTTACTTTTGGAAATGAGAAAACTGCCACGAATGATTTGTAAGTGTATAAAATGTATCCTCCCAATGATGAAAGTTGATTTTTCCTCGAATCATTATGCAACAGGTCATTTAAAGTCATGACCATGATTAGTTCATGGCTGCTGTGTGGGAGGATCAGGACAGATGAGGGCTGTTTTTGGCTTCCCCCTTACCTCCATGTTGTAAAGCTATTTATGACTATGATATTTCCATCTCATCCCATTCCAAGCCTGTGAATGAAGTGCTAGAAGTGTTGCACTCTGCCAGCTGCGACTTGCTGGTTTTGCTGTATTGAAGGTGTTTGTGTACGTATCAAAGCTTATCTTGAAGTTGAGACACATTGGCCTCGCAAATGTCTGCAGATCGGAGAACAGCTGTCGTAAGCACTCAAAGCGAACAACTTGAACTTTAAAAAGTCATTTTACAACAGCGTGATTACAGACATGGACTAGCGGGGCATCTGGTTGAAAACAGGCAACACCAGTGTGGTTTGCTGTTCTCGAGTTTTGAGTGGGTTTTCCATCTCGTCCCCACACATTGTCCACAAAATATTTGTTTGCACTGTTACCAAGCTATACATACTTTACTTTTACTCCTTTTAAGTCTAAGTTATACTATGTTTAATATCCAATGATGGAGCGTATCAAAGTACATCTTCTCAAGCACTGTACATAAATACAATTTTTAACTTTAGTTACTAGTTACTTTGCAGATTGCATGCTGCATCAGAGCCAAAGAATGACATATTTTTATCTTTTTATTTTTTTTTTAATCAACAATCAAACAAAAAACACACTGATATGCGACACTTTTAATAACACAGAAACACAGAAATAGTTGTAGTTGGGAAAAAATGCTATGACAGGCACGGCTTACCTGCAACACAACATGTTCTTATTTTAACTCGCGGTGTAGCTGCAGTGGTATTTTCGTAGATAGCCTAAGGTGCTCTAGCTTTGGCGTGAGAAAGTACTTTTTTACCACCGGTCTTGCACAGCGTGGGTTGTGTCTGAGAGTAATCACCGGCACAGGATTGACAATTAGCTGTCCAACAGGGCAGTAAATCTGGAGAATGGAGCCTTCTGCTTCACTAAGGGAGCAGACACAAAATATCCTGAGGGGGCAGAAAACGTGTTCGGATTGTCAAATGTTTAACAATGGTGGTGGAAGAGCAAGTGACCGATGCGGAAGTCAGGAATTTATTCAATTTCTTAGACATGCATTAACTAGTATGTTGGCTATGTGGGGACAGCAGAAACATTTGGAAAGTCCAATATTCACTTTACATTGGCTTTTTGTTTGAGGGACACGTGTGGCTCTGAATTTGCTAAATCCTCATCTATGGTCAAGTTCCCACCAAAATAATAAGTAAATTTCCTTATTTCCTTTCCAAGTTACTTCAGCTAGTTGCTGTCTCATTTTCAACTGCAATCTAAAGCACTGCAAGGATTAGGCTAATTAGTCTGCTGATGGATGAAAATGTCAGTCATTTGTCAGCCCATCTGTCATATACTGTATGTGTGTCAAAGCAGTAAGTACAAAACACAAACTGGTTAACAGTTGAAGATTAAAAATGAAAAAAAAAAAAAAAAAAAAAGATGGTGGCTGCTGTCAGTACTCAACCAATCAGAAATGTAGTTTTTATCCCTCGAGCAAGAGCTTTTTGGATCACAATTTAGACCCTGATCACTGCTGCGGAAAAGCACTGACCTCTGAATGTTCCTGCAGTGTAACAAAATACTATTTGCTGATCTTTTAGCCTATAGTTTTTTTTGCTTTTTCGTTTAAAACTAGATGTCTGCTGCTGCTGAATAGAATGCTGACGAGAGCAGTCAGAGTGAACTAAAACCAATAAATTGTAATTGTTTAAAACAGTGAGCTGAAAGACGAAAGACGAGAGGAAGTTCGGTGATCATTAATGGGAAAAAAAATTGATTATAGCAACTGTGAGCGTGTGTCTAGATGTGCATAGTAGATAATGAATTATACATGCTTGATTCAATTTAGGTCAGTATTTGCCACGGCTACCAGTCTGCTACGAAAGTTTTATTTTAATTTACTTGGACCTTCTCTGTGAATCCTTATATAATAGTTTTTATTTGTTTGAGCTGGAAAGCCATTCTGCTCGGAAAAAATGTGAGTGTGACGAACAAGAACGTCTGGCGTCTGAAGTTCTGCTGTCATGCCCGGACTGATGTGAAAGATATTAACTGTAGAAGCGAACCCAGAACGGTAGCTTTGAGACTTTTGTGTGGAATACAACCAAAGGACTCGCTCTCTTTTTGTTTCCAGTTGTGGTAGTCTTCTTTTTACCTCTTTCCATCGGTAGCGACAGAATGTTAGGATTCGATTCCTTTTTCCTCCCATCTGCAGTCCCAGGATGTAATAGTAGGAAGCATGGCTTGGCCGGCAGATTGGGAAGCAGGATGGATGGAACTACTGTGGTAAGCATTGTGGTGATGAAGTCAGCGTCTGGCCCACATTAAAAGTCAAACAGGCACATGCACTCACACAACAGCTTCATTCCAGCCAACATGTTTAGAACACATGAGGGCGTCAGCCACGATGCTGTATCGACAAGCTGGTGTCTTTTTGCATTTTCTGAAGGCAAACGTTGGAATCAGGGAGCATTGTGGGTGGTTGGCAGAGCATGATTGTCCCAGTGATGATATCATTGGCTGCAAACGCTCCAGACGGACATATGAAGTCTTATACGGGACCGTAAAAGGTAAACACTCGTCCAAAACGCATTGATGTTCTTGGCAAGCTGTTCCCTTACGTGTGCAGGAAATCTTGTCAAGCTGGCTGAAAGAATGATGTCAGGGAATATACCACACAGCACGCTCGTTTTTTAACATCCCCACTGAGAGGGGTGATAGCTCTGAGGGCAGTGCTTCATCAGTATTTCATGTTTGTAATGTATGTCTCCATGAGCTCATGCACGTATCAATGTTACCCCCTTTTTTATGTATTCAAAAGACAGAGTGGAAACAGTACACACATTCTTTACTCAAGCATTGAAGTACAGGCTCTGAATTTTTTTCAAAATGTAAACATTAAAAGTATCCCTCTGAAGGACAATTCTGCCCAAAGCAAACTGAACCTCACATATTTATTTAATTCAGAGACTATTGGAATGAGTAGGGTTTTTCCGAGCTGTTCGGAAATCCAACACAAAGATAGTTAATTGGTGAGTTTCATTCCCATGACGTTAAATAAAAAAAGAGCCGCGAGCACAGCAACAAAGTGAGGAAAATAAGAAAATCAACCTCTCACCTTTTGTCCCCATTCCAGTCTAGCCTCAGTCTCACCTTTTTCACCTCAAATGCATTAAAACTACATTAATTATCCTGTTTTGAGAACGTAATGAGTACAGGTATTTGCGTTCCAATGTAGGGAGTAAAAGTCAAAAGTTGTCAGTAAACTGAACACCAATGCTTCAGCACAGATACCTGCAAAGTAGGGGTGCTGATATTAAGATCGGATATCAGCCCCGATATTGACAAAAAAGCTGGATTGGGGATTGGAAAATTAACAGATCCACGGGCTGATCCAGTTTTGTTTTTTTTGTTTTTTTTCCCTCTGTCGTAGCAATCCTACATCAGTCGTCAGCAGCACGGTATCTCATGCTGGAAGAGTCGAGTTAACTGTTAAACAACATGGAGCGAGCCCAAGAGTCGGTTGTGTGGAGATATTTCACGCTTGCTACGCCAACTAGTTTGATGGCTGTTTGCAATGTCTGCAAAGTAAATGTTTCGAAGGTTGGTGGTAGTACTGCAAAGTACAATACTGCCAGTTTAATCAAGCACATCCAAAAGCACCATGCTAAGGAGCACGCCGAATTCCTGCAGCTCAACAAAACCAAAGGAGCAGGAGACAGAACAGCCCAGCCACTAACTTTGGCAGAGGCACTTCAACGACACGAAAAGTTTCTGACAAAAAAGCTTGAAAGCATTGGCAATAACACAGAAAGTTTTAGAATTCATTGTTTTAGACGCTCAGCCAATGTCAGTTGTTGAAGATGAGGGCTTCCGTCGCCTACTGGAATAATTAGAGCCAAGGTACTGTCTTTCATCATGCAAGTATGTTTCCGAGACCGGTATACAGTTTATTATTAATTCAACAAAGTATCGGATCAGTATCGGTTATCAACAGATACACAAAGCCCAGGCATCAGCATCAGGACTGAAAAAGGTGGATTCCTACTGCAAAGTATTTGTACTTCCCACCTCAGTGAAGGGAGATCAGTATTTCCTCTTTTAAAAAAGCTTAACAACAAAAAACAATACTGCACCACAGAACACAATGGTGAAATGTCAGCGCACATAAAAACACAACAAACTCACAGCTTTTTAACACACAAATTACCCCAAATAATTGCACCACGTCTTCATTATTCCACACTCGTTTCACTGGCCTACTTTTTAAACGCTTCTGTGTATGTATGTTACACTGCTGCTATAGCAACAGGTAAATATTGCCATCTCATCCCTTTCATCTGTGCACAGCTAATTTCCAGCAGGGCATGGGGTAATGCTCCGAACGCTCCGCGTACGTATGTCGACGATCACGTTTATTAGCAGAATAACCATGTGTAGCGAGAAACTTAATATGTCATCTGGAAAACATACTTCACTTTCATAAATTTGTCTCCACACTCAAGTGCTATGTTGACAAAGTGTGTGCTAGCAAAATCTATTAATGGTTTTTAAACATGTTGCCAGCATGTTGATATTCATACAGTCACCACGGTGTGCAGGCTGATGCATTTGCATTTCTGGCATAAGGTGAAGCTCACTCTGTGTGAATTAATAAAGAGGCAGGGCTCAGGTCGCACAGGCACACACAGAGAGGTGATAGGACGGCTGAAGGGACTGGACCTTTGACTGCCCCTCTAACAAGCTCACTTTAATTTCAAAGAACCAAATATGAACCTGACAGAGACATTTTAACAACGTGACAATGAAGAAAAACACTGACAAACTCAAATGTGCTCGAGTCTGTGACTATACTTTTGACCTTGCTTATGGAGCATTGACATCTGGTTCTCCACATCCTCCATTCCACTTTTACCATTAGTTCCCAGTGACCACATCATAGTATTACTCAATCTCCCCACACTTAGTAACAGACAGCAGAATTATGACAGTCTGAAACTGGGGCATTACTCATGTTCATTACTGGTTTGAAGTCCAGCTGAAAAAAACCTTTGTGTCGATCTCATTCAATGACTCCCCTATGTGCAGTGTCAAAAAAAAAATTAAAAAAAATGTCTGGGATATTTAATCCAACTTCCCTGTTGAACAAAAGCTGACCTCACGTTTTGAGTCTTGTAACTTGGAATGTCTGAGAATCTGCTCTTTGACAGCAGATGTAGGTAAAGTGAGTCAGTGCTTTAAAAAGCCCCACAAAGTTGATCCGAAACACTCAACTGCACCATGCTGCCTCATCCAAGTCCTAGCGCTTCTGATGTGCCCCATGGGCCAGAGTGTCACACCCGCTGTATATTGAGTATATATTGGCACAAAAAGGTCATTAAAAGAAGTGAAAATCACAACAAGCCTAACCATATCGACAGTGGAAGTTATGAGAACAGAGATGTAGTCAGGTCTTGTCAACCAGCTTGAATGGAGGGCTCTACAATCAGAATGAGAAATGATTAGATTTACCCCCCTGAGGAACGCTGTAGTGTTTCTGTTATGGGCTTTGGAAGGTATTTAACAAGATGACGTCATGGAACTATTAGGTGTGTTTTCTTTACTTCGATACAATACCTTGAAAAATATTAATGTTTGATACCACTTGGAGAACATTTTGTGTGTTAATCAAATGTTTTATTAAAAGAGAGATATAACAAGGCTTGTGTACAGTTTGTTAAACACAACTGCATCCAAATGAATTAGCCTCTGGAGGAGGTGGCTATGTAGGCACTACAGTGATGCATTTGTCAGTTGGTCTGAGAGGAATATCAATATTTCAAAAAAGAATTCTCACTATTGATTACGGTTCCTTTCCGAAATAAGGCCCCATTGTGGCTCACTGGAATGTGTGGGACTTCTCTATATAGTGACATCAAACATTTAAACCTACTCAGCTAGCAGAACAAGCAACTGCTAACTTGAGTTGTTCAAAAACGTTCTTTTCAGTAAAGTCTTTGTGCACAAACAACGTTCTCAGCGCTCGTGTTCATGTGTAGAAACCCTGGTGATACCACGAGCAAAGTTTCACGTTGTGTCAAGCCTTCTTGGTGTTTTAAACAATAATTGACATTTATATCACCTTGCAAAATTAAAATATTTAAAGCAGCATACAGCCAATTTCCACATTCAGCAGAGGCTTAGCAACATTAGCGTTCATTTGGTGTCGGGTTTCTGAGCCCATGACAAATGTGAACTCTCCTTTTACCTCCGTTTTGATTTTGACACCTTCTGGGCTGAAGATTTTGTCAGACGTCCTGTTTCCTTTTTCCCCCTTTATTTACTGAAGCGAGATGTAACAAGTGAGACGTGACAAGACGTAACTCTGGTACACTCCGAGACATGGCAGGATCAACATGTCAAGGAAAAACACAGACAACACTGATTAGAGAAGATTCAATTATTGCTGTAGTTTGTTTAAACAGTGGCATCATGGATGAGGAGTGGTTGATTCATAAAGTGGAAATAAGAAGTCTTTATACCATGTCTGTAGAGGACACGGTGTAAAATTGCCATGAACCAAAACGATGAGCTTGTATTGTGACACCTTTCATATTATCTCTAATCCATTGTTCAGAAGTTTGTTTTGAATGTTTCATTTATGTTTTGTGATGCAGTGGGAGAGTACAGTTCAGACTGATCCGTCGTATTACTGGCCATTAGATGTCAGACAGAATCTAGGACACAGTCAGATGTTTGACAAGACTTTAACTCGCAGAATTCTTTTGTTTGCACATTTAATTTGCTAATGATTGGTATGCTCTGAGCTCCATTGCTTATACCTACTAATAAGCAGCAGTGTTGTGCTCATTAGTGAGTGGAGCACAGTAAGTCCCCATTTCCCCTGACATCCTGACTGTGTAAAGCAGTAGGGGACATGTTACTGGTAGCCATCGCTCAGCCTTAAGCATTCATTTCCACTAATACTTTGTGTTTTATAGAAGAGGGGGGAACGGCCTCCAGTCTGCCTTAAAGTACATGACATGTTTTACAGGGAATTTGTGAAACTTTATGAAGCCTTAATGAATGCCTAGCTTCTAGTTTGGTGTTCAGTCCTGCTGGTTTTCTGCCCTTTTTCTTCTTGTTCTTCTTCTTTTCTTTATGCTGCTCGTTCTGCTCACATGTAAGTCTTAATGGTACTGCTGTAGTTATTGCCTGTGGTTTAGAGAAATTAAATATGCAGCACATTTTGTTTTAATTAGCTTCAGATGTACTATAGTCCCAGATTAATGGCTGTTAGTTTAGAAACACACTTGTCAGGAAGTGGTTTGGACATAATTTATCTTTGTTACATAAAGAATATGGCAACAATAGTGAGTTTTAGGGTCTATTTGGACAGCAACTGTGAAAATTATTGATATTATGAATGGCTGTAATTATTTGGTCATAATATAGCTTAATGATGGATTCTTTATTTTTCAAAGCCAGTGAAAACCAGGTTATCTGACTCGTCCTGCAACTTTGTTGGGAACTGTGTTCGGAAAGAACAGTTTATATCCTGTGTGTGGGTTTAATACTTGTTGTCTGAGGGTTACTAACATCCAGGCAAAGCTAATGACCACATCACAGAAACAGCAAAAATCAAAACAACTGGAGGCAGCTTCACGGAGGCACACACACACACACACACACACACACACACACACACACACACACACACACACACACACACACACACACACACTCTCTCTCTCTGAAGCATCAACAAACACACTCCCTCAGCTCAGCTCAGGTCAGCTTTCCTTGACCTTTTCTATTACTCATTTCAGAGGAATGAATAAAAAAAAGAGTCCTGTGTTACAGATGGTAAACTGTGTGAGCGCTTTAGTTACATAAAGACTACAAAAAACAACAAAATCCAATACAACAATATCTGGGCAGGTGAGTCATTTAGTCAGGTAGAGACTGATGCAGATCAATGTGTGCATCCTGTATAATGGTTATGTTGAAGGTCCCTCCTGTAGAGACTGATCTACAGTCAGATCTGTCAGTTGTTAGAACCAGCAGCTCAACATGTGACAGTGATGACAGCTAAGAGACCAACAATGTGCTGCACTGAGGACTCAACAGTTGATCTTACAGTCAGTTTGACATCAGCCTAATTGCTGCTCCCTCTACTGAGCAACTGAGGTATTAACCTGAGGTAACGACCACAGTTTACTACAATTTCCAAGGCAAACAAAATTTACTGAGTGATCCTTCCTGGCTTGACGTATCATTTAAGGGCATATTGTGAGATCAGAATCCAGGCCTCTGTGAGCATTAATGCTGCCTGTTAGGGTTGGGTACTATTATGATAAATGCTGTTAGATGATAAAATCTCTCAGTTTTCATAGATTTTGTCATACATCTTGACCTCTTACCCCCCAAAAACAAAGATGTTTTGGCTTTCGAGCCCTGAGGAAATAGCTTTTAAGTTTGTACCCTTACTTTAAAAAAATAGATACAAATATTCCCACTGAGCTGTTAACATTGCTGATGAAAATTAATTTTCCACTAATGTTTTAACATGCACCTGTGCATACTCAAATTAACAAATACAAAGTTCTATCTTGAAAAGGTCAGCATTGTGATATTTGTGCACATCAAAAACCTGATGAAATCAAAGTCTTAATGTTTAATGTTTATGAATACTGGGGCCCTACCAATACTACATTTTCTGGGACCAATACCAATATTTCGAAGCGCAAAAACATCTCATCTCCCTCTCATCTCATTATCTGCTGCTTTTATCCGTGAGGGTCGTGGGGATGTTATTGCTTTATCCCCCTTTTTTCAAAGGGGTCGCGGGGGGTTACTGGTTACTGGAGCCAGTCCCAGTTGTCTCTTTGGGTGAAGGCAGGGTACACTCTGAACGAGTCGCCAGCTTATTGCAGGGCCCTTACTGATGGCAGAGGCCAGCATGCAAGGTGCCAGCTGCACATCAGGAGCAATTTTGGGGTTCAGCATCTTGGTCAAAGATACTTCAACATGCAGCTCAGCTCCACCCCAGAGGAGGGTCTACCTGCTAAGCTACAGCTGCCTCATGCGCAAAAAAAAAACAAAAAAAAAAACATTTTCATATCAATATGTTGGTAAATACTCTTATATACATACAATATTGATAGCAGTGATCCTGAAAATGTGGTTGCTTTTTTGTCCGAAGGTACACCAGAGCACTGATCCAGTAGACTTCACCGGGAATTTAATAATTATAAATTACCCCAAGTGTCGTTTTCCTGCATTATTTTCAAACCAATACATCAGTCAGGCTTTTATACAAAAACATAAAATTGTGAATGTGCTGTTTAAATGCCCAAACAATGTGCATAAAACCTGAATAATACTGGCAAGAGCTGTGTGATATCACCTAAAACTAAGATTGTGATATTTTTAGGCTATTTATCGATAGACAATATATGTCTTGGTACTCTTAAAATTCCTAAGTATCACTTCATGTATATAGATGCTAGGATTAGACGACAGCACTAAGATGATATATAGTCCCATATCACAATGACATTTAAGTATCAATATAGAGCCAAAGCCCTAATATCAGCACTTCCCACGTCTTAATCAGACATGGAATATTCTGTTTACATGACCTCTCTTGTCAGGTTCAGATGTCAGAAGTAAAAAAGAGTTCAGGTTGAGTTCAGTTACTACTGGTTTTGTTTGGACAAAAAAATATAGCCCGAGCTGTGTATGCACATATAGGCCGTATCCCAATTCAGGATCCTTCAGAGGCTGCATTTGAAGGCCAGTTATGTCACACACCGTGCAAAGGCTGTCCCAATTCAAAGGCTCCTTGGAATGCAGCCCACAAATGCAGCCTTCTTTTACCTCTCTTTGGAGGATACGCCGCCACTATCATTTGCGTGACGTAAGGGTAAAACATATGTTGACACAACACAATGTTCCAAAGGCTAGACCGTCCCATTTAGCGACAGTTGACACAGCCTTCAAAGGTCTCTCCAAAGCACTCACCTTCGAAGGCCACAAAGGCCGGGTCCATCGAAGGATGCAGCCCCTGAATTGGGATAAAGACATAGTTCTGGTCTTGTATTTCCACTCAATCTTTAAATGATCTAGACATTATTGCATACCATTTTACAACCATTAGTTTCCATTATCTCATCTCCATTTTCTCATTCCTAATATCCGTTGTTGTAGAACTGCTGTTGTATCACTGTAGTGTCACACTTTGGTCTCCAAGCAGAGCAGTGCTGTCCTCATGTAAACCAGGGGTCATGGATACGGCCACTCTTTGTTGTTGTTTGGACCTCTGACTCATTCTTACCAGAAGTCACATCTCAACCAACAGCCAGTCATAATCGAATTTATCACCCTTGTTTGAAAACCCACATCTGGTCATTGTAACTCACTCAGTTAGTTTTGATTCAGCTTTTATTAGACTGTGTATCAATATATGAGCCATGAGATCAACTGGACTGTAAACTGTGGATGAGAAATGCTTGTATGTAAAGATTACGTTTGTATTAACTGTAGAAATCATATTTAAACAAAATGAAAGGAAGAACATTTTGAATATGTAAATAATTAAAATACTCTGTCATTTATTATGACATACAAGAACATAGTAGGCACTCTTGAGGAAACAAAACTATGTTCAACATAAAACAAGTGAGAGATCACCAACAACCACTTGACTGCATTTTCTTTAAATAATATAGATGCTCTTCTGTTTCATATCTGACAGTAAACAGGATGTATAACTGGACAGGTTTTGGTCAAAGTAAGCCAGGGTTCATATGTCATTCATTTATGTTGCGGGCAGTCAATGTTTGCATCAGTTTTGTTTGTCAGCTGAAAAACTGTGTAAAGCCTGGTTGGTAAAATCAGATAAAGACTGACTGATGATGGTAATAACACAGACAATAATAAAAGTGTTGTCCATTTTATTTCTACAAATATTTGACAACTTATTATGACAACAGGAAAATATTTGTTTAACCTGCAAGAGCAGAGAACACTTCAACTGCAATTTTATGGTGTTTGGATAACTTTTAAGAGTTGTACATTGATGACACTGTTCCAAAAACAACCTCCAAAAAACTACACGTTAAACAAATGTCAAATTTACATCATTCACACTCTTGAGGTGCAGATGAGCTTGTATACCCTGTCCGAAGTGGGTGCACAAGCTTTTAGTTGGGTTTAAATAACATCTTTTCAAATGAGTTTGGCAGCATAGTGGTTCCAGAGACTTGGATCTCATCACACTTCAGTTGTTTAGGAAATGTTTGTGGACTAAAAAAATATAAACTGACTTGCCATTGGTACCAGGGTGGGTTAGACAATTTTCTTTTTTTAGGGAACTGTGCCTTCATGACCTGCCGGTTGTCCTTGAAACACCAACAGTGAAGTCAGCGGTTCTGACACAAAACACTTGAATACATTCAGAATAGCACCTTTAAACTTTCTCACATGATAAAAAATGTTATAAAAGAGTACAAAAACACATATGATAGATAGAACACTGTTGCTAGCTACATGGCTACAATGTGCCATTAAAAGGTTTTTAATTACAACGCGAGTAGATCCTTATGAATTCATTTTTTGAACCAATGATGTGTTCAAATGACTTCAATAAATTAAAATAATAGGGGAAAACATTTCAGAACTGTTGAAAGACTTGTATGTCCAAGTGCAGGCTGCAAACACATGACAATAACTCTGTCCAATAATTAGATAACACTTTAAACAACAAATACAAATAAAAATGATAGATATGAAACATCAAACATTCTGGCAATTCCTGATGGACACTAAAACTAAACTTCAGTGCTCGGTTGAAATGACACTTTTTTACATTCGGCATTTTTAGATATTGATTAGAAAGATGCACTCATAGGGCATGTGGTGAATAAATGAACAAAATGCTTTGTCTTCCAGCATGTTTGTCAGTTCAGACGTCTGCTATAGAGTAGGTTCTGTTTCATCATTAATTCAACAGAACTTAGTCAACATTTTAGATAGACAAAAAGGTCTTTTCACTCACAGGACTTCGTCCACCATGACATTTCAGTCACCTCTGGGGTTATATATCTTCAGATCCACTTACCAACCATGTGCACCTCATCTTGTATATTAGTGTCTTTGCATGGCCTAATGTGTCCGAGGCAGGTTTTGGTTTAAGAGGCATCAAGAGGCCACTGGGAGTCAGAGTCATTAGTAAAGCAGCAGAGGCTCAGTAGGGGTACGTTGAGACGGAGATATAGATGATGAAAATGCTCTGGTATGTGATGCGGCCCTGCAGTGAGATGGTGGTGGCCTGCACCTTAAGGCGCACTAGCCCGGGTCGGTCCAGAGGCCGCAGCGTGAAGATGATCCCCCTGCCTGACTCGTCTCTGATGCCGAACACCCGGCCCATCACACCCGTCTCTGACTCTTGCTCCAGTATGGTGAAAGACGTACGCTCTTGCAGGATGCCTGACTCTGAGAAAGCAGACAGTCGTACCACGTTGTGATTGGCTGGAATGCCAGAGGGGAGAGTGAGCAGCTTGTACTGCAGGAGCAGAGGAGAACCTCCAGCGGCGCAGTCTAGAGAGCAAGGTCTGTAGCAGGTCCTGTAAAGGTCAGCAGGAAAGGGGAATGTCTCACTGATACTTTGGATCCAAAACTTAAGCAATTTCTTTAATTGATCTTTTGCTGCATTAAAAATTGATTACTTGCTAATAATGAATAATATACACCATATGTTGGACATTTTTCAATTAGGAAATTTTTACCCACTGCCTCGATCTGTTTGATGCAAAAGTGCAAAGTATCCACAAAATCCACAATTCATTTTTATTGGTAGCAATGTACCATTGTCATTGTTAGATTATCACATCTGCAATTCTAAAGGATCAACAAATAGTTTGTTTTATGCCCTTTTTTCTAAGATGAAAAAAAAAGGAATTCAAAAGATGATTCTGATTATCCTAAACTTTCTCACCAGGTTTCAGGTCAGAAACACATGAGATAAAGTAAGTTTGATCAAACTTGGAAAATGGATCTCCAGAAAAGACATTTTCACTCTCCACTCAGGGCCTCCTTCAATCTCTCATCACAAACAGATCAATAAAGGATCTGTGCTATTTTTCGTAGGATGTGTGCAAGGTTAGGAGGAGAAAAAAGATTTTTGATTTCTATGACTGAGCCCATTTTGATTACTGTTCAACACTGCACAGTACTTTCTAGTCAGGATATTTACCCTGGGCTTCTTCCACTCTGGTAAGACGCAGGGCAGGGTGTGTCCAGGCATTGGTATCCTCCTCGGGTGTTAAAACACATCTGATTATGTCCACACTGGATTCCCTGCTCTACGCATTCGTCAATGTCTAGAGGGAGAGAAAGGTGATAGGAGCTTAGCTGTTATAATTCAAAGGGAGGGAGACGGTCATGTTAAGGTTGAGTGATGCTCTTTACCTTTACAGCTCCTGCCGTTGGGTAAAAGCTTGTAACCAGGAGGACACAGGCACTGAAAACTGCCAATGGTGTTTCTGCACTCGTGTTGACACGGCTTCCTGAGCAGACACTCGTCTACATCTGGACAGGAAATAAAAGGTAAGTAGGAAACTCAAGTGACGAGACAGTCTGATGTTGACACACACAAGTGTATTATAGGTGCTCACTAACCGACACACGTGCCGTCTCTGTTGGTGTAGCCTGTTGGACAGCTCTGTCTGGTTATGCGAGACACTCCTTGAGAACGGGAAAGGATTGGCCTGCCAAGAGATGACACCAGCTGTGGACGAAGCCTTGCCCGGACTCGGGTGCCGTTGCTGAAGGTCTGCCCTCTCTCCAGGCCGGCACAGGAGCGCCCGTCTCCCAGCAGCACAGTACCAGGAGGGCACTGGCACCTGAAGCTGCCGGGGACATTACGACACTGATAGGCACAGGGGTTTGGTGTCTGCAGGCACTCGTCAATGTCTGGAAAGTAAAGCAAGGCTCAATCAGTTCTCAAATGGTAGTATCTTTGGTGAGTTGCAAAATAAATCAGAGTAGTGTCATACCCAGACACGGGAGGCCAACTCCCTGAGTTCTGTACCCTCTGGGACACACACAGCCATAACCTCCAACTGTGTTCTGACAGATCTGAGTGTAACGGCACATGTGACTTCCATCCTGGCACTCGTCAATATCTGAAAAACATCCACAAATCAGCCACTAAACACAGCATTATATTAACTTCTCCTGAAGTTCTCCTATCAGCATCATCGCATTTATTTTAAATTCATCGTGTACATACAAAAATGCAGCAGAAACTGAGATCACGACTTTGATAAGTAGCCTGCATAACCAACCATAAAGTTTGCTGCGTCCTGTTTTCAGGATCTTCGGTCAAACGTTTCCTCCGACGGACAATTAATAGACTTTTCAAAAAGCTTCCACTTTCTTTTCGTGAGGAAAAAGTAGTGACCTCTTGCTGTTTTGTGACTTACAACAATCCTGTGAAACTTGATCTGGTGTTATGTAATGTAACATTACAGTGAAGTTGTCTTTAGAAGCTACAAGTATTATCAAAGCACTTCTATCGGCTTCCATAGACTTAGCAATGCAGGCAAGATCTGGTTATTTTACCAACTGTCACATGTTCAACCTCCATGGATGAATGAATCAGTGACATCACAGGTGTTGTCTTGGATCTACGAGCCTTTCAGGTATTAATGAGTTGATGGCTTATTTCATTTATGCACAGTCAAATGCTACACTTAGCACCCTCTAAATAAAGTGTGTGGATGAATAAATGAGGTATGATACAGTAGCCACTCACCCACACAGGCTCCACTCTCTGCTTTGGTCATGCCAGCTGGGCAGCTGTCGAAACACTGGTATCCTCCCTCCGTGTTACGGCACTCCTTGTTCGCCGGGCAGACATTTCTCATGCACTCATTGATGTCTGTAAATTACAGTAGAGTTATTATGTTTTAGTTATCCCAACAATTATTACAGTTTCTTAGATGAATTATTAAATTTAAAAAAAATGATCTAAATGCCTTTATTTAAGTATTCAAAGGTGCTGTATGTCTGTGGGATTTAGTGGCATCTAGCAGTGATTAACACCCTCCCTTAAAGTGGCTGTTCAAATTACATGGAAAACTTAAAGGATACATTCACCCAAAAATAAAATGACAAGTCTTTAAATGTAAAAAAACAAACAAAACATAAATTGCTCCAATACAGTTGGTCTGGAAACCTCGAAAATCCTGGTTTCAAATTGGTTTGAAAAGATGAGATATGCACCTTTGACTCTTGATATATTCACCCTCGTGCACCCACCTCAGATGTGGTGTGCGCTAAAGCCCTTTAGCTTAGCAGCTAACACAGGGTGCAATTTGGGATGTATGGCTTTTGGAGATTTTGATTACAATGTTGAGCTGTTTTTTTTTCCTTTACATTTCAGAACAAATGCGCTTCTACTTCAGTTATTTAGGATAATGCTACATCACTGTTTTGTGGACTACAAAACTTCACCTGGCTTTTCATTTGCATTGGGTTGAGTAAATAATGACATTCGGGTGAACGTATCCTTTAAGGCCCTCTTTAGAGCCAGAGTTTTGTTTTGAACAGTCCCTGTGTATGTGTGGTCAGGGCCAAAGTTTTAATAACCCATGAAATTTCACCACTGACGGACCGATGCAGCGATGTCCTGACAGCTGGTAACCAGGGTGGCAGATACAGCGGAAGGATCCCAGAGTGTTGAGACACTGATGCTGACATGGGGAGAGAGCAGACTCTTGGCACTCATCCACATCTGGAACACACAAGTGACACATCCAGTAAGATAATGTATGGCAAGATATGAGATATTTCTTTAATGTTTATTGCAGCAACAACTCCAGGTTTAGTTGTTCCACCTCCAGATGAAATGTTGTGCCGACATTTGAGCGGTGATTAACAGTGACTTGCCTTCACAGCTGGATCCTGTGATGCTGGGCTTAAATCCTGGTCCACACTTGGCCTGGCAGCGATACGTGCCCACTGTGTTGACACACTGCTGGTTGTAGTGACACATGTGCGAGCCCTGGGAACATTCATCGATATCTGGATGGGATAAAGACAACATGTGTGTAAGGCTGAGGCAGAGATTAGAAGAAAATTAATGCTTGTCTTTTACTTAACAAGGACATTATCATTGTATGTTGGGTAATTATTTACAAAGACTCCAGGAGACTTCACCTTGGCATGTGTTGGTCTCTGAAGAGATGGTGAAGCCGGAGGGACAGGCACATGAAAAGCCTCCCATGATGTTGTTACATGAGTGAGAGCAGGGAGACTGGAGCGCACACTCATCTTCATCTAATGAGAACACAATTAATCATGACAACGAAACAAGTGCAGTGACAAATGTTCAAAGACAAATGAGGCTTAAAAAGGAAAGCAGCAGCATACCAGCGCAGTAGGAGGCTGTGTCAAGAATGAAACCTTTAGGGCATGTGTCTTCATAACCATCTGCAAACAGAAAACAAACATTCACATCCAATATTTCATGTGACGCAAGTTTTAAATCTTTTTTTTTTTTTTTTTTTTCCCTCAGACCTGGTATGAGAAGGCTGCTGGTGATGTGGAAGTCCAAAGTGAGAGTAAACATGTTGTAGACGCTGTTCATTCCGGAGACCTTGAGCAGCTGGAGAGCTGGGCCCTGGCGCTCCTCCTGGCCCTCATAAATAATGG
The DNA here is from genome assembly GCF_904848185.1 of Acanthopagrus latus. Taxonomy (NCBI): domain Eukaryota; kingdom Metazoa; phylum Chordata; class Actinopteri; order Spariformes; family Sparidae; genus Acanthopagrus; species Acanthopagrus latus. Next base: position 5,118,097 of record NC_051043.1, on the reverse strand, counting down.
TGTGATTGCAGCGCAGCACCATGGGGTTTCCTCCTCTCTGGTGGGTCTGTGATGACCATGAGTACAGCTGCCCTTGGCCCGTCTGCACGTATGACTCATCGAACTCCTGCGGGACACGCGAGAAATCCGGTCAGAAAAACTGAAGCATGACGACAAATTATCCGGTGAGATGTGTTTGGGGTCTCTTTTAAATACCTGTAGGCTAAGATGAGATGACGATAATGAGGGAGGCACAAATCCGTTAATTACAATGTCGATTAGTAAAACTCCCTCAGAATCCACACCCCTGGCAATGTGGGTCAAACGAAGGAGCTCCCCTGTTTGATGAGATTGAAAAACAGAAAGATCAGGACTGATTTACAAGCACAAGAAGAGCATGCTGCAACTGTTTAGAGGTAATATTGTTCAGGTGTAAACTTATGAATGTCAGCAGTAGTGAGTAGTGCCATCTGCTGGTTGTTCAGTTAACTATAAAATAAAAGAATCACTGCTCACAAATACTGTTCAAAAATATAATTATAATATTGATGATTGTATTATGACTACTTGTTCTTTAAATTTTAAATGTAAAAGATGAGAAGGGCATCTGCATAACTTCCTAAACCTTTTTTTTTTTACATGTGTAATAAGTGTAAAGGTTTGAAATCTTCATTGGTTAACACACAAGTAAACTGATCATGGGCAAAACCTACCAGTCTCAAACTCCAGCTGAGACTCCTGTCTGAACTGGCCCTGAGTGAAGGAGTAGCCATTTCTGGCTTCTCCACTCTGCAATACAGTGGTCCAGTAGATGGGGGCAAAAACAGACACCAGCACCCGCAGCAAGGGACCTACAAGGAAACAGAATATGTTGGCCTGTTATAGATATACAGCACATTAATTTGAACCTGAGATTTGGTACAAATCACGAAAATGAGCCCTACTGTTTTCAGATCTGAAGGAAAGACTCAGACACATCAGAATGTACTCCCTGAATACATATCTTTCGGCTTTAATGAAGTGGTAAATAAACATCAAGTACATCGCAGGTCAACAGTGGGTAAACAAAAAAAAGAAAGAAAGAAAAAAGGAAATCCTCAAAAAATATATATATTTTTTTTTCATTTGGCATGGATGTAATTTGTGCTTCTGTCTGAAGGTATGTTTGAGCATAATATCCTAATTAATTCCCAGACTTGGCACACGATTTTGTGTGGAGGATGGTTCATTTCAGTAATTAAAAGGTGATGTCACAGTGGGCTTATAAAAAAAGACATAACTTCCACAGATTCATGTAACATGAGCAGGATCTTTGTAAAAGTGTCAATGTGGTAAAGTACCCGAAAGCATAATTGAGTAAAAGTCAAGAGATCAGGTTAAAATGTTACTTTGGTGAAAGTGAAAATCATCTATACAAAAAGTACTTGAGTAAAGTCCTAAAGTCTCTATTAAATTAACTTACATTACATTAATTTTCTGTCAGAAAATTGACTTTTGTTTTAAAAGTAACCGTCTAAACAAGTCATGGGCTGTTACTCACCCACACTGGGAGGGATGTTGTCCAGACGGGCCTGCAGAGTGCTGCTCCCCTCATCCTCACTGTCGGTAATGTTGGCCTCCAGGAAGGACACACCAAACTCCCTCTCGTTCACCATGCCGATCAGACTGCCTCTGGTCTTACGAGGAGTCTCTCCTGTTATCAACACATGGACAGACAAGTCATTTTTTTATTTAAATTTACTAAACTAAAAAATTATGTTTGTAACTGTCTGTGAGGTAGCCTTCATAATCTGTTCATTCATGCATTTAGTACGACAATGCAAACATTATGAACTTGACCAGGATGTCAAATTATGTCTGTAATAAGAACTTTTATGTTATGAAACACTGGAGCAATGACAACAGAAATCAGACAGGAATTCTTACCCGGGCAGAGGCCAGCTTGACATTTCCTGGAGTCGATACTGGGACCGCTGCATGATCGGCCGCCATTGGCTGGTTTTGGGTTGTTGCATAATCTGATTCGTTCTTGGAAGCCTTGTCCACAGGTGCTACTGCATGGAGCCCATTCCTCCCAGTTAGAGTAGCCTCCATTGACTGTTAGAGAGCGGGGAGACATGGGAGTTTTGTGTCTAGCATCTTTGCAGAAATAAACAAGGGAATGTACATCATGAGATACAGTCAGGCCCTTAATTGTTTTCCTCTTATGTTGCTTTTAGAAATGGAATCATGGTCAATATAAAAACACTTTGCATATGGAAGCCTGGAAAGGCCGTAGGTACAGCTGTTTCTTTCAAGCTGTTAAAAATGACTATCATTATTACTAATATTACTGCAAATTTCTAGATAATCATTACATAATCTCAGGATGACAAAGATTGTTTTCTTCGAATAACGGGTTTATTTATCACATTATTTCAATAAAGCAAGCTTTGACAACTAGATAATTGAACCTGTTACCACAAGAAAATAACAACTCTGGCCATATTGGTCTCATGTACATATGAAACCAAGATTTGACAAAGAAAAGAACAAGAAGAAAAGCCTAAAAAAGTGAAGCTTGGATGAAACTACTTCATCTTAGAAGCTGAAGCCAAACTCGGAGATACGTGCGTTATATCTGACATATGACGACCAGTTACATTGTGTGCAATCCTAAGCACAAAACTCACCTTGAACCCTGAGAGTGATGGTCCTCTCAGCTGTTCCAGCTTCACTCTCAGCCACACACTGATACTCTCCTTCATCTGCTGCCTGCACATCACACAGAGAGAGGAGGAGAGTTTGACTTAATTGGCACGCCGATGAACAATTTTCCTCTGATATGGCCGCAAACCTCCCGTCAGAGCTGAGCCTTAAATCACATTTAACAGTAAAAGAAATCTGACATTATCGCAGAAAATAATCTATATCTACTGGGTGGTTGAGACTATTCCATTGAATTCTTTTTCATAACAGATAATATTTGGCCGGAGAGAGGAAATTTCCCATTAGAGTGCTCTGTGAGAAGGACAGTCATCTGTCTGTGAGAAAGTCTCAACTGCAGGCTGTGCAATTACAGCAGCAGTTAGAGATCTAACAAGGTTACAGGCTGAGGAGAGAGGGGCAGAGTCTGGGAACATCCAGCAATCCGTTCATCTCCTCCCTCTGTTGCTAATGCTGTTAGCCTTTCTGACTGAAGTGAATCTGATTTAGGTGAGAGCAGGACGCTGTAGGACAGTCACACACTGTTCCTCCACCCAAGGGGACTGCAGATGAAGCCTGGACAGGATGAACATTGCTGCGTTGTTGTCCAAGACATTAGACACTTATTGAAGAGAGGCGTTTGCTCAGAGTGGGTTTAGCCATTCAAACTTATGTGACTTATCTATAAAGAGAAGAGAAATAAAGATATTTACAGTGATGCTGTAAATGACCAAGGACCCGTTGTGAAGCGCTTGCATTCGGAGGGAGCGGAGCAGCGGTTTTCCATCCCGGAGCCAGCGGAGGACGGGGCTGGGGTCCCCATGGACCGGACAGTCAAGCACAGCTGAGCTCCCCTGGGTGACCGTCTGAGACATGTGGGCTTCACCCTTCAACACCGGAGGCTCTGGAGACACACAGCACATATTTATGAGATCATCAAAGTAGCATGAATGGCCCTGACCAAGCTTTGACGAACAGCTCACCTCTGATACGGACGAATGAGAGCGCTCGGATGGAGCCCACGCTGTTCTCTGCTATGCACACATAGGTCCCAGCATCACTCATCGTCACGTTCTCAATGACCATGGAGCTCCTGCCGGCCTCATCTATGGTGGAACCTGAACATTTTCAAAGTTGAGTCAACTGTTGGCTTCAATTCATCCATGATTTCCAGTGGTACTGCTTCTCCTCATTCTTAGCTTTCAGAGTACACACATTTCTGATTTCTGTCGTACAAGATAAGTACTGTTGTCCCACAATGACTTTGCCAACTAAAATAATTCCAGTGTTATACACAGCTGTTTGACTCAGAAATAGGTAAGCTGGGGACCCTCAAAATTCTGTTTCCTCTGGACTCAAGGGTGCATTAGGATGCATTTTGGTGTCACAATGACACCGAAGTACCTTGGTAGTGTTGAAGTGCTCACTATTTAAAGGCAGATAGTACCTGTGTAAGGACTGTTGTTGACGGTCCAGGAGATGACAGGAGGTGGAGTTCCCTGAGCGTGGCAGGACAGGGCCAGACTCTGCCCTTTGTTCAGGGTTACATCAGTGGGCATCTCCTTGAAGGCGGGCCTCATGTTGATGGACAGCCGGATGTCTTGTCTCACAGAGCCCGCTGCATTGGTAGCCACACAAGTGAACACACCTGCATCACCAGGCTGTGTGAAGAGAGAGCAGTCAGAACTGATTCCTATGGCCAAAACTAGACAGGCGTGGTTTGTGATGCAGTGAAGATGTTGGGTTGTACCTCAGCTCTCTCGATGATCAGCTCTCCTGACCGTAGGACGGTGAATTTGCCTGGAAGGCTGGGGACAGTGACACCATCCTTCTCCCATGATACTCTGGGCTCGGGTGAACCCTGAGCAGCACAGGGCAGAAGTGCTTGAAATCCTTGAATGACTGACAGCTCCGTCTGTGCCGGAGGGATCATGGGCGGGACTGAAATTCAACAATCAATAAAAGTTTTATGTTTTAAGTGTTAATATGAACCTGCCATATTCAGTCTTGGAATAATGTGAAATTTCCCTCTTAGCTCACCTTGAATAACCAGCCTCATGTCGTGGCTGGCTCTGCCGGCGAGGTTTTTGGCAGTGCATGTGTACAGGCCTGCGTCACTTCGCTGGGTAGAAGTAACAGCCAAGGTTCCATTGGCAAAGATGCGAATATGAGCACCTTCAACCACCGGCCTCCTCTCTTTCTGCCAAGTGACTTCAGGATGGGGCTGCCCATCAGCCACACACTCCAGGCTGACTGGCTGGCCGAGCACTGCCGTGTACTCAACGCGAGGGACGCTCAGCACGGGCGGGACTGGAAAAGATGAGGTGAGCAAGAATACATTTGTTTATAAATGTTCAAAATAGAAGCAAACTTCCATCCGTCAGGAACGAACACAGACATTATTTTCTTCTCATCTGTGAGATCAAAGTCTTCATTACCTTGAAGGACTAGCTTGGTCCTGCCCACAGCTACACCAGCATCATTCTTTGCCAGGCACTGGTAGGTCCCCGCATCGCCGAGTGTGACACGAGAAAACTTCAGAGCTCCATTTGAGAGCACAGCAAGCCTGTGACCTGTAATCAGTCAATTAAGTCTCATCACATGGGCATGAAAATCAGATCGGTCTGTGGTCCATAAACTCCAGTGAAGCATTTGGGGGTTTAAAAGTGAAGCTGTCCAGTCTGAAAATAATGTTGAGAATTCAGTCCATCCAGAAAGCTGCAATGCCAGTTAATGCAGATTTAACCAGTCACCATGAATTCTGCATGGCCTTGCGGTTTGGTCCAATCACCATAATGTGACCATCTTAGTAGTTTCCCACTAGTTGAACCAATCAAAGCAGTCCCCTGTGCAAATCATTATACCAGATGTACTTACTTCTTTGTTGCTTGTTGTTAAGAGTGGTGAGCAATGTGATCATCTCACATTTACCAACAAAAAGTACTGCTGAAGACTGTACAATGCAATTGTTGTTGTTGATGTTTTGCACAAAAGCAGGAGTAAAACATTGTTTTTTTAACTACATGTTAAAGTGTGGTGGAGCACAAACGGAAGGTGAGTGACTGAGAAACACTTTTCTACAGCAAAAAACATCCAAAATAAAACATGCTCTATCACTCTACAACACACAACACATACAACACATGAATAACAGATGAAATACAAAACTGTTTTCAAAGTCATCCTAGTACTTATACCTGTTGCAATGGGAACTCCCTCTCTTTGCCAGGTGATAGATGGTCGTGGGAGGCCCTGAACCTCACAGGGTAGAAGAGTCCCATGATGCAACACCACTTGTACTTCCTCTGCCATTGGCCTGATCTCTGGGGGTTCTGGGGAGAAAAAAATCCTTTGTTATACATGTTTAAATATGCGTGCCAACAGGTCATATTTACCAGACTGAAACCCTACCTTGGACAGTGAGAGAGATGTGTTTGTGAGCCACTCCAGCTGGGTTGCGGGCTGAACATGTGTACCTGCCGGCATGGCTTGGAACAGCAGCAGTTATCTCCAACACTCCTGTGTAGAAATGAGTTCAAAGATACACACTCTAACATCATATTTAATGAACATTCCCCCAGTGGACTGTGATGTATAATAATCTAAAGAGGTGTAAAATCACTACAGTTTTGTTTTACCGGTGGGAAGGACACGATAACTTCCTCCTCTGGGGCCCAGTTGGGCTCCACCCTTGGTCCATGTGACAGTGGGCTGAGGACGTCCTTGTACGTGACAAGGCAACACCACAGGAGACATTTTCACAGCTGTGACTGTCGAGACATCGTCTTCAATAGATGGAGGGACTGAAAGAGGAAACAGCAAAGTCATCAATATGATGATCTCCACGGACTCTCTGCTGCCGGCTTACTGTGCAAAACTCGAGATCAATACCTTGCAGGATGACCTCAATGACCCTGCGCTCCTCCCCGACATCATTGACAGCCGTGCACTCAAAGTAACCTTCGTCGTCAGTGGACGGAGACAAAAGGATAAGAGACCCAGACGACAGTAACCTGGAGAGAACAGCACACATGCATCAGTTTTAAGTTTGCAGTCAGTGTTGGTGTGTATATTTGAATGGAGTCGGAGCTCTGTGTTTACCTGTATGCGGCGGGCTGCTGGCTGACATCAAGTGGAGTGCCATTCTTCTTCCAGGATACTTTGGGTGGGGGAATACCAGAAGTCTCACAGCTCAGTGCAGCTCTGATCCCCGTGGTGACTGTCAAGTTGGATGGACCCGGGCCGATTGACGGACCCACTGACAGGAAACAGGAGACAGAACACATTCACGCATGTTGATCACAGTCATGGATATCAGCGTGTTATGTAACGACATAAGATATCCCAGAAGGTATTTAAGCATTACAACTATACTATCGTCATGGCTTTATGAAACAGTCTTTCTATCAGTTTTGATCTCGTATGTGACTTTAGCAGAAAATAGTGTATATGTAGACATTCGTAAACGTTTCCACCGATGTGGAAAGGATCTTCTCTCTTCAGTCCAGCCTTGACAGAGGTGATTCTCCTGCTGATTATGTAAGAGTACTAGATTTTGAGATCCACATACATCCAGGCCTGTTGCATTAGCTTTACGAACAATGGAACAGGAATCATTTAAAGGTTTGAGGAATTGCCAGACCTACAGTCATTCATTTTGGATACATCTATACATCTTTTCACATTAAATTCTTAAGCAACTGATGGACCATCACTTTTTAATATCAGCAACAGTTGTGTCTTTCTGGTCTGTGTGTTTGGCTTTATTTAATCCACAGAATAATATGTGTTGCCTGGCTTCGATCTGGTTTACCAAAGAGTTTGATTTTCTTTTTTGGTCTATGATTGCTCCTGATTAAACCCTCATTTGGGCTGAATTATATAAGGGGGAATTAATAGATTAATAGATGACATCTGCTTCTGAGAACCTGCTTTTTATGCTCTACATCTTTCATGAACCAGACACAAGCACACAGTTGGAAATTATTTTAAGATTAAGTTTAAGTACAAATCTAGGAACATTTTCAATAAATGGGGCACCCAGAACAAACAGAGGATCTTAGTTTGATCAAACTGTAATCATCCTGCCTGCTCAACATAACATTTGAAAAGAAAGCCTGACCAGACCTATAAAGTAGTATTTCACTTTGCTATATTTACCGAACACGCGTAGATCGACTCCCCGGTGATCTGAGCCAGCCTGGTTCGACACAGTGCAGTAGTAACGACCAGCATCGTTCAACTGAACCCCGTAGACACGCAAAGAGCCCTCTGACAGCTGAGTGTACCTGGAACAAACACACAGTTGATGAGAGATGATGAGAAAGATGAATGAATGGATGTCTTTGTTTTTTGATCAAAGGCAAATATAATGGCAACGACAAGTGTTTACTTCTTCTTATCTTGAGTTAGGGGGAAGCCATCTTTTCTCCACATGACCGTAGCTGAAGAGTCGCCTTCTACTTCACAAGGTAAAACTGCATCCTGGCCAATATTTGCGGTCACCATCGAACTGCCCTCCTTTATGACTGGTGGCACTGGAGAAAAAAGTCAAACATTGTATGTGGAAATATTTTTAAAATGTATTTTAAATCAGCTTGTTATGGATAGTCTGTCTTACAGAGAATCTCCACTGTGAAAAACAGACTGGTGCTTCCAGCGATGTTGGTGACCACACAGCTGTACTGGCCGCTGTCCTCAGGCCTGACTTCCTGTATCTCGAGGTACTGACCCCCTGCCAGCCTCTGTATACGACCTCCCAGCTGAAAGAATAGAAGAAAGGTGTGTGAGTCAGTTTTTTTCATTTTGTCTAAAACCTGTTTTAGATTTTTTTCTAGTCTGTACCTGAAGTTTGGACTCATCCTTGTACCACTCTATTTCTGGAGCCGGATCGCTGTCAGCCAGGCACTCCAAGGTCAGATGTCCGTTAACTGGCACTGTGAGTGTCCTCACATCTCCAGAGCCGAGGAGGGTTGGTGGGACTGAAACACAACCACTGATTATTAAGTGGTGGACCTCGCAGACAAGAGTTGCAAAAAGTTTCCACCGATCACACACCCGCCACCATTAAAGGAAAAGTTCACCATCAACACATGGTCCGGCTTGTGCACCCAGTTCAGATGGGCAGCATGGTAAAGCTTTTAGCTCAGAGGCTACCCTTAAAAGGATGTAAATTATATCTTTCACAGGCTGGATTACACTGGACGAGCTGTATGGATTCTGTATTAATTCTCCCCGTTTCGGCTTTTTAAAAGGTGCAATATCACCAGAGTAACCGTCAACTGCCGCCAACTGTAGCTACCGTAAGCTAGTTCAGCTCAGTTAGCCATGCAGTTAGTGGTCCAAGTGGCTTGTTGATGTCAAAGCTGCTAGAAAACGGGCCGGGGTTAGCAAGCTAAACATTGCAACACAAAACATAGAACGATGTCTGGAACATTTTCAAACAAAGTTCTCAAATATTCTTTAAGATAAGTCCCTAGCTTAGTTGAGCTGTTTAGGAAAATGCTGCAACACTGTTTTGCTGTGTAGCTCCAGAAATGTTTAGAGGGCAATCAACTTTCCATCGGCATGTGGGAGAGTAGATAATAACTAAATTTGATCTTTTTGGGGGGTGAGCTGTTCCTTTAAATAATGTAATAAAATCTTCCCATGTGCCTACAGTGCTTCTTTTAAACAGACAACAGCACAGTTAAGACATGTGACCATGTGGAACAGATAAACTCAGAGGGTAAATAGGGTCCAGATGTAGTAATTATGCATTGGCACAACAAAAAACATGCTTAGCTTTCCACACAGAACATAACATTTATAAAGATCAACTGTAAGAATGTGTGTTTTCTTATCTTGATTCACACAGAGTTTTATGACTCATCTGAGCCGAGTATGTCATAATAATGCAAAGAAGAAAACATCATGAATTAGGAAAATCTGAACAGTTTAAGAAGTCTCAACAGTATTGCAGATACCCATATTTATAGAAGCATCATATTATTCTGGCATGAACAATTGGAAGAACAAATGGATTATGGATGCTGCACAATGCATCATAAATCGTAAAGACGTCATATTGCGTGCGTAACAATGCACACAATATAAAAGTTTAGCATGACTGTAGGCAGAAAATGCTAAAGCCAGACGTTCTACTTTTCGCAAACCCTGATCTTTACTCCTGAGTGTACGTAGAGATCTATTCATCATGTTCCAGGTGCAAGTAAGAGGAAGTTCAGAGAGAGGTGGGAAGTGATATATTCCTGCCAAGTTGAACAATACGCAAGAGCAGCTTGTGTCACCTTGGACTCGGACCCAGTGGTTCTTTCCATCCTCTCCAGCCAGGCTGCTGGCCAAGCAGGTGTACAGGCCTGCATCCTCCACCTTTAAAGAGACGACATTAATCAACCTGAGTGTTTCTTACATGACAATGCTAGATTTGCCTGCATTGATGCTGTTAATGATGACCATACAGTCCCCCAGCTGTATGGTCATCTAACTTGTGAGTGTACAGTTAAAAGATTATGCTTCTTTTCATCTTCAACTTCTTTATATCTATGACATATTTTATGCAACATACTTTTTGTTTTTGTATGAAAAGTCCGGACATGCAATTCACAAGTAACAAGTTTAACTGTTTTGTGAACATCATCCTTAGGTCGTCGAACTAAGAACTAAAGAAAAAAGGAATGAAATGGGAAAGAAAAAGCTTTTTTCAAATCCCCTTTGCATTCTCCCTGCATGTTTTTCCCTCAAAATATAATGCATGGAACTGAGGGCCAAACATGCTACTTAAAACAACCTTTAAGTGTATAAACATTAAATGGCTGAAACCAGATCCTCCCTCACACAATACATGGATCTAAAAGGTATGGGACCTTATTCATATGGGTCTAATAACATGCACGGTGAGGGTCCAAAAATATACCCTCATGTCATGGTTTTACACATACAATTGAAGTTCATTACTTTTATATTCCCTCTATACAAACATTTCATTCACATATCACATTTAATCTCTCCTAGATTTAATACGGTCTATCTACTGAGTGCCGTTCTTTCAGTTTTTCTTTTTTCTTTTTTAGGGGTGTGTTTACATATATATTTACAATGATATATGTATAATTTTCAATTTTTTGGGTGTGGATATTCATGTTGTTGTTACAAATGTTATGTAAAGAAAGAAGAATTTGTATATATATTGTACTATTGATGAAAACAAAATATAAATGATGTTTAAAATTACAGTTTGCAGAAAAACATCATTACTCTCACAACAGCTCCTTCGTGTATGTTTCTACATCAAAATCTTGACTATCACTACGTTGCAATTCTATGAGATATTGTCCATTTGAAATTTACCTGAACTTTGCTAATCCTGACAAAGTGTCCATCCTGCTGAACAATGTCAGCTGCTTCCAGGGGGCGTCCATCTTTGAGCCAGCTGAGGCTGGGAGGCGGGACTCCCACAGCGGAGCACTCCAGCTCCAGAGGGCTGTTAAGTGCTATGGTCAGCTCCTCTGGAGAGCTGGTGCTAGAGATCTTTGGAGGCTCTGGATTAAAAAGAAGAACGTTTTGGGTCAGTAGTCTGAGAAGTTTACACTGTGACTTGAAGTTGAATATACAAATTGTTTTGGGTTTACCGAGCACGGTGAGGTTAAAGCTCTTGGTGCTGCTTCCAGCCTGGTTGCTGGCCACACAACTGTAGAGGCCAGCGTCTGAAGGCGCCACATCAGGCAGCTGCAGACGTGTCTCTTGTCCATCGAGCAGCAGGTTGCGGTGAAGGGACAGCGGCTGGCCATCCTTTATCCAAGTCAGAGTTGGAGGGGGGACACCCCGAGCTTCACAGGTTAATGTCACCAAGGAGCCCTGGACTACTGTGACTGGCTCTACTGGTTCAACATGATCCACACCTGGGGGCACTGAGGGAAATACACACAGTATGAAACCCTCAAATCCAAAATGATACGTATCTGTCACAGGGAAAATCAGGAGGGGGTTTATGGTCATGATTGTACCTTGGACCTGGACATCATAGCTGAGCTCGGCCAGACCAGCTCGACTGCGTGCCACACATGTGTAGACTCCAGAGTCAGACAGCTGCACGGGAGAAATCCTTTATCACGAAGGGAGGGAAAACCTGGCATTACTTCATCTATAAACATACAATAATTTTAGAAACAATTATGTTTGTATTTTCTCTGTAAGCTGACCTCAGCACAGAGTCACCAGAGAGGAGGCGAGTACGAGGGGAGAGAAGCAGAGGGCGTCCGTTCTTCAGCCAGCTGATCTGAGGAGGAGGGTTTCCTGCTGCCTGACACTCCAGAGTCACAGCGCTGTCCTGTGTGACCTGCACCTCTCTGGGGACAGTCGTCTCGCCAGAGATAACGGGTGGGACTGTGACGAGTCAAATCAGATCAAATCAGTAAGAAACTTAAGCACTGACACAGATACATAAATTAAGGATAGACCAGATAACTGATATTTGAGCCGATATACATTTACTGTAAAATCTGAGTGTGAAACTTTAGAATTACCACTGGTGGAATGTAAGAAAGTACAGTTTACTAAGTACTGTTCTTAAATACAATTTTGAGGTACTGGAATTGGATCTTTGAGGCAAACATTGTAGATTTTACACCATAACTAATTTTAATTACTAGTTATTTTGCTCAGGTCACATGTTAACCACTTTAATAGGAGACTGTTTATCTAAGTCTGAGTCTGAAGCAAGCTGCATCATATCTTTTGACCTTGATTGCCCTGAAGACAGAGGCAATGCTTTCATGACAGCTGCCCTTACTAGTAATCCTGAGGAAACACAAGAGGGGAACTCACTCCAAAAGAGACTCTGACGTTTCACTTTTAGCCAAAAGAAGTGAAATTACTTGACACCTTTCACAAGAAAGCTATGACATCACAAAACCTAACTGGTCAATTAATGATGGTCTTGCAGCAACATCAAATATGGTGTCCAACAACAACAACACAGATACCAGATCATGCAGGACACTGAGTGAGATCAGAGTAGTGACTGCAGACAGATGCACGGCTGCTAAAGTAGCACATTTCTAAACTAATTAATTTTGCAATCAGCAATCAGACAAAAAAATAATTGTCGGATTCTGATTAATCAAGAAATTGCTAAATATCAGACTGATAATTGGTCTATTCCCGGCACAAATGATGCTCAAACTGACCGAGTACAAAGAGGGTGTAGATTTTGCTCTCCTGTCCCGCAGGGCTCACAGCCAAACAGGTGTATGTCCCAGAATCCTCAGGGCTCAGCCTCAGCAATGTTAGTGTGCTGCCATCAGGGGTCACACTGTCGGGTTCAAACAAACATTAGGTTTTCACGTTAACACCATCTATTACCGTATCCATTAGCTTGTCCAAACCAGCAGCTATCATTTGTCCAGCCTACCTCTGAACCCCAGTATTACTTTCCCATCATCATTATCATCATCGTCCCACGATTTTCTCACACACACACACATTTTTCTCTCTCTAGCTGATGCAGTTGCAATGACCACATAAGTTGCTGAACAGCTGTAAAACAGCTGCTCTAACTGTTCCCCATGATGAAATTAGGCAAGACACTATAAACGACTCCATTTGTCTGTCCACACATGGACGGTGAAGATTAATACCTTACTTTCCAAACCATTTGGGAGTTCTGTTGATCGATTATTGTGCTGCTCGCAAAACAAATGCAGCAGCTTTGAAAGAGTACAATTTATCATTATTATTACGATTACTTCATCCTGTTCTGCGTGCATTTAAAGCCCCGGCAGTAAAAAAGGGAAGGTGGATGACTTACGCGACGTGGCGGCTGTCTGATCCCTCTAAAGTCACCCCATCTTTCAGCCAGCTGAGGCGTGGTGTGGGGATTCCAGTTGCTCTGCACACCAGGGTCAGCTCCTCTCCCAGGGGTGCACTCACATCAGACGGGTGTTCAGAGTCCAGGATGGTAGGCGATACTGAGTGGGACAAAGATTACAGTGAAATGCCGCTAAAAATCATTGCATTTATGAGCGCTATATATGATATTGTAGAGTGAGCTTTTCTTTACCCTGCACTGTGAGGGTGTAGTCTTTCTGTGTTTGTCCCTCACTGTTCTTGGCTACACAGGTGTATGTCCCAGCATGAGACAGAGTGAGGGGCCCGAGCTCCAGCCTGTTCCCTCGGATGGACCACTGCCACTGCAGACTGCTCTCTGGACAGCAAACGCATTTACTTGCACCAGCACTCACGTGTGACAAATTCATAAAGTTTCCCCATCACTGCCTCCGTCTTACCGATAGGAGTTCCATCCTTGAGCCAGGTGATGCTCGGCATAGGGAACCCTGAGGCCTCACACAGCAGGGCCACATGGGAGCCCAGGGTGTAGTTCAAAGACTCCCGGAGCGACCCGTCCAGGACAGGTGGAACTGAGGACATAAGATCAAAAAAGCTGCTAACACCATTTTTAAAATAGACGTTCAGAGTGCTTGAAAATAACGCAGAGGGATTCTCACCATGAACCGTGAGTCTGAATGTCCTGTCCACCTGCCCAGCTACATTAGATACCTTGCAGGTGTAGGTGCCACCATCTGCCAACTGGGAACCAAAAAAAGAAGGGCATCAGCAAAGTAAGGACTCAGCTCCTTCATATTATGCTGGCTCATGCACGTGTTCTGAATCAGGTCAACTAATTAAGAAATGTCTCCAGTTTTCCTAGACTTTCCCTGTCCATGTATTTCATGAAATGAATATGCCAGTGTTCAATACACTAAAGACATTACATATGTTTAGGTACAGTGGGGTCTAAAAGTCTACTATGACAATCTTTAATATTGTCACATAAACCTGGAAATATTCAGAAAGTTTAAGGATTTAGAAAATAAGTGAAAGTGTCAGAAGTCAACTTGTTATTCCAAGCAAACAGGGACTTTCAAGTCAAGTCATGGCTAAAATGAAGGTTTCTAAGAGGGCAGTGCATGAAGCAACAAAACACTCAATTGTATCCAAAGCACGATGAGGTAAACCCAAAGTAACCACACGATCAGATAATCAATGCATCAAGCTAAGTTCCCTGAGAGGTAGAAAAGTGACTTCATCACAGATACAGAATTTGGTAAATAAACCACACAAGATTCTAATCAGCAGTCTTCCTGTCAGGAAAAAGCTGTCTAGTGTTTCAGAGGATGAGTAGCAGTTTCTAAATCACTTCTCATGAGTGGAAAACAGGGCAAACACATGAGGTGGGCTGAGAAATACCAGAATTTCACAGTGGATCGTGAAAAAAAGTTCAATTTACTGATTTATCCAAGTTCTAGATTCCTGTCAGTAACAGAGGGGTGTATTTACGGAGGAGAACAGGAGAGAGAATGAAACCACAGAGTTTGAAACCCACAGGGAAACACAGTGGTGGGAATTTTCAAGACCGGGAGTGTTTTGGAAACCTGCACTGAACCGACTCCAAGTACTACTCCATTCTTCAGAGACATGCTCCACTGTCTGGTTTGATCCTTGTGGTGAAGGATTCATACTGCAGCTGGATTATGAGCCCAAACAACCTCCAAGCTTTGACAGATCTACTTGAAGACCAAAGACCAAGGACTGTACCTGAACTCAACCCCACTGAACATTTATCGGGGAACTTGAAAACTAAGAAAGCCAAGCACTCTGCGACATCACAAGAAGCTTTGTGGAACACTGTCAAAGCATGTGCAAGGATAACATGAGTCCTCAGGTTTTACACTAACTTGTGGAGTCCAAAACAACTTCAAAGAAATTCTGAAAATTCATGGATTCATCTTTTACTTCTAAATTGCTCAGCTTATATTGTCATTTGTAAAGAAACAGTATTGCATTGGAAAGTAAATGTAAAACAGAAGTATCTTCATTCGTGGCCCCCACTGTACATGGAAATCATCTTTAATTTTTTTCTTTTTTTTCGGTTTTTGTGTTTTTTCATGTAAGACGTCAAAACATTTTCTCCTGACCTGAACTCCTATGATCTCCAGTTGGTGACGATTTATCTTCAGTCCGTTCCCTGCAGCCAGTTGTAGCCCATTCTTGTACCATGTGACCTCGGGCTCAGGAACGCCCTGGGCTTCACATCTCAGGGTGACGGAGGAGCCGACTTGCGGGGTGACCGAGTCTGACTCAGCATCCAGACGGGGCTTCAGGGTGGGCAGGACTGATGGTTTACACACACAGAGGTCTCAGTTTGATTCAGTGATTCACTCCTGAACTGGTCGTGCTCACAGCTGGCCTGCAGTAAACACTTTTTTTTTTCCTGGACAGTGTTCTGAGATTTGATCATCTGTATATGTAGTGAAATTGTGCAGATAGGTCACCATGTGTTCGCTCACCATAAACACTGAGGAGAATACTCTTCTGGTCCTGGCCTGCAGAGTTGGTGGCTGTACATACATATTGCCCTGCATCTTCTAGTCCCGCCCGGGGCAACTGCAGCATCTGGCCTCCTATAATATAAATATAATATAATATGAAATGTAATATCTGTGGCATTATTAGATTCAAACACAGGAAATCCTCCTGACAAGACTGATTTGGGTGTCAGAGGTGGCCGAAGTCTGACCTGGCAGAATGTGGATGCCCGTGCTGAAGTGGAGTAGTTGGCCGTCTCTGGTCCATGTGATCTCTGGAGGAGGGTACGCTTGGACGTCACACAGCAGAGACACCATGTCGCCCTCGATCACACTAACCTCCTCCTCTTTGTGGCCAATTATCCTCGGAGGCACTGCAAGAGGAACCAACATTTGTGGTGTACATGTAGAGGGCAGGCTGTTCTGTAACGTTCATGTCACGCCTGTGCTTGCTTGTGTTTGATTGTTGTTGTATTGTTTGTCATGCTTCAGTGCACTGTAATTCAATCTGCTTTTATTGCTGCCCATGTTTCACATTTGACTGACATGTCAGCGGCGTGATTGTTGTTTTGAACTTGTTTCTTGATTTTAGCCTGACAGATAGCATGAAAACTAGGATGAAAACTACCCTCTCGGCTAAGTCTGGTATATTTAATAGGCACTGTCCCTGAGAAATGGGCTGGGCAAATTAAAAAAATAAAAATGAGAGCACATCTAATAACATTCATTTTAAAACACCTGAAACACATGTACTGGTCTTTTTGATTACACAGGAAATTGAACATAGGGTCATTAAATGCTAAATGCCATAATTCTGAGCTTTCAGGTCATGGATTTTTCTTTTAAAATATCTATAAAACTGTTTATTAAATTCTTGGGAACTTGACAAATCCTATAGCTGCAAATACTTATAGGGAATTTTTATTAAGTCTGGCCTTCTTACATCAATGTAATATTTTTTTGTGATTATTTGTATGCATTTTCTCAGCCTCATGAATTGATTATTTATCACTGGATTGGGATAGAAATTCGTCCTGAACACCAAAAAACCCTGAGAATAATTTACAACTTGTAGCATATATACAGATTCCTATTTTTTTTTTTATTACCTGATAAAAGAATCTTTCATTTTCAAATAGTTTCAGTTGTTTAAAAGGAACCTAGTTTCATTTAATTGCAACCAAATGCTGATTCTGGAGCCTCCCTAAAAACTTTGCACTGGGGCACTGTTGTGTGCCTAGTGTGTTCTCATCGGCTCGCATATCTCACATGTCACATGTCTCATAACTGAAAACATAATTTTCTAAACGTAGCCAAGCGGTTTTAATGCCTAAACCCAACAAAAAAGCAGCTAAAAGCTGATATATTTGTTCTGTCTATATGTCTGACAACCATAAACTCAGATGATAAAAGTCCATAAAACAAACTCCACATATTTGTGGGGCATGAACTCTGTTCTCCCACATGACAGTCATGTGCTAGATTTATACATCCAGCATGACTTTTAGAGAGGAAAGTTATTGAGCGTCTTCATATTACATCACCTGCAGGCCTACATGTCCAAAACATTTACATATAGCTGTCAGGTCAAATACACAAATATCTGAAAACAACATCCACGCTCATGGAGCTTGCTGAAGCATGCATCATCACATCCTGCAAAAGAACGCCTATCCAAGTCAAATACAAGGTTTTCAATGAGAAACGTTGATTGATTATGTGTTGTATTAATCTACTGAAGTTAGATCTCATCCTGATGTTATTTGGTCCTGTTTAACAAATGAAGTGCCACAGATCTTAACAAATATAGCTTCAGCGCTTTCACTGTTTATTTTCCCTACTGACACGATACAGAGATAGTGGTGAAGCCTTACCTTGCACTGTTAGACTGAAGTGCTTCTCCACTGTTCCAACCTTGTTCTCAGCTGCACACGAATACCCAGCCATGTCTGAAACCTGCACACTGAGGAGCTAAAACATGGGATTGAAGCGTTATTCCTGAATAAAACATGTCCCCTTGGATCCGTTCACATGCAGGTATATGTCTTAAAGTCAGCATCGACCAACCTGGAGCTGAGTCCCATCCTCGCTGATGTGGTGCTGTGAGTCTGCGTGCACCGCCTGCCCATCTCTCAGCCAGGAGATGACAGGAGCCGGGTGTCCAGTCGCGTCACAGTGGAGGACCACGGTGCTGTTGACCACTGCTCCCATTTCCTCCATGAACTCCTCTGATGCTCCCATAATAACAGGTGGGACTGAGGAGGTAAACACAACAGACATTCCATTCAGAAATAATTTCCAAATAGTTTTTTTTTTGACATACATTTTAATTATGTGCACTCACTTACCCAGGATCTCCAGTTCAAAGTGCATGCGGTCTTCTCCAGCTTCATTAACGGCCTGGCATGTGTACTTTCCAGCATCTTCCCTCTGTACTCGGGTGATTTGTAGCACCTGTCCACCTGAAAAGAATAAAACCATTTGTCCGTGGATATAAAACCCCAGTCCAACACAACAAACGCACTGCTGGTTTTAACTGAGATCGCAGAGGAAGGAGTTCCCTCAGACCTGGACGTAGTACCACACCATCGGCAGAGGTGAGTTTTCGTCCATCCTTGTACCAGCTGAGCTTCGGTGGAGGGATGGCGTTACTCTCACAGGAGAGGCTGACTGGATGGCCCAAGACCACCTCGCGCTTCTCCGTCATGTCCTCTTTGTCATCACCCTCATGTCCCAGACCCCAGGCTGCTTCTCTGTTGGTCACCCGGTGAAAGACCGGAGGAACTAGCAAGACAAGACTTTCTATTAATTCAAGAATATACTTTACCAAAAAATCATATATATTCTGTATCATAAACTCAAGTTTTCAAACAGTAAACTTGTATAATATTAGAGCAACAATGAATCCATTAGTTGTCAACTATCTAATAAATAGCCAATTATTTGAATGATAATTGTTTTTTGGAATAAATATGAGCTGGAATCAAAATTCTCTGATTCATCTTCTTAAATGTGAATATTTTCTGTCATCCTCTATGACAGTGAACTGAATGTCTTTGGTTGGTGGACAAAACAAGATTTTCTAGTCAATAGTTTTGATTTTTAACCATGTTCTGACATTTTGCAAACCAAACAACTAATCAATTAATCAGCACTGAAAATAATAATTACTTGCAGCTAATGGTATTTGAGAAGAAGATTGCATGTGAGCTTGAACTTGAGACAATATAAGTACACATATTCAACCAAACACACCCTGAATGGTGACACGGAAGTCTCTCTTGTCCTCTCCTGCAGAGTTGGTGACCACACAGGTGTACTGCCCCTCATGGGACAGCATGGCGTTGTCAATATTGAGGACATGGCCACTCTCCTTAATGCCAGCATGAAGGGTTCCAGTCAGCAGCTACAGACAAAAAACATACATCAGATGGTTATAGTCCACTGTAATCTGTCAGAAATAAAAGTCTTTACTTCTAAACATTAGCTGCTACAGTCTCAAAATGAGCTGGTGGCCAGGTTGCATCGTGGGTAATGTAGGAGCCAGGAGCTAAAAAAAATAAAAACACTTATGAAGATATTTTAACTGTAGATTTCCCCCCCCAAAAAATGTTTTTGATCTAGCTATTTTTTATACTTTTCACTGGCAGTGATATAATATTCAGTGGTTTCATTGTATTGATACATATTTGAAATATGTTGACTTTGAGCCTTTGAGCATTTTTTTTTTATTATTGGGTTCAGCTACAGCTGGTAATAGCTTGTGCTTGTACACTAGATGATGTCATCACAATATATTTATCTTAGATCCTTAGTGCAATAAATACATATTCTTTCACAATTTCAGCCTTTTTCTGATCTTATTTCTGACTTCAACAAAACATTTGGCAGGTTTTTGAATGTCTGGCTTTAAAAACACAATTTTCAGTCTATAATGTAATTTTTTGGTTTGTTTTCTTTTGTTTTACAAAATTGTTATGTAACCTGGGGGGCAATTTAGGAAAACAGATGTTACATGAATCCAAAACCCACCTAATCCGTATGTATTTACTGCTGCTCCACGCAAGCACACACACACACACACACACACACATAAAGGCGTTGCCAAAAATTAAAGCCGCACATCAAATTGCAGGTTGAGGATAAAACACAGTATTAGTTCAGTATTCTACATTATAATATGCACTCACTGGATTATTCCTCTGCACCTTTGCTATAATTAACAGGCTTACTCAACATACAAATGTGGAAAGTGGGGGTGGGTTGTGCAAGAGGATGCCAGTGCTGCTAAGGCTGTTGCAATTTGTACTGGTTGCCAGTAGAGGCTGAACTTGTTCCATTAAAATCACATCAAAGGTTCATGTTTGTAAGATGCAGAGGACGACACACTAACCTGTCCGTCTTTGAACCAATTAACCTTAGGCTCGGGGAAACCTTTGCTCAGGCAGGAGAGAGTTAAACTCCCGTTGATCCGAACTTTCTCCTCCTGACCACCAAACGATAAAGACGTAGAATCGCCTTCTATCTGTGGTGGGACTGAAAAAAGCAGACTTGTCATTAAAGGTTCCGTCTCAGCCTCTCTAATTTGTATGTGGTGAGGATGTCTTACCCAGCACACTCAGAGAATAATGTTTGGTGGCAGTGCCGGCTGGATTTGTGGCCCTGCAGGTGTAGAGGCCAGTGCTTTCTCCCTGAGCTGAGCCCAGTCGCAGGGCCTGTCCACCCCGGGTGTATGTCAGCTGGGGACTGGACACGATGGGCTGGTTGTCCTTTAACCAGGTGATACTGGGTGTGGGTGAGCCCTCAACATCACAGGGGAGCACTGTGGGGAAGCCGAGCACCACTGACACCTCTGAGGTCTCAGTAGGGCCCTTGATGGCCGGAGGAGCTGCAGAGAAAGAGCAGTCATACACTAATGTTTAACAGGCTGTAAGATTTTTACTGGCCCATAGCACAGAATGAATAGATCCTCAGGGGGTTGACCTGTTCTGTGCAGGCGACCCTCTAAATGCAGTGTGTGATACTCTGGGTAATTACAGCACATGCTCTCTAGGTGACAGAAATCCCCAGAGCATGCATAAAGAGAGTTCAGTGTGTGCTCACAGTCCAGGCAGTGTGGCGTATGCTAAATCATCTAACTACAGAGGCTTGGTTTACACATGAATTAAATATTATGTGCAGTTATTTTCTTTCCACCACAGCACTTCTGAAAAAGAAACAGACCTCATATCCTCATCATTTCTAAAGGATTTTCTTTTTTCCTATTTTATTTATTTCCTTTGATATTTTATGTAGACAGAATATACATTAAAGCATAAACTTTATTCAGGTCAACTGACCAGCACTGGTATTAACGTCCGTCCTGATTACAAGTGGACAGCCATCAGTACACACTTGGCACTAACATGTGTCTCGTAGGGCCACTCATGATTGGATTGAGTTTCCTCACTCTACAGTATATGCAAAATAACACGTATATCACAGGAAGAAATTATTTTTTTAACACAAAAAAGTAAATATCTTCATGTTTATCATTTGCCAAATGTTCAATAAGAAGACACAAAATAAGAATTTGTAATACAGTGTTTCTCCAAAGGCCATGAGTTACTAAATTTGAAGTCTAGGCATTTTCTCCACGGGTAACACAGAAGCCTATCTTGGTTACTTTTTACTGTATTAGTAAAATTTTAAATGTTTGCCATCAATAACATATTGTCTTCTTTCATAAATTTAGGCTAAATTGTTAACTCAGCTGAAACAATGTTTGTGTGAAGCACTTTAGACAACAGAAGCAGACAGGCTGGTACAGCGATGCTGCAACAAACTGACAACCTCGCAAAGATTTTTAAGGCTTCTGCTCACTCAACAACTCTCGAAATTGTGTGATTTGTTAAGTAAGTCTGGGAACATTGTGGTTACAGTTCAACTGTGTGCCAAGTGAGCCCAAACACATAGTTTGAATTACAGTGAACCACACGGAAATCAGGCCAGCATGTCGTCCACTCAGCCTCTTCTTCTTCTTCTTCTTCTCAGAGGACATCAGTTGAGTAGGCGGATCTTCAGTGTGACACACTGCTAAAAGAATGTGGTGACATGTATCCCAGACCCCTCTGGATGTGGTCGGAGTGATCAGATCTCAAATGTGTCCTTAATGTGTCTCTAAGGCGTTCACAAGTGTACTCTTGTAACCAGATCATTCAGGACGGATGTTAATACCAGGTCTGAACCTTAGTGACCCTAGTGAAAGTGAGGAGGAATAGTAGAGACCTTGCACTGTGAGTCTGAACTGGCGCATCTGAGTTCCTGCGTTGTTACGGGCCAGACACTGGTAAAGCCCCTGGTCCCTCAGTCTGACTGACTTAACCTTCAGCACCTGGCCATCTTCCAGAAACTCCACATGTGGGTCTCCATCACGGGACAGAACTCTGGAGAGAGGAAGGAAGGAATGGTGGATCAAATCGATACCATGGATGCTGCATCACATGTGCAGTGCTGAATGTCACATCAACAATCGGATGCTTACTCTCCATCGCGGCTCCATTCCACTCTGGGTGCTGGTCGTCCGCTAACCCGGCACTGAAACCCCACCTCCTGGCCCAGCGCCACAGTTAGCTCCTGTAGTCGGGATGTTCCTGAGATCACTGGCGGAGCTGTAACAGTGCGCACACACACACACACACACCAGAAATACACTTGTTGATTCACTTGGTTTGATGGATTTATGAGACTAATCTAAATGCTGAATGGGATAATGATCCAAATAAATTCAAATTCACTGTTTGGAATAAAAGACAGACATTAAAACCATCCAGATAAGAGAGGGCCATCAGTTTAGCTATTAATGAGATCATTAGCATTGACATAAATGGCTAGTCTTTGTAGGTGTGAGAGGATGACAACTTTCAGGATGAATGCTGCATTAAACAGAGTATAAGAGTTTAATTAAACAGTTTAAGCTCTTTTGAGGCTTTAGACTGCTGTTCTAGGATATTTTAATTCAACTGAGGGCAAGAAAAATGTCCTTTTTAACTCTGTACATTTGCCTCTTCCCCACTCTATTCTTATTCATCCTAAATACCAGTATGACAGCTGGTTTAGATAGATAGATACTTTATTGATCCCGGAGGAAATTCAAGCATCCAGTAGCAATAACAAACATTGAACATACATTGAACATACATACAATATCAAAGAAACAGTAGAAATAAAAATATGGAATAAAAAATGTTATAAAAAAAAATAAAAATGAGCTCACCTTGCACCACAATGTTATATTCTCTCCGGGCCTCTCCAGCTGAGTTTTGAGCTGTGCAGGAAAATCTTCCTGCATGTTCTGGCTGAACTCTGTAGATTCTCAGCATCCTGTTCCCATTCTGCAGGTACACCCCAGGACTGTCCACCTGGAGGCACAGACCTCAAATTAGTGCATCCATATGACTCACAAAAAGGGAGACTGTGGGTATGAGCCTGCCATTGGCCAACTACTTTTATCCCTCTGCTATGTGTTCTTTACCAGTAACCATTCACCCGTCACTATGTGAAAAGAGAAAAATCTGGTGTGGGGACATCTCCAGCCGGGTGTCTTTAACATGAGCTCATGACATCTCTAGCCTTCTTTAAGGTGTTCAGAATGAATGACCATAGGCCAGTTTCAAGTTAAGTTTTTGGAGCAAAACACAAATATTTTTGACAAAAAAGTCAGGACACCTCCAGCAATGTTTTTGCCAACAAAACCTGATGTTTTTGGCAAGAAGTACGGACATCTCCAGCCAAGTTTGTGCCGACCTAACCATTTGTTTTTACAGAATCCCTGGGACATTCAATACTGATCTTCTAAGCCAAAATATAATTTCCTAAACCTAACCAAGTAGTTTTTGTAACTTAACCTAACCAGATCATGAGCACAGCATTCTTATAACATGATATACAAAATTTAACCTAAATCAATAAAAACGCACATTTCTAACATCTATTCTGGCGATTGGCTTGCACAAAGACATGGATTATGCAGTATGGTGGGTAGCTTTTTTTTTTGTTGCTGGGATTAAGCCATTTTAATGCCATGGCTCGCTTCCACCAAACACCCCCACAACACTATTTCGCAAGAGCACCAAGATGATTACGATTGGTTTGAAGAAATACACACAAGCCAGCACAAATTACCATATGCCATAATAATAATGGGTTCAGTCGGACCTCGCTCCAGTGCTGGCACAGCGCTTAAACAAAGTGGAGGTGCATCTCTAGCACTTCATTGTAATTAAAACAAAAACCACTTGGTGGCATTGTACAGCTAGATATCAACAAGATACAGTATATTAACACGCTACTTAAGATCTTAATTTACTGTAAAAGGGAATTCAGGGTGAAAACAAAACTCACAGGACGACCATCTTTGGTCCAGGTGATTGTTGGAGAGGGGATCCCGAAGGCATCGCAGCCCAGAGTGAGAGGCTGCTTCAGTGTGACAGTAAGGTTCAGAGGCTGGCCGTCATCTTGGATCTCTGGGGGAACTGCAGAAGTGTAGAAGAAAGAAGTGAAGCTTTGTGTTGTAAATATGTTTCAGTTCAGTTTAAGGGTTTTTTTGTTAAAAGCAAGAAAAATCGACGTCACTGAATTCTCACCGTTTACTTTCAGCCTCGTCTTCCTCTCCACAGAGCCTGCCTCATTCGTTGCCACACACTTGAAATCCCCGCTGTGGCTGGCAGACGCTGTGCTAATTATGAGAGCTCCGTCCCTCGCCACAGAAAACTCTGATTGTTCGGGGTGTATCTCCAGGCCATTCTTGAACCAGCGTACCTTGGGAAGAGGTGAACCTGCAGGTGGGGGGAAAAAAGAGAAGGAATATAAACTGAGCTTTATTGATCACATCTGACAAAGAAAAGTTACTTCCATGTCTCTGCCTCGCTACAGGAGAATGTAATGGGCATGCAGCCCAGACTCGAACAAGCAGCCTCTACATTTATCTGTTGGACAGCAGAACAGCAGGGGAGGCCATGCCAAAATTGTTAGAGTCCTTGTAGCCTGTGAGCTCAACATCTCAAGGTCAGAGTCGCATAAAAAACTCAGTATGCTGGAGAGATGTACGATTGAAAACACTAGCATCAAGATTTATTACCAAACAATGAGGTGAGCATCTTGAGCAGTAAGAATAGGAGTGGTTGAACAATCAGTTCAAAGTGGCTGAAACAGATGTGTTTTGTGGATAATGGGGTGGAGAAGAGCCTGAAATGGTCTAGAGGAGAAAGGAAGAATGGGAGTTAAGGTGAGGGATTTTGTCCCCAGAACAAGGACAGGCCCAGGAGAGCTGCAGTGATCAACCAGAGCGGTGGAGAGATCCAATTGCCGTCTATTTACAGAGGTGTTACATATACAAACACCGCATCCCAGGGAGAGAAAATCAAACACGGCACAGCCTTCCTCGATCTTAAAAATACTGACCACGGGAGGCACAAGCAAAGGTGATGCTGCCTTCCGTTGCCTGTCGGTACACATGTTTACAGTTAGGGAGCTCTGGGGCAAATTAATTATCTCATTGAACAGGAAATGCATACAGATGTTCTATTTTAGATGTTAACAGATCTCATTAGTCGACTTTGAATTTATTTTCTCGGGCTGACGGAGATTATCTCTTCCATGTGTTTCCCAAATAATTACCTCTATCAAATGCAATGTGCTTGTTGGTGAATTACTAGCATCCTTCTGGCAGAGACTGCTCTTTATCCTCCCTGTACAAATAGATCTCTAGAGAACAATGAGTGGACCCTTATTTCCTGCTGCCGGCTGCCTCTCAGGGGTGTCAAGAGCATCAAGTATTTGTGTGTGAGCCTTCTGAGGCCTGGTACAGCCTGCCTGCCTGCCTGCCTGCCTGCCTGCCTGCCTGCCTGCCTGCCTGCCTGCCTGCCTGCCTGCCTGCCTGCCTGCCTGCTTGCCTGCCTGCTTGCCGGTATGGATGGAAGGAGGGCTAGTGTGGCTTCATCTTCCTCTTCCTGTGCTTCACGGTGCACCTCAGACATCTCTGTCCTTCATCTGCCAGCAGCAGCCTGTAATTAGGATTCCTCTCCCAGCAGGCCCCGACGCAGAGGAAAGCAGATGTGGCTCACTGAGGCAGCAGGCAGACTTATGTTCCAGCTGTTGCTCCACATTAGACACAGTCCTCACCTTCTCTCACCGAGCTGGTTACCATGGCAGAGCTCCACACAAACAATACCTGTTTCCACGGGCTGTCAGAGGTATCTATCAGTGTATCCACAGACGTACGCAGACACTCACTGTGTTTTGCTTGCCACATCCCTCCAGGACGCTCCCTTGTTCACACGGAGATGTTAAAATATATAGACAGCAGCACGTCTCTGGGTGCTGTGATAAAAAGAAGCTGTGCCTTTTAAGATGGCGAGGCTCGTTTTTAAAAGTTTGACAAGTGAAAGTCTACAGTGACAATGAAACATTCCTTTGATGGCGCACGGCTGCATGTATCTGTCCTACATTTAAGAAGGAATATTCTTTTGTGTCATGAAAACAAGCTAAGGAAGACCCATTCATTTTATGCTCTGAAAATGTAGTCACACCCTGTAAGTTGTGTCTCGTCTAAATGCCCGACCTTTGATAGCCATGTTCTTTTTTCAGACCGTCTCAGGCTGACTCATCAGTGAACAATGTCCTACCTTTCGCAGGACAAGGGATGACGACCTTGCTGCTTGCTACTTTCTCCATGATGGCATCCCCAGGTTCTGCAAAGGATGGGGCCTCTGTGAGGACAGAAAAAAAAAATGTTAAACATGGTTCACAGTGCACCAAGGGCAGTTGATACAGTACACATTAAATGTAAAACATGATGATTGTTAGTCAGTGTATTTTCCAGAGTAGATAACTAAACCCAATAAATGAGAGGAAGCCTTTAGGGTATCTGAAGAACTCTTGAACATGTAAGACTTAAGCCACGGGTGCTCGCTCGCAATCATGAAACTCTGATGAAGATTTAATCAAGTAGTTTCATTAAAATGAAGATCTCCTTTTCAAAAGAGACCTGAAATAAAGCCGCTGTGTTAGCTGCTCAGAGCCAGCCAGCTCTAAAGGAGAAAGTCATGTGCAGAGCCAGACCTACTGGAGCAATAAACACTTACACGCCCACAAAGCAGATTCTGCTCTGATCTGGAGCCTTTTACCATTGGTTGGAATGCTCACAGATACATTTTAACTTTTGGGATTGAAAAGTAAAAGTATCTTCACTCCTGTTTATCAACCTGACTGCAGCAGTGATCCGTGGAGGTGCCCTCCATCGTCGGGTGTTTATGTTTTGTATTGTCGACTGCTCACTGGAGCTGGAGGGGAAATGTACTTTACCTCATGAACATATTGTTACCCAGAAGAAAGGGAGTCCTGCAGAGAGCTGAGTTCAATGAGAGGTTGACGTGAAGAGGTTGAACCTTCCTCACTCAAATGGCAGGAAGCCAATTGAAATGCACTGTTACCTTTAGTAAACTTTTGTATTTTTCTCGGTTAAGGGGTAATGTAAGCAAACAGCAAACAAAATGTTATACTTTTTCACATTTACAGGTATTGGGAAGGCATCAAAAGCAGACTGAAGATGAGAAGGAGCATAGTGTGGAGTGGGACCAGGGTCATGTCAATAAATCATTTGCCCTATTACTGGTGGCAAGAAGGCTTGCATCAGCAGATTTTGCCACATTGTCCTCAGATCTAAACATACACAAATCAACAGAGAGCCAACGTACTCTGTTAGAAGTGCTTGTTAGATGGTCAAATAATTCTGGACACCCCCTCCGCCCAACCTTTCCGGAGTTGGATTAAAGGGACGTGGACACCCTGTGTAAATTTTGATATCGCAAGTAGGAGGAAATGGTTCTTTTCTACACTCCAAGCATGATTCACGATATATCTGTCTACAGTGTAGCAGAGTTATATTTATTTCTGCTTATTCACAAATTGAACAAGCAGGGATTGAAGGGATATTCACCAAGAATTTCCAGCTTGATCTCCAAGGTCTCCTGTCCGGCGCTGTTCTTGGCCACACACTGATAGGTGCCCTGGTCATCAAGGCTGACCCTCTCAATCCTGAGGGGTGTAGTGTTCTTGGTTCCAACAGGAAGTCCATTGTGAAACCAGCTGACCTCGGGGCTTGGTTCTCCTTGGACCACACATGGGAGAGTCACCGTTTGGCCAATCAGGGCTTTCAAGAGGGAAGGTGCGGGCTGAATTCTGGGTTTAGCTGAGGACAAAAACACATTTCTCTTAAAATGCAGATTTCACAACGTCTGTTACACACCCATTTATTTACATATCTCACATATTTTACGCATGTTAGAGGTGATGTTTTAAGTTTTAAGGTTTCTAAGAAGTTCAACTTCCTAAAGAGGCCCCACGGACTTACCTTGAATGTGCAAATTGTAGCTCAGGGACACATTGCCTGCTGGGTTCTCTGCAGTGCAGGTGTACATTTTACTGTCAATCAGGCGCACATCAGTGATCCTCAGAGAGCCTGAAGGCAAAACAGTGAACCTGGGGTGTGGTTAGGGGTCAAGGGCAAAGAGATGGAGAAAAGAAAACACTTCATGAGTCACCTAAGATCTACAGCCACTGTGTGTTGGGAAAAGAGGTTTTCCTGTCAAAGCCACTGTGTATTAACCTCGAATGTCCTCTTTACATTGTGAAGAATGGGTACATCTATATGAGTACATAAATAGTAACCCCTACATTACTGTTTGTATGTCACTAATGTATGCTTAGATATCAGCCTCTATTATCGTGTTTCTGTGAGGACCAATTTCAAGATGCTTCTGTAATTATTTTCAGCAGAGGACGAGCTGATGAAAGCAGTTCCTGTAAACAGCTTCAGACAGTGAATTCCCAGGACAGCTACTGCCGGAGACTCATTGATGAAGTGGCTCATTAGTGTGTAAAATAATCACATAATTTGAACAAATTTTGAGGAAAAAGAGTGGGGCATAACGCTTATCCATTGTATGCTCCAAATAAATAACAATGCGTGAGAGGAAGTGACAGCAACACAGAGTAGAGATACATTGTAGAGCTGCTGATAGCATCTTTGCATTTGTGCTGTTTGGTTGCCATAAAGAAAAATTGATCTGTGATGGATGGAAGAAAAGCACAAAGTGGAAACTGGACCTTAGCCAGGCACTAGTAATCTCCCTAGTGAGTTCTTACTCTCACAATTACCATTGTACAGGGTAATTACAGTGTAAATGGGTAGCCGGAGCTTGACCTGATGACATCAGCATTGGAAGGGTCTCAGGCTCACAAAAATCAATGCATTTCTTCCTGTTGGGAACAATAAAATGTGTAGCAACTGTTGTGTCCTTGCCACTAAGGGGTCAGGAACACAGATAATTTGAAAATCAAACTGATAGTGGTGCTAAAAGGAAGGTCCCACGGGTCTTCATTATCAATATGCTTTTGAGAACAACCATGTGGAAAGCAGCATTTATGCTAAACAAACCGCTGCTTTTATGTATTTTCATCACTCACAAACATGTGGACAGATGGAGTCGATCACCTACACTAACCTCCACCCAAAAAAACACGATTTGTAGCAAAAACAAGCAGCAGTTAAATGTAGGTTAAAAGTACTTAAATGTAGGTCACAGATTTTAAGGGGGTGTGAGGTAACCTGACCTGCACAAGAAGCCATCCAGCTGTATAAATGCACAATATGCACCAGTGTAAACACACCTCCATGATTTATCTGAGATAAGAGTGTCTGCTTAGCAACTGAATTATAACAATAACATGATCGTGTAAGTGGGTATCGAAGCACAAAGAGCTCTCTATATCAGCGGCACATATGGTGTAACGCTGCTCCCCCACCTCCTCAAAAAGCCTGAGGACAGGCAGCAACATCGAACATTGGAACCAAATGACTGCCTCTGCAGCGCTCAATCTGTGCTCAGACTGCAGCGCTGCAGTCCGGCGATGCGACAGTGAAGACGTGAACCACCCCTTTATCCATCGCTCACACTGGTGTCAGGTCATCTGTGTACACAGACTGACACAAAGACTAACTGGGACAAATTGGCCTCATCAGGATTAGAGTTAGCATGAGCCTATTACATGGCTATGGCAGAAATTTTACCACCCACTGATTTAAGTTATCTCAACAATCAGCACCCTCTGGTCATTTCCTTTGACCCACAGAGTGTGGCTGGAGAGCACGATTCCCCCTCCTTCACAGCATGCTTGTTTCCGCAGGCCCTGCATATGCAAAGCACTGGCTGATGTGGGGGTTGTTCGCGGAGATGTGTTATTCTCATCAGACAGGGCTAGTAAAGAGTCAGCATGTTGTTTTACTGCTGAAGCACCCCAGGGAATCCAAACATCAGGCAGACAGGGCTTGTATCTCTTCCTCTGTCAGTTCGTTTTCCTCCCCTCTTCCTGGCACCCCCCCCCCCCAACTCCACCCCCACCTTTTCCTTCTTCCTGGCCCCACACAAGTCATACTGTAAATGAGTCACCGCAGCTTTCAACCCACTCCCCCCATTCTTCTATCTGCCCAAAACCATTTCGGTCTGGGTGTCTGGCCGCGAGAAGCTGTCTGTCATCTATGCAGCCTGTGTCCCAAGTCAGCCAGCCTGTCTGCACCCAGAGTTGACCACACATGAAAGCAAGCATCAGCGAACCATGTGGGACCAGATGTTCTTCTTCAGTTAGCCAAACTGAAGCCTCCACACAGCCCTCTGGCAGACTGCTGCTGCCTCTGCCTAGCTGCCCTTCAAAAGGCATCACTAAATGCACCCCGAACATGTGCAGCAGCTTTGAACAGCCGCCAGCTAAAATCCTGTAAAAGCTGAGTCAGATGTTAGCAAAGTCAGGGGTATGGTATGGTGAGAACCTTTCGTTCCATGATGTTTAACTAATTTTATTGGATCATTACCAGAGTGAGGTAAGACTTCCTCTTACCCAGCTGTGACGGGGGGGATGGGATGTCCATTTCTGCTCCACGTGAGGAGTGGAGAGGGACTCCCCTCGGCCTCACACGGGAGAACGACCTCTGTTCCAACCTCCGCAGCCATCTTCACTGTGTTGTCATGGCCACTCACACCCATTATTTTCGGCGTGGCTGGAGAGGATGAAGAGAGGAAAAGTGAGAATACCATGTAGACTATGTTCAACTCCAAACAGGAAGTCGTCCTGTCAAACATTATATAGTGTGTAGACGGAGGTCGGCCTTTGTTAAAATCAAACATTGCTATGTTTGGGCGACTGCGGTGAAACATTTATTTGCTCACTGTTGACACTGAGCTGGACCTCTCGGCTGGCGTAGCCCACAGGACTGGTGGCAGTGCAGATGTAGATGCCTGCATCCTCGGTGGTGGGGTGGGGGATGAGGAGGTATCCATCAGGCTCAGACTGAAGGGAGGAGTGGTCCCTGGGCAGTGGCTGCCTCCCCTGGAGGAAATGCAGGCATGAGACCATCCAGAATCTACTGTAGATAAAAGCTGTTTGCACAACAGCGCTGGGACACTAAGCTTAGTGTTTACAGCCCAACCTTTGATGTCTAATGTAATTAGCGAGCACCCCCCCCAAGCTCACTCTCTATCCCCAATGCATGCACACATGAATGCCGCCTGCTGCACACGCACTTGCTTTGAACATAAAATTGCTTTTACAGATTCACTTTTATCTGACAAGAAATTAAATCCACTTGACTCGAGAGTGCTTTTCAGGCAAGGGCGAGGAAGAAAAATCCGGCTCATTTCAACAATATGTAGGGGAACAAGGGCACGTTGATCTCACTCAGTAACGCTGACTATGTAGTGGTGAATGGTAGGGATGGGAGGATATATGTTTCTGTTGAGTATCGGGATCAAAACACTCAGGATGAGTTGATCATGGTGAAGATGGTGGTGGTCCAATCGTCCTGTATGGATTTTCTGATTTCTTTTGAATTGCGACCAAGGGAACCCTGCATCTTTCCAGTCATTCCATGTTTATTCTCCCAAAAATAAGCTAGGTCAGATGTGTGTATATGCTGTGGATTCCAAACTACAAAACAACAGAGAGATGAGGCTTATTTATCATGTATCTCCACAGGAGGACCCTATGATCTATGACCATATTTAAGATTGTCTGAGTCTTTTTCACAAAAAGCATGTTCAATACAAGGAGACATTTTTCCTATCTGTGACACGTACTTGACAACCTTCACGATTTTGCTGTGAAACTCACATTTTTTATTGCCCTCTCCCAGTTTCCTCCTGGGGTCACAAGTCTTCTGTTTTTCTCCCAACTCCCAACAAATTTCACACCATTTTTTCCCCACTTTTAGTTCTCACAACGTGTTTCTGGCGCTATACAGCATGTAGTGTAGTGTACTGTATCGCCTTGTCCTCCCAGTGAGTGACAGAGAAATGAAGAGAGGAGAATGAAATACTAAAATTTCAGATGACGTGGGAAGAAGAAATTCATTTGAAATTCAGTTTTCAGTTGATCACAGGGGTCACACTGACTTCAATCACCGTTGAGGGCTTATAAACACAGTGGCATGCACAGACTCTCTAAGGGGCAGGCACAAAAACAGAATGAGAACTGATTATATATTACATAATATATTAGCTTATGCCAGCGATTAACACAAGTTCACACCAATTTACAGTCACGAGAAATCAGGAAACAAAGTCTGTGAAATGTGGCCTCCTGCTTTGGTTTTCAAAATACTCCCTATTTTTTATGAGCTGAATGCTGTGATGTTACAGCAATATTCTTACATATCTTAGAATAATGTAAGAAAATATATATATTCTTGGTGAAATTTGATGAGTTTTAAGAGATTTTTTGATAATAATGGATAATAACCTAATTACCGAATTACTTAATTAATAACCTAACTACTTTGGCCAGGATAATCATCACAATAAATGTTCACATTGTCCACAATATGTTTAATCTTTTTCTCATAAACAAGGTCACATCCCTGACTGCAGTGGAAGAATGCATTCCACACTTTTATACTCTAATGTGGATACTGCCTAATGATCATGCTGGTTTCACGCCGGTTCAGTCTGGATGTAAATCACCTTTGATTCTTTTCTTCACAGGTGTTGTACTAAAAGGTAGTGCAAGAAAGGCTTGAAATAGATTCCTAAGGTGTAACGATGATTTCTCGCTGCAATATGGTAAAGTTGCCATGGTTACAGCTTTCCTGGTCAGGCTAATCAAATCAAATCAGATCAAACTGTTAATGTCGGCTGGTCAGACAAATCAAGGAAAAATAAAGGAGAATGATCAATAAAAATAATTTGAATAATTATAAATGATGATTACTACTATTATTATCACTATAGTAATTCTAGTAGTACTTACATTCATATTAATATTAATAATAGCCTGATTGACAAGTTTGGTTCAAACTTCGTAAGAAAAATCAAAATCTCATCACCATTGCTAATCTGGAAATGGATCTTTTGTATGACTGTAAGCTGATTCTATAGCTATTAGTCTTCATGATGATTAATTATAAATGAATGAGTTTCAAGTACAATCCTCACTAGATAGTGTGGGAATGAGATGTAGCAAATTAGTCACGCCCTGGATGCATGATGGGTTTATGGGATGTGGCCAAAGCAGTCATTAATAAGAGCAGATTTGGACTGCGAGTGTGACCTCCTACCTTGGACCAGACGACTTTTGGCTTGGGAACACCGCTGGCCTCGCATGATAGTGTGATGGCTACGCCCTCATTGGCTATGTAGTGGTACGGACCAGCGTTGATCTCAGGGGGCACTGTGGGAGAAGTAGGTCACACAACACAGCTGCCTGACTGGCCGTAGAGAAGCAGGCCTACAGCATTATCACTGGCCTTAGTCAGCCAGTGGAATCAGCGCTCGAGGCATTTCTTCATTACAACCCGATGATGAACCGTAATCTGGCCTGTCTGTCATTACATGCCTATGAACAAAATGGCCCTTACATCAAAGCATGCAGTAAATGAAGCCTCTCACTATGATGACAGCAGGTGGTCAAGTCACTGACATATTGTTGTTTTCCATCCTGAGTCAGCACATTGTTGACCTGACTGTCTAACCCATAAAATAGGGTTCAAACCTGCAGTGTCTCAACATCGAGACTTAAAGGACAACTCCACCAATTTAAGACATTAAAGTGTGTGTAAAGGTCTCGGTGAGTACTACCGCATATGTGAAAAAGTAGAATAAAGCCTTTTGTGGCACCTTGTAATCTGATAAATTTCCTCCTCTGATGTTACTCAGCGACCACGCTGCATTGTGGGTAATGCAGACACCTCATTTAAAAAAACAGCTCATTGGGTCAACACTGTTGGACTCATTTTGGACAGTTTAGTAATGATCCAAGATGCCACTATTTTTATTAAACACTTTCTTCCTCCAAACCTGGTGCCTAATTGTCCCACAATGCAACTTAACCACTGAGCGCCATCAGTGGAGGCAGTTCATCAGATTACATGCAGGTTTCTGTGGAGCCACAAAAGGCTTTAACCTCCTTTTTTCACATATGCAGTAGTAACTTAAATGTCCACAATGAAAGAATTATCCTCCAAAAAGAAACTGAATCATTTTCTTTCTTCTTGGGAGTCAAGTGATAAGATTGATACCTCTTCTGTTAGCTAAATATGAAGCTAGAACCTGAGATGGAAACAGTTTAGCTAAGCACAGAGAATGAAGGCAGGGTGGAACAATGCATATGAATATGCTAAAAAGTTGTCATTTTAGTTTAGCATGTTAGCATGCTAACAGTGGCTAATTAGCACCGAACACAAAGAGCAGCTGAGTCTGATGGAAATGTCTGAAGATTTTGTGGTATTTGATTATAAACCAAATCAAATGACATTCAATATGTCGCACCGCTTGCAGGGCTAGAAACTATAGCAGTGCGTCTCCAGCTCTGAAATGTACATATATATATATATATATATATATATATATATATATATATATATTTATATATATATATATATATATATATATAATTTGTTTGAACTGTACACAATGAAATAACACCAGTGTGTGGTTTTATTTTATCGACTGGAACTACTTCTCGTCCAGGCTAGATGACTTCCCTGTGTATCTGCATGTTATATCAGGACAGAATCATGGTAGCCATTTCCCCCTGCTTCCAGTCTTTTTGCTAAGCTAAGCTAATTGTCTGCTAGCTCTAGCGTCACAGTTAGCATACATGAATTACTGACATTCTCTGAGCAAGAAGGCAATTTTTTTATTATTCCTTTAACTCACTGTGGACCTCCAGGCTGACTGTGATGTTCATGGAGCCTGCTACATTCACCGCGGTGCAAACGTAAGTCCCAGCATCCTCCGGGGTGGCTCTCTCAATGTACAAGCCGCCATCACTCCTCACGAACATCCTCCCAGTCAGCTGAACCTGTGCAGAAGATTAATGACTGCTGTCAACACGGGAACATGGCGATCATCTGCTTAACATACAATATGTATTTGAAAGCTGAATACGAGTCAGTCTTACAGGTTTTCCATTTCGGGACCAGTGTCTCTCTGGAAGAGGTATTCCATCCAGCAGCATGCAGGGAATACTGAGAGACTGACCGATGCCAGTGGTGATGACTGGAGCACCTTGGGCCAAGAGAGGGGGCTCTGCAGGAAAGGGAAGTGTAAAGACATAAACACTAAAGTATTTTAAGGCCACAGTCAGCTTCATAGTTGCAAAGGTTGTCTCTAAACCTTGGTAGTGCAGATCGGGATAAGAGAGCTTAGACAAGCCTACCCAGTCCAGTGACACTAACTCTGGCCTCAGTTTTGATGGTTCCAAACTGGTTCTTGGCCTCGCAGATGTACAGTCCTTCATCATCCAGCCAGACACCTGTGGAACAGACAGGAAACCAGCTACTTAAAGGGACAGTTCACACCGGAATCAATTGTAGATATTTTGACATGATGTATATATTGCCCAGAAAGGGAAAGTGTAATTCACTCATGGACGTGAGTGCTTGGGATATAAACATTAATGGTGTCTTCCTAAACTGAGCTGTAACATTAGCTAGCTTAGTGACTTTATTCAGTTAGCTTCTTCGCATAAGTAGATGCACACTTGACCCTTCCCTCTTGCACTGTGATACATTTGGCCTGTGTAGTTTAGTATAGGGCAGTGACTATTAATCTGTCCTTTATGTCCTTGTTCAGCTGATTAGTTGTTTGGTCTACAAAATGTTAAAATAATGGAGAATGTCGGTTAGTGTTTCCCAGATCCTTACATGACATCCTCAAATGTCTTGTTTTGTCCACAACCACAAGATAATCAGTTTATTATCATAAAAGCGTAAAAAAAACCCACAAAATACTCGTATTTAAAAAGCTGGAATCAGATAATTTTGACTTTTATTGCTGAAAAAAATACTCAAAACGATTAATCAAATGGCAATTAATTGAATGGCTGACAGCTTATCGATTAATTGTGCAGCAGTTCCAACATGAAACTGCTCACAACAAGGTCTGTGGATTATCTAAAGTCACCAGGTCATGGTTTCTGGAAAGAGACATTGCTCATGAGTTTTTTGTTTTTTGTTTTTTTCTGGCACTTTGAGTGCCCCAGAACCATTTTCATCTAGTTCTATGATGTCTCCAAAACTCTGCAACTCAACCCAGAACAATTTCATATATACACACTGCCAGAAAAGGATGTTGTTGCTTGTTTATTTTTTTTATTTTATTTTTTTTGGGAACCACATCTGACATAAGGAGTGTCCTGGTTTGTCCTTACACTTACTAAGAAAGAAAACAGCTTATCTAGAAATGTAATTCCTTGTTAATAGCATTTAAGTCCTCTACTCTGTAACAAGTGGTAGTATTGGTTCGACTGTGCTGTAATTAAGAGATAAAAATAGAAAATAATGGGATTAATAGGTTTGGCTCAGCTGCCGGCCTGCAGGCACACATGTCCCACTCTGCAAACTCTCTGGAGATCACATGTAAGGAGATCAACATATGATTCACTTCCAGTGTTTAGACAGTCAGACCGATGTTTACATAGGAGATGACAGCACATTAAGCTTTAAAGGAGCAGAAGAGCGAGGGATGGTGGAGTTTTTTTTGTGTGACGCAATACGAACGGAGACGTTTTCTAAAACAATAGCAGGTAGAAAATAAAGCCATCTGCAACAGATGGAGATAATTAGGTCAGACAGCAGCCACAAATGGAAACTGTGACAGAAGCAGACCATGCAAATATGTCTGTTCCTGTCCAATATAATATTACACTCACGATAAACATTTAGTCTCAGGAGAACAAAGAATCACCTTCAGTGGGCAAGATTAGTCATATTGTAAATAAAAAGGCCTCCAGAGTACACAATTTAAAATCTCCTGCTCTGAATATAGTCTCTAAAGGAAGGAGAAATAGACAGACAAAGGAATACCACCACCAGTGGGATGATTATTAGCACTAAAGTCAAGTTAAGTCGTTGACAGAGCAGAAGAAGTGCTTTTAGCATGATGGATACATAATGCTGTGACAGTCATTGTGTTACTTAATAGAAGGTGATGAGATCCTGTTGCCAACCTTTCTAAAGAAAACATTAGCTGACTTTAATATGAAAGGCTGCACCTCTTCTATTAATAATCACTCAGAAAGTTTTCGGCCATGCCATTGAGTGCAAGGCAACCGCGAGGCTGTATCAAGCTGCACTGCAGACCGAAGCTCTTTGTTGCTGAGATGGTGTTTTTCTGGAGAACTCACTCTGGATTAGAAGATGTCCATTTTCCAGCTGCATTGTTCGACTGTGGCTGTCTGTCCTCGTAAGAATCTGTCTGCCGTCCTGTCTGTGCCAGGTCACTGTCGGCTGCGGGGAACCCCGGGCAACGCAGTGGAGGGTGATATTCTCCCCAACGTTGGCTGTCATGTCGACCGGTGCCTCAGAGAACAATGGGCCCGCTGTGAGGAGAGGGGTGGATTTTCCTTTGTGTATATTTTGTGAGAAAAATAAGCTTCACGTGGAAAACTGGAGTGTGGGCTCACCTCCAACCTCCAGACTGACAGTGCCGGCAGAGGTTCCAACAGGGCTGCTGGCCACACAGGTGTACTGACCGGCGTCCACCTCCTGAACCCCCCGGATGTGAAGCGTCCCGCGGTTTACATCCTGCTCAACGAAAGGAGCGGAGCCCACCTCAAGCTCGCCTGGAAAAAAATGGGACAGTTCAGTCACTATCTATTCACCACCGTGTCGATGAAGAGTCAGGTGCAGTTTTGTAGTCCATCAAACTGGCACCTTACATGTGAAAAGACACTTTTTGCATCCTGGAGCCATGCTACTCTCACATTTGCACTGTTTTATTTTTATTACTATTGCCGTTTGCCGCATATTTTGGTCGTATATATTTCTTTTTTACATTGTTGGCATTCTGTGGACAGCAAAGGAAAAATTTGATTGTACAGAGAAACATGTTTTCTCACTGTGCATATGACAATAAACACTTTGAATCTTTGAATCAAACTTCAAATGTGTTTAGTCTAGTAGCTACAGTGAAGATTTCCTTTTTAAAAAGGATGTTAATATTGTCTTTTCATGTCAATTTGGGATCTTGGCCCTGGCAATTGCACTTATCAAACTAGCAGAATGGATTAATTTTTCAGTAGTTTTAAAGTTTTAAAATACAACCGCGGACAAAAAACCCACCTGACTCCGTCTTGAGTGATTTCACTCGCTCTACTGCACGTTGAGGTTACAAATAATTTATTTCAAAATCAAATTATAATTTCAGGGATTCCAGAGTCATGGTGTACTTTGGATGAGCTGTATGGAACCATTCTATGTTTCTTTTCTTTTTAACACAAGTCCCCACCTACTTCAGTTGCTCAGGAAAATGCTCCAGCAATGTTTTGCAGACTATGAAACCTCACCCAACTTTCCATCCTCATAGGGTAAGGTAGATAATGATTACATTTTCCTTTTTGGGGTGAATTTAGCCTTTAACTTACCTTTGAACCAGTGGACAAGAGGAGGTGGGGAGCCTGTGGCTTGACACTCCAGTGTCGCGTCACCGCCAACAGACACAAGTATGACCTGCTGTGTCACTGTTATTTTAGGCACCTCTGAGGGAATGAAAAGAAAGATTTTTCATTTTACAGCAATCATTCACTAGATCTGCATGTAGGCCACTATATCTGGAGATACCAGAAAAGTAAGGTTGGCTTAAACCAGCAAAGGCTGCGCAATAAACCTGCGGTAAACATAAAACCCTAAGCTTAGATTTTACACACATTCTGAGCCAACAGAGCTGGGAAAGATGCTCTGGGAGCAGGCAGAAAGCGGAGCTGAAAGGATGAGCTGATCCATCTCACAAGGCTCTCTCGCTGCCTTGACAGATCAATGTTGTTAAAAATGACATTCAGAGACAAGTGTGTATAAAACTAGCATGCCCCAGGAAGAGGCTGCCACAGTCTATTAGTGCTGAGGTCTCTGTCAACCACCAACTGACATGCCATGACAGAAACTTGAGGCCTACGACTACGAGCTCTCACAAAACAAGCAGAGGGATGTTTCTGCTGTGTGAGACGGGGCAACACGTGGCCTCACTCGCTTGTGCTCTGCTCGGAGCCGGTATAGAGCTTACACTGAGTAGCGATCGCTCACAGATTCACAACAAATGCTCCTGGAGAATAGACAGTGGAGCTGTGTGATTTTGGGCTAAACTGACTTGATTTGATTCAATTCTGCCTCTCAGAGCCCTGTTTGATTCAATTTCCAATTCGGTTAGATTCAATTCAGGATGATTCTGTCTTTTAATTACAAAACCAATTTTGCATGGATATGAAAGGAATTCCAAGAGAAGTAATTTTCTGTCCTAAGCGTTTAGATAACATCGTGTTCATTTTACAGTTAGCTGTCCCCTCCCTCCTCCCTACGTCACCACACTTGTGTGACAGCTTTGGTTTTTTTTGACACAGCTCTCTTCGCCTCTTTCTTTTCCTCACATGTTTTATCACTTGACCTTTCTGGTCGTATAAGCTGTCAGCAGGAGTGATGGAATGGAGTTCTCTGACCTGATTTGATAAAGTGGGCATGGATTTCTTTTCTCTGTTACTGCACGAGCAAGGGTGGAGTGACATGGGTTACTGACCAAACCAAGTTATTTAACATCTATATCAATCTGAGACTATCAGCAGCAGCTTAATAGTTCAGTGGTTTTGGATGTACAATTTGCCTTTAGATAATTAAATATGATATTGCTATGGTTTAAGCATCTTATCAAAAATGCTACAGTGAGAGAAGAAGAATGTAATTACAGATGTAGGTCTATGTATGTCAGTAATGAACCTCACATCTGCAGCTATTCTTAACTTACCTGCAAAGGTCAGCGACACAGACTGAGAGGCAGTCCCAACTTCATTGGTTGCCAAGCATGTGTAGTTCCCAGCATCCTCTGGGAGGGCCCCTCTTATGTTCAGAACTCCATATTGATTTAGACTCAACCTGTATCACGCAATCGACAGAAATCCTGTTTGTTGAACCTTTTCAGATTACATGTGCAGATGCAGGGCAGCAATTCATCTCTGAACCTTCCGCTTCGCCATTCTC
Source organism: Acanthopagrus latus (assembly GCF_904848185.1). NCBI lineage: Eukaryota > Metazoa > Chordata > Actinopteri > Spariformes > Sparidae > Acanthopagrus > Acanthopagrus latus. Next base: position 5,077,516 of record NC_051043.1, on the reverse strand, counting down.
GGGTATCATGAGAGAAATATTTCTTTGAATATGTATTTTACACCGACATTTAAAGTAGCTGTGGTTTGGAAACGAGATTTCATATCAGGAGATGTAAAATTATGCTGTGATACAAACAAGATGTGGCAATCGTGCATGTAGTCAAAGTGGAATGTAATGGCTTTCTGAGACCTCTGTGCCGGAGGTGTTGAGTGGGCTGAGAGTTCCCTTACCTCGGCCGATTAGTGAGGAACATGTTTCCATGGCTCCAGAAGAGCTGGGGAGGGGGGGAGCCGGACGCAGAGCAGACGAGGCGGATCTCGTCCCCCCGGGAGAAAGCCTGGCTCTGGGGGTGAACTACCACAGAAGGAGCCTCTACAATTCAAACAGAGGCAAAGTGCTGACAATGACTCAGGGCCCTGTCATCGCTACATGATGTCATTTATGACTTCCAAATCGCAAGTTTAACAACAGTAAACTCCTGATGATGTCGGCTACAATGCAATTACTAGCAATCAATGTCTGACTTCATGACTAGGGGATCATAATGACGAAATGTTAATCATTTATTTGGCTGCTTTTGAAATTCGTTATAAATATATGAGCAAATGCCCACAAAAGGAGCAACATGCATCAGTTCTGTCGGATGAAAAACACTTTCTGACGAGGGAGTGGCTCGATCTGACTGCGAGGAGGCCGAGCCAGTGATGGAAAACAGATGACGAGGGCCTGAGGGGAGCCATGAGGCCCCGCTGTGTTAAGTGTTTAAGCATATGACCTGCAGCGTATCATGCTACCGTACCTGGGACGAGAAGCCACACGGTGATTCTGCTGTCTCCGTGAGTGTTCGTGGCCACACAGTGGTACGCCCCAGCGTCCTGAGTCCGCACCCCACTGATCTGCAGGGATGAGTCGGAGAGTACCTTGACCCTCCCGGCGCGGGCCCGGATAGTACGACCCGCTCGGCTCCAGGTCAAGTTATGCCGCATAGAGCCTTCAACCTGGCAGGAGAGCACCGCCACGCTTCCCACAGAGGAAGTCACGTTCACTGCCCGCCTCAGGACTGGAGGAGGCTCTGTTTTAGTGGAAACATCAAACTGCTGCTATCAGCGGTGAATAAACAGTGCAGAAAATGTTTCTGCTGGCAGGCTTTGCATCATGTTGATGTTTTAGCCCTCGAATCAAAGATAAAAAAAAAAAATGTCTGGAACTTATTTCAAAGTCTCGCTGTGACTGTGATGTATGCAGGCAAAACATCTGAGGAGGTGTGTGTTTGTATTATGTGTGTGTGTGTGTGTGTGGTGACATACCTCTAACAGTCAGCTCCGTTAAGGCACGTCCCTGTCCGGCGCTGCTCTGTGCTATGCACTCGTACAGGCCTTCATCCTCAGCTGATGCGTGTGCAATCTCCCATGATGCAATGGCAGAGTTCCTGTTAGAAAGACACGCTCGGTCCGTTGGCTTGAGTGTGACAGCAGCACTGAGATCCTATTCTAGGATCACATTCAATTAGTACCTCTGGCACACACACGCACTGGGAATAGTTTTCATCCCGAGTCAGCTTCACTTCATGAACGTAATTCAAAGCAGAGCATCAACACGGGGAAAGAATAGGCCCTTTGTTAATTTTTCTAGATGACACAATCGAATATGTAATGTTCACAAAATTGACTTTGTATACCCGTTTCCTGACGGATGAGCCAATAAAAGTCAAGAGTCTAATGCTTTACAGACGCGGTAGGAGTAGTGAGTGACCTAATTAGTGTTTTTCACTGCAGTTAATGAGTACATGAAGTTGCAGCATCTGAGGAAGGCGACTAAATGTAACAGAATGCTGAAAAAAACAGAGGACAGACTCACTGAAAGGACCTCTCTTCTCCCAGTGTGATCCCATTTCTGGTAAATCTTAGCCTGTAGGGAATGTCGCTCTCCACTGAGCAGCCAATCACAGCTGGCTGCATGTAGAAGCCCTTCACCACATCAGGCGTGCTCACAACTGGGGGATCTACACAAGGGAGGAAACAAAAGTTAAAGGTCACCAGAGAGATTAATGAGGTGTGAGAGACACTGCAGAGTGGCTCTGGTGGAAGGGGGTTGTCTCGCCTGGAACGATGTTGGTGTAGGAGACACTGGACAGCCTCTGGAAGCGGTAGCCCTCCTCGTCTTTGCCTGTCACCTTGATGAAGAAGCTCTGGGAGGGGGTGCGGAACTCCGGGAGACTCCACAGTCCTTGCTGGCCGAGGTCAGAGGGCATGGGGACGGGGATGGTGCGTAGGGAGCGACCCGAGCCGGACATGAGCTCCACGTGGCTCAGCTGCCCGGGTGGCTTCAGGCCCGTGCATTTCAGCAAAACATGAGCTGGAAGTCCTGAGAGACAAAGAAATATCGTCATGTTTTCATCGTAAAACACTTGTTCTCCTCGTCAAATACGACTCAGGAGGTTAAAGGAGCCATGTCCAGCACCTTTTATTGGCCTCTCTCTGGTGTGGTTGAACTCCGAAACAGGTACACTGGAAAAGCCGGCTCGGAAGTCAAGATTGCTGACCCCTGTGACCCTCAGAGTATGGCGCCCACTGCAGCTCGTCTTTAGAAGGAAGGCAATAGTTTTAATCCAGCCCACTGTCATTAAGCAGTAGTAGTAACATATATGTTCACCGGAGCAGTACCTTCAGTGTCCAAGCCCCGGGCCTGGGGAACTTCAGGTTGACGACACGAGCAGAGTTTGGAATGTTCAACAGCTCTTTAAGGCCCTGCTCTACACCAACTACACGGCCTGAGGAAAAGAGCACAGTAATGTTAACTTTGGTCAAATATCATTCAAAATGTGAAATACAACTTCTCTTGTTTGGTGGCAAGAAAGAAAACAGCATTAACGTGTCTACCGAAGGGATCGCTGAGCTCAATTTGTGGTCCTGGTCCACTGAGCGACACGGTGACCTCTCGAAGGCTGGGGTCAAAGGGCACTTCCCACTTGTTCTCCTGGCCTCCATCGTGGTTGGAGGACAGCAGGTGGACCTTCATGGCCTGGACCGTCTCCTCCACCCACTTCAAAACCTGGCGGGAGGAGAAAAAAAAAAAAAAAAACATCACACGAACCGTAACAGAGCTACATGTCCCGCCGGAGGCAACACACGCGTCAGTCGATGAGGCTGACTTAGAGAGATGACAAAGAGCAGGAAGGACACCATGTTGGCCTTTCCCTGAAAGTTCCAACCAGCCTCTTCCCTACCCAAAGGCTCAGGCTGGTCTTTGTCTCTGCACTATTCTTTCATTGCAAAACTATTCCTCAGAGGGACTTTGCCTAAACAAAGGAAAAGTGGAGCATTTCGACTGTCAAACTGATAACACGCAGTTTTCTGCACTCCCAAGCATGTATTCCCAGAGGAGCGTCTCTCAAAGTGGAAGTCTGTCAGGCAGAAGTCCCCCTCCTACAGCTTTCATGAATCATAAGACATGTTCCTCAGAATAGAAAGCAGTGGATGTGAGGTAGGGGTGTTCCTTTGTTCTGGAAATACAGTAAAACCATGTATTCCACAGAATCAACTTGACTAATAAGCAGGATCATACATGGCAGAACAAGCTGGCCGATTCTCATTTTTCTGTTGAATCGGTTAAGCTTACTAAGCCAGATGAGGTCAGACTGTGACACATTAGGACTGCAAGAGGCTCACTTCTTAAATGAGTCATTCCAGTGCTCAGAGCGAAGATTACCTAAAGTCTGACAAAATGGTTGACAGTTTGATTGCATTTAATGGCATAAATGATCATCTCTGAGACAATGATGTCCCTCATTGGCTCTCCACAGGAATATCCAACACTATAGAATTTCCGTTATGACAGGTGCTTGACCTTCTAAGTATAATCACGATGATGGTTTTCAGTGAGAGCACAGTTTTCCTTTTGTTTTGTCTAAAATGAACACAGAAGCAGAAGAGCCCATTGATATTCCGCAGTCTCATTTCAGTGGTCTCAGCAGACCAACAATCTTCCGTCTTCCAAATGCTTAACAAGCAACTGCTGTCTAGTATTTGTTTTTGACCTCATACGCAGAGACATTATGGCTGAGCTGCGTCTGCAATGAAACAAAGTGAAAACATTTTTTTTTTTCAGCGGGCTCTTGGAGACGGAGCCAACGGCAACACATTTTAAGACATTTATGAAAACGAACGAAAAACGGAGACAAGGAGAGCCTTTGATAATTGAATTATCAGGCCTCCGCTTTTTGTCTATCAGGTCCACTGGGTGCTGACAGCAGCTGGTTCCTCTCCCCGTTTTACAACTGGAAACAGCTGTAATGTCTGCCACATGTGCAGCCATCACCAGCAGGGCAGGAAACTGCTAAGAGGTGACCTACATCTGCCCCAGGACAGTCTATTACTTGTGCAAGAGCGCAGAGATGAGTGGGCACGACTCTGCCCTCAGACCTCAGATAAAAGGATGTGGAGTGCAGAGATGGGACGACTCGCTGTCCAGGCCGCGGCAGGTCTGCAGGAGCACGCTGGGTTGTGCAGCCACTCCCTGCCCCAACCTCTGGGAACGCAGAGGATCTTGAGTCCTGTGAAACCTCATCCGGCGTGTCTCAGTCGAGGGCTGTTACAGGAAGGACCCCCCCTCTGCTATTCATAGAAGCATGACAGATGGGCCGGAGAAGAAGGGTTAGCTAAGGCTGGCGTGATGCTGTATTCCCTTTACTTGTTCAGGTACATTACCAGCGGAAGAAATCCATGGCAGTGAATAAAGGAGCAGTTCACCCAAAACTGAAACTAATTCATCTACCCACCCACATGCTGCTAGAAAGTTGGGTGAAACTGTGTTTCACGGCAGCATTGCAGATGTTCCTAAGCAACTGAAGAAGCTGGGTGCACGCTAATGCATTTAGCTTAGCAGCAACAGAATAAATAACGTCTTTTTCGAATCGGTTTGAAATCTCTGAGCGTCCCCCCTGTAGGACTCAAGCACCTTTAGTGGACGTGAATTTGACGATTGGAGTTGCCATTGCCAGCTGAGGCAATCTGCTGGACCGATTCCAAAACGTCTGGTAAAAATGAATCGTGTGTCATCATCATCATAGTGGTATTAGGGGACCGGATGGGCTAAGGCTAGCTGGTTAGCATGCTAACTTCAGAAGACATCTTTGCTGAGTACATAATGACTTAATTTCCATTTTTGGGTGAAGCGTTCCTTTAAACACAACAGCTTGACTCCAGACCACACAGTGGGCAGGGGTCAGTTTAGTCCTTAGCCAAGTTTAAACACCATGCCTTGAGACATGTGCAGGATGATGTCCCGCTACAAATCAAGGTTATTAGAGGGAATCAGTCCCAGGTGGACCCCCTGCCTCTTCTCAGCGGGAGTCGACACACCTGCCGAGGCTGTGCCTGTCACAAGTGGCCTGTATTTGAGAGCAGCAGCTGCTACATAGATGGCGCCTTTGTTCAGTGCGCTCAGGAGGACAAGTATAAATGTTACCTGGGTTTTGTTTTACCAGCTTCTCACTTCACTGCTGCCTCCACGTAATGAGGAAACCATAAGTGCAATGGTAAGAATGACTCTTAAAGGCACTTGAATTGAGTGTATGTGCAGCCTGTGATGTACAAACTGGCCATATCCTTCACCGCACATGCTTCTTTCAAACCCTCTGCAAGCACACATCACAGCAGACATTGTCTGGAAGCTAAGAAATCACAGCCCTAATTTTTGATCAGTGCTTCAGGCTGCCGATGAGTAAGGATGGCATCATTATCATGAGGAGCGCAGATCACGGTCCAAGTCTGACAGCACATTAGCGGATCTTTCTTGTCCACACTCTTGTTGGCTTATCCTCTCGTTGATCATAACCAGACCAAATTTAAAGAGTGTAAAGAGTGTGATGTGTAGAGCTGACAATGAGCTGCTGTGTGAAGACTTGGAGCCAGCTTCACTGGGCAGCTGTGTTGGAAGGAGGGAGGCCATGACAGATCATATCCTGGGATTAGAGAGTAAAATAAGGGGTCTGTTTTCACTCCCCCCTTCCCCGGACGCCACAAAAAAGATTCTGTATATTTGATTTGGCCGCACTTTATTAAACTGCTATTAAGATAGGAATATTTTGGTTAGATTTATACTACTTCTGAGGTTTTTTAGGATTAAAGGATTTGCATTCATTTGGTAAAAGCTTGCCACCCAAGAGCTATAATCACACAGGTCTAAAAACCACTGACATTCACTAATTCATCATGGATCCAAGAAAAATACATGCAATTTGCTTGGAACAGTGCGCCGAGAACATGTCAGTGTACTTTAGGCTACTTTAGCACAAAGCCATGTGGGGTGGAGGTGCGAGGGCCAGAGTGAATTAGGAATCCTGTTCGCTTAATGCCGCAACACAAAATGACATTCAGACACTTCTGAAACAGCTGGCAGGATTATAGAGTGATAATGAACCCAGCGGCCCCACACACAGGCATTGTATGTTTAGCTACATGCAAGCATGACTTGACAGGAAACAGACCTGCGCACACACACAAACACAAACACATGTGAGTTCAGAGGTTCAGTGGGCCACCACTTGGCCCCCGCTCAGCGCTGCCCAGCCATCTCCTGTGCTGACACGCAGGATACCAGTGTCTCTTCCAAAGGAAACTCTGGCTTCTTTTACGTCTGCCTGGGAAGTGAGCCCTGCTGTCTTTGGCTTCTGAGACTGGGCCTCTGTTACATGCTGCTTCCGATATTAAAGAGTCACTCACCCGTATCATATGACCAGGAAGTTTAATATCAGCTTTAGAACCGTTTGATTACTCGAAATGAAATCACTATTATTACATCAGTGGGTCAAATGGGATGTGTTTCCCTCCCACCCCTGCTGTTCTCCATTATTAGGTGACGTATAACCCTTTTGATATTGGTATACTCAACAAGGAATTAAAGGTGTAGGTGGCCAGAATTTGAAGGTACCGTAGCTCCAAACTATAGGGGCAGCATATCACTAGATTAAACAACAACCGCTGCTCTTTGCTAGCTATCTCTGGTTGTAGTTAGCTTTAGCTAATTACATCTGTTCGTTGTGGAGCCAGTGGCCTCATTAACTGGCTGAGTTTTCCTGGACTGTGACCTCGGGTCGCCGGGAGAGTCAACACAGGCATCGGGGCTCAGCTCAACCTGGCTGGGACTGAACACAGCCTTTAAGGCCGAGGGAGGTCATGTTGAGGACATGCGATGCAGTATGGCAGAGATTTACAGTGTCTCCAATCTGGACTACGATGACAAGACACATCAGGTGGAGACGGGAGAGGTTTTAAGTGACAGGGGAGAGAGAGTCGGGCATCAGCAGTGGTTGAAACCATTTTTCAGGGTTTTTAATTTGTAAATGTCAAGCGTGAATTAAGCTTTTTTTAAGCGCTAATAAAGCTATTAAATGATGAAGTATTTAGATGAAGAATGGTGTGTATTTTTCTGATTAGTGAGGAAAACAGGTTAAACTAGAATGGCACTCAGCAGAGTGCATACCTCAGCCATGGCCTCAATCAAACCTAATCCAACATCAAACGCGATAGCCCTGTATCACTATAAATTTCAAACCACCCATTACTGCTTAAGCATCAAATTGTACTCATAAATACCAGGTGAATAAAGTCACATCCTTTGGACTGTCATGGAAAATCCAACTCGAATCCTTCACAAAGAAATCCACAGTCCAACAGCACTAAACAAGGCATAATCATCCACAGCCTTATATAGGTAACCAAGAGAAGGGGAAGTTAATTTTTCACATCACGTTACTGTCTGGTGACATATGGCCAGTAAAAAGTGATTAATACAGGTAAATTGCAACACATTGTTCCATAGAGCCCCTTTAAGAAAAAATTCCAATTGTGTGGTGTAAAAGAAAAAACTCCCTTTATCTGGATTCACAACAAAAGTTAATGGGGTCGATTCTAGTCCAAGACCCATCCTCCATCCAAGTTTCGTGGAAATCCGTTCAGTGGTTTTTCTGCAATCATGCTGACAAACCAACCAAATATACAGACACAGGTGAAAATGTAACCTCCTTTGCAGAGGTAAAAATAGCTCCTTTCTTGACTGATGTGAGTTAATTATGTTTGCTTATTAGACTATGCAGCAAACTCACCACTTTCACCCATCTCCCAGCTGAAACTAAGGGGGCTATCGGACAATCACCTCTTGTGGCACGAAGTGGTATTACAAGACTGGACGGACCAGGGCAAGCTAGTTAGCATGCTAACTTCTGTGGACATCGCTGCAACACAGCACACAGATGTCTTTGACATCACATCATTCCATGTTTTTAACTTAAGTTCTGGCCACATCTTACACATTTCCCTTTCAGTGTGTATGAACGGGTTTAACAAGGCTTTGGTCATTGCAGTGCCATGTGCTCTGCAGCACTCTCACCTCGTTGACCTGCTGCTTGTCCAGGTGAAAGATCTGTCCAGACGAGGTGGCAGCGATCTCCTCATAAGCCCTGTAGCCCGGCTGAGAGCGGTCCCCACAGTCCCCGGTCAACACAAATACCACCTGGGAACGAAGGGGGCAGGAGAGTTAAGAGGATTACTACCGTTCACTGTTTGCTTTCTACAGACTCGCTTTCACTTGGCTCCAAAGTGACGCTAATGCTCATTGTCATGCTTCACGCCAAGGCTGAGAAAGAGTAACTTTGAAGAAATTTTCCCTCGCTCAGCTGAGCATCGGGGAACTTCATTGGAATGTAGATCTTTTCCCAGCATGCCTCTCTATCTCTTTTGTTACAGCATGTGATAAATGCAAAGACACTCAAAACTCTGTGGATCAGGTATTTAAAGCTTCAGCTATGTCTCAAGAATGCAATCCAGGCACCCCAAGTACAAGAAAATGTGTCAAACAAAAAAAGGAAACACTGAAAAAAAAAAAAAAAGTTTATGATCGTGGCTTAATCGTTTAAAAAGGCAACATGTTTCGACCACTACATCTTTGTCAGGGCTCCAAACAGAACTAATGGTCGAAACATGTTGCCGTTTTTTTTCTCGGATTTAAGCACTATAATTTGAAGTGCCTGGATGGCCTTCAACCAGTCTTCTCTTTGCCTAGCAATAAAACATTACTGGTTAAACCAAACTAACGAAATGCTTGCAGCACTGTTGTTTGTACCATCGGGGGGCAATCTCAATCATACGTCCGATCACTGACATTGAAATCATTCAATTTCCAACCTTGGACTGATTCAGTATGGATGCCTGAGGTCCTCACAACCCTGTCCAGTTTCTGTTTCTGTACCTGTGACTGACGGAGCTGCACCAGCTGCAGAACATCTCTTTTCAGGCGGTAGTCTTTGGCTCTGGCATCAGTGAAGACGTAGATAAAGGATCCAGGCAGAGAAACCTCCAAGGCTTTCTTGATGGCTCCGATACTCATCTCAGGACAGTCGCCCCCACCCTGTGTGACAGAATCTCGCATGATCAATGACTTCTGGAAAACTCTAAATTTGAACTTTCTGTCAACTTGATTCCTCATTTGAAAACAACTCACAGAATGCAGATTTTGCACACTCTAAGATCAACAGGTGAGCAGGAGAAGACCGAGGGCCCACATTTAAAACTGTAGGCAAAACTAAGCAAACTCTTGAAAGAAGAAACAAGAAAATATTTCCATTATCTAATAACATGCCAATTTCTAACTATTGATGCTTTAGGATACATTTCTTACTTTTTATTTTTTTTAATAATTAATTGTTTCAGGGGAATACCATAAAGGGATCGTGACTCATTTTACACCCTTTTTTTTTTTTTTTTTGCACCTAAGCTAAAAGTGTTAGCGCGTACCCTGTCTGAAGGTGGTGGAAGAGCTCAGCCATGCATTGAGGGTTTAAATAACTTCTCCTCAAATCAATCTGGGATCTCGAGGTTTGCAGAAACTTAGATTATTCTCGAACAGCTGTGAGGAGCCCTTTTATAACTCTTTCGGTTTATTTTTACGTTTTTAAACAAGTCCCCATCTACCTCAGTTGTTTCGGGGAATGCTGCAATGCTGTTTTGCTCTAAAGCTCCAGAACTGTTTTGTGGATGACAGCGCTTTCTTTTGGTTTTAGTAGGTCTCTTCCTTTAAGCAATGGTAGTCCCACCCAGCAGTACTCGATTAAGTGTGGAACAACACATGTCTGACCCAGTCTGACAGCATAATAGCTTCATGTGTTCTGGTGCCCACCTGGACAAACAGCTCCTGCAGATCCTGTTGGAACTTCTTGGGGTCGGTGGTGATGGACACAGGGCCGATATCTGCGAGGGGAGAGTACATTATGGATATCTTCAAAGAACCCACACAGAGACTTTTGAATTGAACTAAATCAAATCAAGCGAGCTTAATCAGAAATGTGGTGTATGCCTACAAATATTCATCCCAACTGAACAAGCGCTGAGGTCTAACTTGTCTGGATTTTTCTTCAAAAACTCAACAAAATAACTCTAAGAACAAAGGGCTTAGTTGTCCCCTCTCAGCAGTTCAGCGTCTGTAAACAGTGAAAAAAAAAAAAGCATCTGCAGCATCAAAACTCCTTCTAAGCCACAGCATAATTTATCAGGACCAGCGTGATGCCCTGTAGCTTTTGTGCACGACATGAATATCAATCACACGCGAAACACAACGCGAGAGGGGCTGGTGCACTGAGAAATAACAATGCTCGGGTTTTATTTTACACAGATCTTTGCAATCTGGCCAAAGTTCAGACGACGACAGAATAATCATTTTCCGCGGCTGCAGTCAGCATTTTCTACCGGGGCGACTTCCTCTGGTTCTCAAGCAGCAACATGATGGATAAGAGCCTGTCAGGGCCTGACACGTACTTGGACGCCTTCTGGGGCCAATCGATGGAACAGTAAACATTAACTGATACACAGAGAACACACTGTTTTTTGCTCTAGAACACTGTTGTCCATAAACACAAGCCTTTCATCGTAATTACTGCAGAAAAGACCCTCATCAGGTTGGGTGGAGCCTCATGATTTCTGGGTGTCTGTGCTTGTCATTCCAACTGTCAAGTACCATTTTCAAATGTCATCGTCAGGCTAATGATACACAGCGTGCAGACGTGTGTCAAGCTGATGATATTTCTAACTCATCCTCAATCTATTTTCCAACAGTCGAGGCTTTCAAGTCCTCGTCTCCCCCTCTGGAGCGACTGTAAAACACTGACAGCGCTGTCACGCCTCTTTGTCAGCCGCTGCGGCTTCTTTGCAGTCTTGGAAGTTTACAAGGTCCCCCAAGGGCAGGGCACATTAAACACAGACAGAATGTGTGGTGTTAGTGCAGCCCACCAACCTCCCCCCCAAACCCCACCACCACCCTGGCTGGCTAAACTGGGGGGCTAGGAGGCTTTTCCGGAGGCTTGGATGCAGGAGAGGGAGGGGTGAGGAGGGGGGTGATTGGGGTAATTACACACAAGCAGACAGCATATGCTTCTCATCAGCGCTCAAACACCCTCCCCCATTAGAGCACTCTTATTTTCAAGCTTTCCCGTGTAGAAGGACAGATGCAGGGAGGGTTAGAGAGGGCTTACCTGTCCCACAGACCCCTCGCAGTGTAAACCTTACATATTCCTGTCCGGCGTCCTGGAACAGTTCGCTCCATGTAAGTGGACCCACACCGCTTAACTTGCGCTACATGCGCTACAGTTTCTGAGATGAGCTGTGGTTTGATGTTTCTGTCATCTCTTAAGAGTAAAAACTCAATTTACTGAGCTCTCATGACAGCTCCAGGAAACTATCAAGCCAGGGGGGAATGTAACCTGGAAATGCTGATTTTATAGTTATACAAAGAGGAGGCTACCGTGGTGCCTGTACCTGGATGGACCCGGCAGGACAGTCTGACAGTTCTGGCATATTTGCTTTCTTATTCGGCATTGTTAAGAGTAACAACACGTTATACTTTAATAAAAGTAAAGATATAAAACTAAAGTATTACTCTGGTAAAAGTGAAAGTAACCAATACTGAAACTACTTGAGTAAAAGTCTGTTAGGTTTAATTAGTAAGTAAAAGCAGTAATGGAATGTAACTAAGTACATTTACTCAAGTACTGTAGTTAAAAGTACTTTACCTTACTTACCAGTATTTCCGTTTGCTGCTACTTCATACTTCCACTTCACTGTGTTTTGAAGGCAAATATCATACTGTTTACTCCACTATACTTATTTAACAACTTAGTTACTGGTTACTTTGCAGAATACATGCTGGATCAGAGCCAAAGTAGTGTATTTTCAAATTCTTTTCACCATTGAATTATAAATCAGTGATTCTGATCACCAGAAAAATGCTAAAAAATCAGATCAGGTGATGAGTCGACCAATAATCTGCAGTATATACATACATGTAAATATATGGATCTTCCAGTTTTACTGGTGCTTTTGATACTAATGTACTCTTGATATCAGATACTTTCACTCAAGCACTCCTTCATATGAGTGACTTTCACTTTCACCAAGTGTTATTTTAACTGGATATCTTCGCTTTCACTCAAGTATAACTTTTGGGTACTTTTTTGAGTAAAGGTCAGTCATAAATATATTCATATAAGTATATACAGTCCACAGGTTGACTGATGATCAGCCTGGCAAATCACTAGATCTGATTCCATATTAAGCACCTATCCGTGTATAGGAATCCATATTTGTTTGTTTCTTTTTTTTCTTTTTTTCTGACTGCAAAAATAATAAATTCATTTTAAAATGTGCTGCTTTGGCTCTGCTGAAGCCTGTCATGTGTAAAATAACAAGTAACTAAAGCTATCAAACAATTGTAGTGAAATAAAAAGAACAACATTTATCTTCAAGATGCCAGATTGGAAGTTACACAGTAGCAGCAAACTGAGATAACCAAGTAAAATGAAGTTTAGTTCTTCTTAGGGAAATTTAACTTAGGTACAGTACTTGAGTGAATGTACTCTGTTACATTCCATCACTGATCTTAATCAGCCCATGTGCATTAATTCACCAAGAATTCAGGACGACCACAGTCACAGGAAATGGACCTCCTGTGAATGGGGGTTTATGAAAGAACAAAGTGTGTACCTGGGTCATGGAAGGGGACCAGGACAAAGTTTTTAATGGGTCTGGTCCTCCGGTTCAGGGTCTTCTCCAGGATCCGCGAGGCGCCCTCTATCACCTGTTTCAGATCGTCGTACATGGAGCCGGTAACATCGAACACAAAGGCCAGAGTCGAGGCGCTGTCACCGGATCCATCATCCTCCTCAGCCCGGGGGACTGCCAAGAGCCTGTGCGCGCTGACACAGAGCGCCAGGATGAGACACTTTAATAAGACGCCGCTCATTTTATTTTAGATTTACTGCATCTGTCTGCTGGAATGAAGCGAATCACATAAAAAAAAAGAGAGAAAAAAAAAAGTTAAATAAAGTTTTGAAAAGTTTGGTTTTCAAAGCAGTTAACAGTCTGGGACTGCTTCCAGTCGGAAGAAAAGATATTTGGAACAATGCGGCTCAGCTGAAACACATCAAAATCCAGAGTAAAAGACTTCCACTGGAGTACATCCGTGCGTAAAGTTTGGAGGAGCGTGCGGACTGGCTCTGTGCTGGAGAGCCCCTGGAGAGCTGGTGCTCTGACGCTTCAAACGGGGGCGGAGATGGGTATTAAAAGGTTCCCGAGACTCAACCTGATTTTGTGTGTGTGTGTGTGTGTGTGTGTGTGTGCGTGTGTGTGCGCGCCCGTGTGTGTGCGTGCCTCGACCCCACTGTTACTTCCCGGCTTTAACCCTATCCAACATTCCCCCCTCCTCAATTCGATTTTCTCCGTAATCGCCGTGGGCCCCGAGAGACGTGGCTTTTTAACAGCTTTACGCACATTACCAGCGGAGTCTGGAGTCTGTATTATGGACATGCCGAGAACATTGTCTCAGTAACAGCCTCGTTTTTATAAATAGGCATAGTTTATATTCAGCTGACACCAATCTAATTTTATACGCTGAGAAATATCCCCCCGCATATGAATGGATAGAATGGCTTGACATGCCAAACACAAATGTCACTGTCCCTTTTAACTGTGCTGCTGATCTAGATAGAAATGTCGATAAGTATATATTATTGTCATTGATATACAGTGTCCAAGGTGATCAGACTACAATGGTAAGTCAGCCGTGGTGTTTTGTTAATGATTCAGCATCTTCCCCATAAGAAAGTGGTGGGAGCCCAGATTATTCCTGCTCTTTCATTTTAAAATCAGCATCTCCTTCACTGCACTAATTACAGAAGCTGCCTTTGAAACCTCAGTATGTTACAAAGAGAATCAAACAAGCACCCAGACAGCCCTGGACCCAGAACTCCTCCTCACTCTTCCTCAGGTGTCCGTGATGAGAGGAAAACTGACAGCAGGTCTGAGCAGCAGCTTCCACACAAAAAGCCGCTGAGCCCCCTTATTAAGCCACCCATCAATGACAAGGATTCACACCTTTATGTGGTCCATTATTCATTATACAACCACACAGTGCAGGCTTACACCACAGAGTGGGTTGGCATGTGAGATTCTGTGTTTCAAAGCATGACAAGAGCTTAACGGGAGATTAATCCCTGTTAGTGAAGAGGCTCGGTGCAAATCTGAACAGCTAATGTTCGAAATATTGAAGACTGTGCAATCAGGGGGGTGAAGTATTGGAACCCCTTGAGATGAGATTCATTAGAGATAAAAGGACACATTCTGCAAGCACACATCTGAGCAGCAGAGCATTACGCATTAAACAAAACAGATCCTTAAAGGAACACTTCACCCAAAGAGGATATATTAGACACTATCTACTCACAGCCATGTCAGTGGAAAGTCAGGTGACGTTTTGCAGTACACAGAACATTTCGCAGCAAAACAGCGTTTTAGCGTTCTCCTTCAACAACGGTGAAGTTGGTGGGGACTTGTTTTAAAACGCTAAAAATAACCAAAAAACTCACATAAAATGGCTCCGTTCAGCTCGTCCAGGTTTATCCAAGTCTCTGCTGAAGTGCTGAGATTCCAGATTGATTTGAAAAGATGTTATTCTCACTCTTGACACATGGTCAAATTTCTGCACCCACTTCAGACAGGGTGTGTGCTAACTCTTTTAGCTTAGCAGCTACAGCTAAGATTTCAGCTTATCAAAGGGTGTAAATAAAATCTTTTTGAAGATGATTGAGCCAGGTGCCATAATCTGGGGTTGTTTTGTTGCTTTGCTCACCCGAGAAAACAAAAACATAAAATGGCTCCATACAGCTCGTCTTGCATAATGCAAATCTCAAGTAGTCTTGAAATCATCAAACTGATTTGGAGACATTATGTTTACCCCCTTTAAAGCCGAAACACACAACAGTGATGTAGCTAAGGTGAAAGTGTTAGTCTCATGTGATTGCATGAGCTGGGTGTTGAGGGTGTAAATAACATCTTTCAAAATCTATCTGGGATCTCGAGGCATCCAGAGATTTAGATCATGCCAGATGTTTTCAGGTCTACAAAACGTCACCTGACTTTCCATTGATATGGGGGTGAGTAGATAATTTTTGGGTGAACTGTTCCTTTAAAGTGACCCAAGAGCCTGACAAACACACCATTTCTACTCATTTTGATACAAATACTAAGAATACAGTGATAGAAAAGTTAGCCACTTAAATGCATTTTATTCTGTGCTCTTATACTGTCAATCAACAGGTAAATGACATTTATCATTTAGTAAATTATCATTTGCATAAGGCATAAAATCAGTGAAGCTGATAAAAACATCTTAATGCTGTACGTAAAATAGTCAAAGAATGGGAAAAAAAGGCATCAATACATGCTCTGGCCTTTCACAGGACAAATACTAAGAAGACAATTGCAACCACAGAGCTCGCAAAAGCTTTACAACCAGAATTGATGTCTGTTTGTGCCTCTCAATGACCAGGCTTTGTGTGTGCGGTGGGTGGAGTACGATGCTCTCAATGGACATAATGAGCCTCAATTCAGATGCAGGCTATGACAATTTGTTGTGTTGCCTGGTGCATGTCGTTCAGGATGCGGCTGTGCAACACTGCAGACACTAGACGCTCGTGCTAACAGGGAAGTGGAAACACAATAGGATGCACAGACTGCAAACATAGTAAAATAATCTATAGAAAACTCTGCCCTCCTTCAACACTCTTCTTTAAATAAAAACCCTGTTCTCTCAGGAAAAGGAAACTTCAGAATGTGAGAAAAAAACAATCCCACAATAATAATGAAAAATACAGTGCAACATTTCGAACACTTTTGATTAAAAAATAAAACTTCATTCCATACTTATGAGTAAAATTCCCATAAATGCAGCAAAGCAGAAAATAAATTATATATACATTATACAATATACACTATACTGCTCTGTAACTTGAAGTCAGTGTTCACATTTTCACACATTTTGCCAGATTCTTCCCCAAATCTCCCATCTGTGCATGTGGTGATGTAGCAGTTTCTCAGAGCAGCTTACATGCCTCCCTTGCTTTACAGTATGTGAACAAGACGCACAGTAACATCTCAGAGGGAATTCAGTTCCTTGAACTGTCCGTGGGGAAATCACAACACTGCGCTTGCAGAAATGCTCGTACAGTCCACAACACTCAAGTGTGTACGCTGTGCCACATAGCCGCAGAAAGCACAGATGAATGACTGAGGGTTTCGCTGACGAGTTGGAATTCTCCGTCACGGCAGAGGATATATTTGTTTACAATCCTGACTGGAAATGTAGACGAACAGCTACTTGACACAGATGCCGTATGGCCGTGCGACGAAAGGTTTGCAGTCCACTTCTGGGTGAGCGAATTAAACGTGGCCTCCTCCCGTTACGGTTGTGATGGTGCTGGATTGGCATGTAACGCACAGGAGGATGCTGAGTTGGATCCATCTGAGAAGTTGTAAGAATGATCACCAGTGAATTAGAGCGGCAATAAGTAGCCAGTTAAACAATTAGTTATCAGCTACTGAAATAATCAGACTAATGAATTTGCGTCATGCATATCAAATGAAAGGATAATGAAAACCTGAGGGGCAGACCTGGGGATTCTAAAAAGATCTGAGGTGGTTTCTCACATTCTTGGAGTCCACAAGATAACACTCAATTGCTCAAACAGGTACTGATTCCCACTGTATATGTCAGTCACATTCAGTATATAGTTGCTTCTCTTTCAACTGAATTAGATGATTTAGTTCAGTTTTGTTATGTATTTTAACGTATTATTATCATTATTATTATTATATTATACTCTGTGCAGTTTTTCTCATTCCTTTTTGATCAGGCACACATGCTAAAGAAATCATGGTTTGGACCTGAAGGGGAGGGTGGGAGGGATGTGTGGTGATTGGGAGGGAACAAAGGGAGGGGCGGGCTGTTCTGGCATCAATGTATCATGTATTTGTACACTGCTAGCTGGTTCAGCCTCGGGGTTGTTATAAATCCAATAAAAAATAATGTTAACCCATTTTTTAAAAAACATATTTAAATAGTTGCTATTTTTTTTATAATCAATTAATTTAAGAAAAAAATCCCTGATTTCAGTTAATTAAATGTAATCATTTTCTAGTTTTATTTAATCTTCAAATACAGCAAGACCGAAGCAGAGTTTTGGGGGGCAGAGGCTGATAATTATGACTAATTATGAAAAATCTTTCTGTTACCATCTCTAAAAAAGTTTTCATATCGGTGCATATCAGACAACATATTCCCTCGAGCTGACCAAAATGGTCAGCTCTAAACTCTATGACAATAAACCAAATGTGTTTGAGTTGAGGACAAAACAAGACATTTGAGGACATCATAATAATCGACAAATTAATCAACAATGAAAACAGTCATTCGCTGCAGCCGTACAGTGAACAGATGACAGTTTGTAGTGTCATGAAACCCTGTTGTGGTCAGAGAATGCACAACAATCACTACACAGAGCTGCTGCATTACTAAAGTACATCTTCACAAGCTCACTTCACAGTTGACAAAACACTGAGCAGGATGTCAGCAACAATTGGCAGCGGCTGGTGCATTACATTAGGCAGTGAGAGGAGAGGGCTGTCTCGCTCTTCACTCAGCGCTGCAAGACTACTTGATTGCCAGCAAACAAGTGGGCCATATTGAATAATTCATAAGAACAAACTGAGAGCAGAAAGTGGCTTCTTCACTTTGGTTTTCAGCCCACAGATGGAGTTTCCTCTCTTTTATTCTTTGCTCTGATGAAATAAGAATTACTTGGTATAATCTTGGAGCTGTAGCATGACCTGGGATTTAAAATCACCCAAGCAGAGAAGAATGCAGGTACTGGCTTACTATAACCCCACTCACCTACACAAGTCCATCATAGAGTGACAATGCCTGAACAATAGAAGGGTCTGCCTTTGAGCCCTCCTGAAACTCTTGCAGAGTCAGCTTCCCGTCTGCATTCTGGAAGAAGAACATGAGACAAAATGAGCCTGAAGGCCTGAAATGCTTTAATACAGAGTTTCCAGCAGGGGGCAAAAGAGGCTCTTAACTAAATCATGTTACTCCTGTTCTATCCTTTTGGATTGATCTTTGGTTCAGTGCACTTGGATGGTAGCCACTCTCAGCCAATACAAATCACTGAGAGCTGCTGCGCTGCACAGCTAGTTCCACGGGCTGATCTTGGCAGTGGTGGGCTGACGAACACACCCATGCAGGCTGCGTCTCATCTTTCACCAAAGCGGAATGGATTCTTGGGGCTGAGGGACGGGGCATTAGCACCGAGGGCTAGTGGTGAAGGAGACTATATATGATGTTTATAGACTACAGGCGGTGTTAGTGACGCTGTGATGGCTACAACTAACGGCTCTAAACTTAACAGTGTCTATGTCAGAGCCTCGAGGGTGGCAACAAGGGCAGATTCAGTCCTCTTAATGGTAAATTGATAATCTTTACTGCACATGCATCAGTGTCCAGCAGCATTTGATGTTAAACTGTAGAAAGTAACCTCTAATCGTACAGCTACTACATAGTTACATTGTTTCTGTCACTTCAGTCTTTTGATATTATGTCAATATTGAAATGCTAACCTTGTCCATCATTGAAAATATACGGTCCACTCGTTTTTCTGGCGTGTTTTCTTCTTCTGGCAGCTCCACAGTGTTGCCCTGAGATGAAAATCATTTCATTTCGTAACATTCAAATAATTCAGAATGGGGTCACTCCATGCCATCTCACCTTGAATTGAATACAATCTATCAAATTAATGGGACCTTGCAAAAATCCAATAGCAATCATAGTACTTCTACCAAGGCCCATTCTGGGTCTCTTCTGGGCTGAGACCCATCCTCCATCCATGTTTTATGGAAATTTGTTCAGTAGTTTTTGTGTAATCCAGCCAACAAACCAACCAACCAATCAATGGATGTACACAGGCGAAAACATAACCTCCTTGGTGGAGATAATTATTACGGACTAACGTCTTTAAATGTGTTGTATGTCTGCAATGCATGTTATCAGATTCACAAAAAAAGGAAATTATAATAATCCTTCTTGGGAATATTTACAGTCCAAAACGTTTCTTTTAGCTATGGGTCTTTAACTAAATCTGTCACACTATTTTTTTTTATGCAGGGCCAAATAACCTCA
Source organism: Acanthopagrus latus (assembly GCF_904848185.1). NCBI lineage: Eukaryota > Metazoa > Chordata > Actinopteri > Spariformes > Sparidae > Acanthopagrus > Acanthopagrus latus. The sequence continues at coordinate 5,057,980 of NC_051043.1, read as the reverse complement.
TGTGAGAGATCTATATTTATACTACCTAGTTCAAATTTGGTTGCAACAAAGTGAAAAGTAGGAGATATGCTTGGGAAGATATTGATTGATTTTTCATTTGGATATAAAATGATCCATTGTTATTAATTTGATTGTAAAACATTCTTCAACAACTATTTAAATTAGTACAGGTCAATTCCCCCCCCAAAATGATCCATATCAAATGCTGAATAGTTGGTAAGACTTACCACCATCTGATAAATGGCATCTACTATGTTCAACATCTCATCTCGGGTGATGTAGCCATCGTTATCCAGGTCATATAATTTAAAAGCCCCTGCATAGAGAAAGATGTTAAATCATATGGGTTTTTAGTGAAGCAAGGAAGCCCACGCTGAGATCAGAGAGCAGCTGTGACTTCAAAATGTAAAACAAAAGATTATATCACACCATGTATTTTCATGAATTACAAAGCACACAGTGTTACATGTTTTTGGGAGCGGTTCAGACTGAGCATCGACAGGCAGAGGCCTTTCATGATTGCTTCAACAGTAGCAATTCTGGATATAAATAATGATCAACACCGGTTAAAAACGTATGGTTACTGCTGACACTGCAAGTTTTTCAAGGGTGTTCTATTTTCAAAAATAGCCATCAACATATTGGGTCATGACCTCCAGGTTGCAGAACCAGCCTGTATCTTGCTAATAATGTCCTATTTGCTGCACTCCAGGAACCTGCTGGTCCTCTTTCACATGCAATGAATGGCAGTCATTTAAATGTCAAAAAAATAGGGGAGGAGGAGGGTGCATCTTCTTACATCTCAACTTCTCATCCAGAGTCCCCCGAGAGGTCACAGACAAGGCCTGTATGAACTCAGAGAACTCGATGCGTCCATCCTGTAGAGTGACAAAAGGGGGAGAGAGGGGGAGGAAATGGCCAAGAGACAGGGTGAGCATCGTACTTCACACTTGCTATACGTTCATAGGCTACTTGCTGTTCCTTCATGATGTCCTTGCTGTATTGTAACTGGGCCAGACGTTTGTTCCAAGTCAGCTGCTATTTTTGCCCTGCACCTGGCTCTCTCCTGAGGCAGAAATATGTCACCTCTGGTCATTAGAAAGATGGATGCTACTGGTTCATAGTCTAAAAGTTATAGCACACAAACAACCACTGAACATTTGGGGCGAAGATGTTTCATATTTTTCCTATGATCTGCGTCATGAATGGGGATGGCACACGATTCTGTCCGATGAGGTAGAAAACATCCCGCTCTGACACTTAAGTCCTCTCAGCTTTTTGAGAATCCCATGCACTGAATCTTATCACAGAAACTCAAAATTTCCAATTACACTCACATAATTGTGGCCTACAGCGCTCTTCGGCGAGGCCACACTTTGTGCAGCGGGGAGAACCGTCTGAATGATAATCAAATACAAAACCAATGCTCAAAGTGGCTCAAGTTCCGCTAATTCAAACCAACTCATCAAGTTATGACCTCTCGCCTTGAGCAAATGGAGGAGACTTTCTCAAACCAAACTGGGATGCTGAATAAAAGAGATACCATTCACATTCTACGTGAAAACAACAGCTTTTGGGCAACAGACAATGCATACAAAATCAACTTCCTGGCAGTGGAGCCTTCAGGCTTTTGGTTAATTCATACTCTCACCAGGTACTGAAGCATCATATTAACTTTTCAGACATTCTGCTACAACCAATATTGGAGGTAATGCAACTGTAAAGTAACATATTGCTTTGAGTAGAAACAGAATTATATGACAGAGGGTTTTGGTGACATTATTCAAATAATGTTTTTTAAGAAATTATCCACACCATACTAGGGCTGCACAATATATTTTTCATGCACACGCGCAATAGACACATTGCAGATGTGCACTGTGGGCATACGAACTCTGACACGTCCTGCTACAGCTTTCTTGTTGCTTGATACCAAAGGAAAACTTGCGCAGATCACATTTGCCTTGACTAATCTACAATAGAAGTCTGTTTGATTTCCATAATTTACTCTTATTTAAGGGTTGCAAGTGAATGACATGCAGGCTCTGCATGCCCAGTGAGTGTGTCGCTGCTGCCAGCGTTTTCGGTCAGTGGAGGAGAGATACGGCAGGTTTCCTTGGCATCAGAACACCTTGTAATATCTGCATCACTGTCGCCAGTTTGTGATAAAACATAAGCCTTGTCTCTCATGTCTGTGTGAGGAGGAGGAATAATCTAATGGATGTGCAATGCTTGATGTGGAAAAAAAACAAGTCAAGCCACTATTCCTCTTATTTACATGATGGCGTGCGGGAGGGTTGCTCACAGAGGCACAAGCAGCTGGACTCGCCATGTCTTATGGCCAATGTCCAATTATTTTGCCCTGTGTGCATCCTCGGACATCATCTCTTTGTGTGTCACACAAATGAAACAACTGACAGACCAGCAGAGAAAAGCAGGCAAGCATCATGTGGTGCGTTCTGGAAATGTAGTATATTTAAGGCCATGAATGTACCAGAGAACTGATATGGACATATGGAGTGAGAAAAAGTTCTGGTACATGCGTACAAGAGTAAAATGTGCATATTGGCAGATTTCATGTACTGCATGTGGGTTTTTACCAGTATGAGTTTCCTCAGCAGTTACTCTGAGCCGTTTTGTAGGGAGCTGTTGTAAAACCAGGAGCAGAGTTTTGAACTGCCTTTCTGAATTGCTTTACAATTATGGGAAAAACAAAATGGACTAGTTACCAAATAGACTGAACTCTAGGACAATATTTCACATATAACAATATTTTAATGGGTTGCAATCTGTTTATTGTTGGAATGCAGTTTTGTGGAGACATAGTTAATTACTCCTTACCTTTTTCTCAACTACTTTTCATGGTTTGGTGGAGTTATTTTACTTCTATTTTCTAATTATTTTTTTTCAGTTGTTTAATTCTTTTTTATTTTGTAATGACATTTTTTTTTCCAATATCATGCAGCCCTACGCAATGCCACTTCAGCCAGTGTGCCACCAGAAAAAATATTGCCAGAATAAGAATGGTCTTGGCGAAAAGCCTCAATGTCTGCAGAGTAAAAATCTCTGTTCTTCAAAATGCGAATATTCCGAGCTTATCAGAAAAAAGGACAAAAAAAGACAAAAAACTAAAAGGAAAGTACCGGCTTTGTGATGGGAAGTTTTGGGGATTTGCTACAGCGAGAAACTGAAAATGTTTTCAAGTATTTCTTTGGTTTTCAAGTATTCATAATTTTTCAGACTTCTGCTTTACAATAGCACCCCCCACTGGATTTCTACTGAACAGCAATATACTTAACAGCATCCGTGCTTTGATTTCCTGCTATGAAACTATATGACCCTCTTATCTCTACTAATGCCACCACTACTTCTGAGGTTATTTTGATGTAAGTCACAGAAAAGTAGCGTAATCAGTGATGCATTGCTCTACACTCTACATATTGTAAACTAAATTATTAATTTCAAAATGACAGTAACTACTTACATGTACTACATTTTGTTTTAGAATTAACTTGCTCAACACTGGCCACAACAGCTGCCTAGCTGTTCATCCACAGCACTCGTCACGGCCCTGGGGTCAGTTAACCTTATCTTTACCAGACATCTGACCAGCCAGACAATGCTGAAGTCATGCATTGCTGATTACATAAGTCATAAAAACTGTTAAGATCAATGCATTCTCTAACTACAGGGTGCCGAACACTAATGGCCAAAGATAAACATCACACAGAGGGGTTTGTCTGATCTTCCTTACACAAAGCCTCTTAATTGAAGTCAATAAGCCCCTGGGGGGGGTCACCAATATCCCAGGAGCTGCTCATCCACAGTTGTCTTCCAAAACACCTTTTGAAAAATCTTGTACAGCGGTAATGAGTTAGATTACTTAAGTCAAAGGCAGCATGTAACAATTAGGTGTTGTTAAAATTTGCTTTGTCATCATGTCCTCAAATAATCAGAGGATGTGACCACATAATAAAGAGTTTAATTAAAAATATATAAAACTATTTAATTCATTCTTAAATACTGGTTCCTGGTAGAAGGCTAAAAGTTACGATTACGTGTTACTATAGAGGATATGACTCATCTTCAGCCCTCTTGTTCCAATTCTAATTCCAAGTGGAATTAAGCAGGACTCTGACCTTAAAATTATGAAAAAATACAAAGACGCACAAAGAGCTGTAAAATAAATAGGATTTCTAGACACTGTTGGCCTTTTATTCTGTGCAACTTCTCTCTCTTTACGTTTGCCCTGCTGTCAGACACTGTCACTTTTTAGCACCCTATTCATTATCTAGCAGCACTCCCAACCAACCACTGTCAAACAATTTCTTCATAACACTGATGTTAACAAAGGTAATCGAAAAATGTGTTTGTGCATTGTAAGGTTGGACAAAATATCAATATTATATTGTTATTGTAATATGAGACAATCCTGATTTTAAAGGCTGCATTACAGTAAGATGATGTAATGTTCTCAACTTAACAGACTGATTCTTGTAAATTCCATTTATGGGATGTTGTGAAGCAGGGCAATTGTGAATTTCCTTACATTACAAATTTGAATTGCAACAAGGGGAAGCCCACATTTTTACAGTACTTTCCAAAACCCTTGAGCCATGTCACCATGACTTAAGGCTTGGCCTTCCCATTGCATCCCCCACAAAAAATTTGAAATTGCTTGTGCAGAAATACTGCAGATTCCAAACTAAAGAACAACAGGGAGATGCCCGCCTTGTACAGTATTGTCCTTTAATTAATGCAGGTGGGGCCTGCAGAAAAGATTGTTTGATCATGAAAAAATTCCTGTGTCCTTCCTGTGATGGAATAAAAATGTGTGTTTTTTAAAGGGTATTGCCACCATTTTTCCACATGAAAGTGTGTTTACAGGTCTTGGGGAGTACTACAGCACCTGCTCAAAAAGAAGCATAAAGCCTCGTGTTGCTCAAGGGAGCTGCACGTAATCTAATAAATTAACTACAGTGATGTCACTCAAGCTGCATTGTGGGTAATGTAGGCATCAGGTTTTAAAAAGGAAGAAGTATGCATGGAATAAAAAAGGTTATAACTCTGGTTCTGGTGTATCAATATTGATAATGTGTTTCTAAACTGTTCATAATGGCTCTAACAGTGGAACAGGAGTGCAACGCTAGACCACTAGACTACTTTTTAAAACCTAGTAGCTATATTACCCACAATGCAAATTAGCCACTAAGTGACATCTCTGGAGGCAATTTATTAGATTACATGCAGTGGAAACTCTCATATTGTCCTATATGCCTAAAATTTAGTCATCCCTTTAATATTGTCCTAATATCAATATTGAGCTATTTGGACACAAAATATTGTAATGGTTTTGTCGCCCAGTGCTTTTGAAGAGACTTCAAAATATTGAGATGTACTTTGTGATATTTTTGGGAAAATATAGCCTAAAAATATTGCTATAGTATCAAGGCTATAAAGCCCAGCTATACTTCCTTTTAATAAGACAATACAAATTTGATTACAAACCTTATTTTCATCAAACACATTGAAGACAAAAGAGGCAAACTTTGTAGGATCTCCAAAGGGAAAGAACTGCTTATATATCTTCTGAAAGCCCACAGCATCAAGCTGCCCACTTGGACAATCTTTAATGAAACCTTTGTACCTGAAACATAAAGCAGAGATACTGATTATTGAAAGAGTTAAAATTTCATTTTCATTTCATTTTCATTTTTTACTTAATCAGGACAAGATTGTACAATAATGACGACAGACTGAAGTCACCTCCTCTCGTCTACAGAAGGCATTACTGATTCAGTATGAAAGAGGATCAAAAAGGTGAAGTGCAAAGCTATTTGTCTCATTCACAGATAAGAAGATCGCCTTAATCCAATAGCAAGCCCAGAGTGGTTAACTCTAATCAAATTACTCTCGAGCCCTCTTTTGATAATATGCGTGGCTGATAGATAAGTCTAAGAGCTTCCTCTCGCCCCTGGAAATGACATATCTAGAGAGCGACTTAATATCTCTATTAGCCTAAATATAGAAGCATCTCATAAGCAATTTCAAGCGCAGTCATTCAAAGGTAGGCAGTTTCCTTCATAAAGGAATACAGCAGCCTCAAAGTCTGACTAGGCTGTAACAGGTCATGAGGAAGGAAGAAAGCCTTTACAAAAATAAAATCTAGATAAAATGTCTGAAAAGGAGAAAATAGCAGGGGAAAAAATAGCACATTCTATCTATAAAAAGCACTGAAAAAAGCTTTTGCTCTCAATCAACAGCAAAAATGACGCAAGTTCACACGAGGGAGCAGTGCATGTTCGTCTGTGATTCAGTTAAGGCTGTTCAAAATAAGGCTGGGCTGTAATTACGGCTGGAGAGAGAAAGAGAGAGAGAGCGTTCTGATGAAGAATGAAGGCCAGGACAGATCTTTTCCACTTGTGCTCTGGCTCCACTTTCCTTTTAAACTCTTTACTTTTAATCTGCCTTGCAGATAATGAAGCAGCTCCATATAGTCCGAGAGACTCAAAGCGACGTTTTGAGTAGCAGCTCGGAAAAAGTTCAGCAAGAAGAGGAGCAAGAAGAGAGCAGAAGCATGTAATTCTCACATTTGAATTATCTGGAGACATGCTAGAAAATGAAAGCCTTGCTGCTCACTATAATACAAAATGTAGAATGCAACCTATTTGATATTCAAAGAGCAGAACACATAGTGCATATTATAATCCAAAGCCGACCCGGTTTTACCTGAAGCCTTTTATTTTCAATGTGTGACTATGCGATATCATAGGATGAATGATACTGTAAACATACTGAATACTGTACCGTGTAGTAAAGTATATGCTCACAGATAAGTAGCATGAAATTGCAGGGCAGAAAAATGTGTTTTTGATTGGAATTCAACTTGTTTCACAGAAATAATGACTGCAAAAAAGGTTTCCTTATTCCTGCATCGCATTGAAAGGATTATAATTTATTACACAGAAATGAATCAATATCTCAGACCACATGAATAGTGTGGTCAACGTGCCCTGATTATGACTCTGATGTCGAAACAGGTCTGCTTTTTAAACCATTATGTGGAGTACTGCTTCCTGTACTGTGTCTTCTGTGGCTCTAAAGGAGTTTTACAGCATCTGAAATGAAAAAAATCTGTGACATATGAGCCCCTCAACTTTATGAAAGTGCAATTTTTAAATCACTGGAGTACCTCTTCAGGATAACTTATTTCCTTTTCTGACATGCCTGAAGAAGGTATGTGAAAGGTTTTTACAATTTGTAGTAAGAGCACCAGAAGAACTTCCAAAACCCTGAGCCATGTCACCATGGCTGAAGGCTTGGCATTCCCATTGTATCCCCCACAAAAAATTGAAATTGCTTGTGCAGAAATACTGCGGATTCCAAACTAAAGAACAACAGGGAGGTGCTAGATAAAATGTCTGAAAAAAGTGACATGGCAATGAGTTCCCCATTGTTTAAGCATTGCACTTCTATAACATTGTCAGAGTCACAAAGAACTTTTTTTTAAGTTTCAAAAGTGACAGAGAAGATGCATTTCTTCATCGATCTGTGTTTCTTTTCCTTGTCAAAACCAGGTTTCACCATTACCCACATTGCAAATTTAGCCAACAGTTAAGTAGCTAGATTCTGGGTTTTTATGCTAACGTAGCCATAAGCTCCAAGCACAAAGCCGAGACGAAGCGCAACCTAGGTAGGTCTTGCCTTGCGTGACAGTTGGATTATGAAGATCAAGTGATCAGGTGATCCTGCAAATCTATCTTGCTGGTTTTCACGTTACACACTTTAGTCCAAACAGTGGTTTAGACCAATTAGCATCCAGTGAAGTAATACTGGCAGCTACAGGTATGGTTTAGTTGCAACAGACAGCAAGAGAAGTGACTGGTGGCTCCTCAAGAGGTTAGTGTAGCTTCTGTTATGGCAGTAGTTATTAGAATAGGAGAGTTATTTCATTAAAAAAGGAGTAAAGAACAGTACTGAAGGCTTGTCATGATGGGACAGATGTTTTCTCTTGTCTCTGGACTGGCTTCAGTACCACTTTTTAAACAACATTTTTTCATATATGTTGTAGGACTACAGCACAGAAAAACAGGCTAATGTGTTTAATTGAAGCAGACAATTTGAATCATTAAAAAGGAATTTCATATTCACAGGAAAGGCTTGCCTACATCATACATTAATGTACTTCTCTGATGGTTATTGTTTGGATTGTTTGTTGGCTGGAGTTGCCAGAGCAACAACATATTGCCCTATTTTGCACAAATACAGCTGCCCAGTTTGAGGTAAGAAACAATGGGTGATTGATTTATTGTCATTGCTGTGGATGCATAAATTGAGTAGCCCAAAATAGATAGTTCGACTAAAATAAAATACGATATAATCTAAACTTTTTGTGCTTTTCGAATGCATGCCTCCACGGGACACGGATGAGGCAGAGCCATAAAAAACCCCAAAAAGATAAGTGACACAAAGGGATTCCTAATGAACCAATCATTGCTAACTAGCTAAATTGTATGTCAGCAGCCGGATCAGGGTTTGGGACTATTGTATTTTCAGGTTAAAGCAAAATGCTCCACAAGCTGTGCATGTTGCTATACTATATGTTTATGATTGACTTAAATCTGAAATTCTATACATTTGTAGTTTAATTAAGTTGTTAGTGGTTAATGATAGTAACTTAATTTCCTTTTAAATGTACTGTTTAAATTAACTGCTGATGTTAGTATTATGTTTTTTAGTTTATTTTTGAGCTGTAAAATGGCCCCCTATTATCTTGGTCAAAACAACTCAGAGACCAAATTTCTTTAAGTAAAGCGAAAATGAAACCATCCAAAATATAGCAGATATGGGATCATTAAAATCAGTTTTTGTTGGGCTTACTGGTACTGAAATGCTATTCTTCCATCTTTGGCCAGTCGATAGTCACATTATTACACTTAACTAAGCATAAAGTGATGCACATGTAAGGCTGACTACTGCACTAAACACACTATCAGTGCAGTTACATAAACAGAAGATACATACACTGTACATTACACTGTACCAGCAAACATGTTTGCCCAGTGTCAGCTATTCATCGTAATCAGAGTCACCTTCATTTGCCAAGAACACATCATGTACGAGTAATCTGACGTGATGACACTGGTGCTAAGACACATACACAGTCACCATGTACTTGAAGTTGTGCAATAATGCAACTACGCAGTGAACTTGCAGGGACAGCGCAGACGTGACTTTGTGCATCAGACCACACTAGGGAGCCAGCATGGAGATAAAGTATTTATTACTGGCACTGGCTCTGACTCCTTGGCATCTACCCTGGTGGTTTGCTAAAGAGTTGTGCAGGATGTTGCTCTTGTTTCTGCCTAGCTGGCAAGAACATCACTGCGCTACGGCATTTTGTTATTGATTTCAGGTGAGCATCAAGCATACTAATGATGTTCCCTTAGAGGAGAATTAGAAAAGGGAGCAAATTTAATACGCAACACAGGCATTTATCTAACCCTGCTAATTCTTCTATGTCTGTGCCTGTGCTCTAATTACACGCCATCTGGCATTTCCCCTGGTAAAATTCCCTCTCATCCCTCACACTCAGGCGTGTTGATTGCTGCTGATCTTCAAGTGAGGACTCATGCAAACTTTCCTGTGAAAGACAGTGTGAGTGATCGTGAGCTAGCTGGCAGCACAGCCTGGAGGGTGGAGGTTTAAGGGATGGGGGGATTCCACCCCAGTGCACTCAGGCAGCCCTAGAGACAGGCGAGCTCGAAGGCTCTGGACCTGCCGATGCACTATGATATTGAATGCTACTGCTGCTGTGTGGCCGTCAATGCGCCCTGGCTCATTCCCTTCCGTAAACCCCCAAACAGGAGACATGAACAGCGATGAGCTCTCGAGGCAGTGCTCTTTTCACGCATGCAAAATTAGGTCGTGAAATGCAAAACCAACGCAGGAGAACTGAAGTGTGAACATGGAAGAATGATCACTTTATCGCAATGCTCCCTCTTTATGTTTGTCATTTTAAAGAAATCAATAGCTCGAAAAAGCAGGATGCAGCAAACAAAAGCAATGACTGTGCTCATGCTTGAATCATCTATGTAAATCAAGATGTATTTTCTCTCATCCGTGTGCCGGTGGCTGTCAAATTGTACCTTCAGAAAAACATTCAGAAATTCACACCTTAGCAGCGATGATCATTCTCACAGCAGCTCTGTAACTTATCCTGGCCTGAGGTGTCTCTGTTTCATGAACATATTTTATTTTGATGAGTGTAAGTACATGTTATAACACTACAGGCTGCGATCAGACAAAGGTGTGGGTCACACTGACTAATAGGTACACAATCTGAGCGAAGGATTACCAAACAGTAACTTTGTGGCTGTGTACTCATTAAGAAGGTGACAGTGAAACAACCTTATGTTGCTGCCATTCTTCCTCTTCTGCCAATAGAGCAAGAAGGCTGTTGAAGAATGCATCATGGAAATGTTTGTATCAATGTTATCAGCCTTCAAAGTCATTCGGTCTCAGCAAGGCTTCAAAGTCATTCTATTTTCAGAACTCATCTGTCTTCAGGGTAGAGTGAGGGAGATGGCTTCAAATCAACTATCAAACAAATAGTAAATGTACTATCTGTGTACTTAAGAAACCAAACCCTGGGCAAAACATATCAAAGCCCCCATCATTTCTGCAAGTGTTGTTGGTAAATAGCTAAAGTATGACCAGCCTCATATCAGAAATGGAGACAGACTCATTAAAAATGAATGTACAGACTTACCACTGCTGCACCTCTTTCTCTGTAACTGCAAGAGAAACAAAAATTGACATTAGCTTAGCGGATAAACTTTGGTTGTCCTAGAAAAACAGATACAACAAAGGAGCCAAGTAGTAGTAGCATTTATCATCTTGGCCCACTCCTTTCAAACACACTTCGAACTTAACCAAAAATATTCAGTGTCAGCGTGCAATTATTGGAAAATAGCCATGTTTAGTTGAGCGTGGTGTGGTTCATTGATTCTAGCATACTATCAGAGGAGATGAATAATAATTTCTCCTGGCCAGTATCATAGAGAACAAGTGGGAGTAAACTCAAGGGAGCCACAAAAAGACAAACAAGGCTGAGGGGAATGAAGGTCAGATACAGATTTAAGACATAGAGCAGTTTAGGAGGCAGGATGTGTTATCATGCCCACACAAACACTATTATCTGCCAGTATCTAATCAACCAATCCCTCACGGCTTTCCCATGATGTCTCTTTACTCTCTCTCAAGTAACCAAAGCATAATTTGTCCTCTCAGCCTCTGGTGTTACTAATGAAAACATGGGGATGGAAATCAATTGCATTAATTTCACCAGGTGGTCCTCTGAGGGAGACTTTCTGAATTCATGTGGCTACAAATCTGAGAAAAGATGCCGTCACTTCTGCTGGGCCTTGGGCAAAGCCAACGCCTTACAACAAACAGCTAGTTAGTTAATCAATAATTTCTTCTACTGTTATGTTTAACCTTGAAGAATGTGTAGCCAAGGTTACTAAAGACTGACAATCAGGGAAACTATGGACCTGTGAGTTTCATGTCTCAGCAATCACTTGTCACAAATTAGATATATCTGAACAAATTGATTTATAAAAATGCTCCTCCTCTTCTTGTGGAGGATGGGACTTCATTCAGGAAAAATATGCACAGAAGCTAATGTGACAGACAATACATTTTTTTTTTCATGTGAAATGTGTTTTTAAAGGTAATTGGTCATAAAACAGTTGAAGATTATACACTGAACAGTAACATAAGTGTAGAAGAAATAGAAGAGCAATATTTATTTATCATACAGCATCATATCCAGTACAACGTAGGGAAGCTTTGTTCTCTGCATTTGTTCTCTGCATGGGACCCAGGGACCAACTGAAGATCTAAGCCAGTGAAGGACACTGAACAGGGAATTAACCTAATATACATGTTTTGATTGTAGGGGAAACTAGAGCACCCACAAAAACCCCCTCTTGCATGGGGGGTACATTCAAACTCCACATGAAAGGCCCTGGCCCAGCCCAGAATCATCTAATCTAACACTAACCAAAGCCCATAACTGAAACTTTATAGAGTTGGTCTGCAGCAGTTTTACCTTTTTTAATATTTGTTCTGTGAAATGTGACAGTCATGTTGGTATTGGTGACCTATATTGTGCAAGGTGACACTGACCTACTTTAGTACCATTATAACAATTGACTTTCTTGGCTTGCAAAATTGTCTTTCAAATTGACAAGCATCCAATGTGCACTGTTCAAAAAGGATCAAACCTTTGTCTCTTGCCAAAGAGGGCAACAAATATTATGTAATTTATAGAATAACATGGAAGTTAGCATTACTCTGGCCTCCTTAACAAAAAAAACATGGGATTTTTTAAATTGGATTTTGGATTATTGCAGAAAATAAGCTCGGTGGCAACACAAGTTTATAATACTTACAAGTTTTGTTCAGTCGTCAGAAGTAGAAAAGCTTACGTTAGGCTTTAAACTCACTACATCATGGTCATGTGACTTAAATGATTTGACCCCAAAGCTTTCTACTACACTTCGCTACTGATCCATCTACTATTTGGCAAGTTAGAGTTGGAACGGTTAGCATCTAAAGTGTGCCTGTAAAGGTGGAATAGTGAGAAGATGAGTATCCAAGTTCAGCATAATGAAATCAGGCAATTACAAACATATTTATGCAATAGAACATAAAGTGAAAATCTCATAAGCCTGTGTAAACCACAGACCTTATTTTAGGCATCTAGTGAAAAATACATTCAAAAACCCACTGATGTGAGGAAAAAATGTTTTAGGGTTTTCCTGCATATGTATTCTTCCTAGATAATGTTCCATAAGTGAAACCAGAAGGTGATGGACGTTGGCCCTCTACTGCAGGAGAGTAGTTAGATAATAATAAAATATATTCCTGACAAGGGTAAAAAGGAATTTTCTGCAAACACTTAACAAGGAGATTTGCTCATGTAGTCATACAGTAGTGCAGTAGTAGTATCAGTGTGACTACTGCAGCACTCGAGTAGAATCATACAGATGATATCGATAAGAGGGCCAGGTCAAGTAGCATCCCCCTGCCTCTGCCTCAATTTGTTCTGCTCAGCATTTCACCAAGAAACTCATCATGTGACCCTTTCCTGGGCAATGAATGTCTGGGTCAATCTCATGACTGTCAGCCAAATCAAGCTACCATTAAATTGGCCTCAAAAGTCAATGTAGTCAGAAATTGAAGCAATTTACCTTGGCTTCCATTTAATAAGAAAAAAAAATTACATAACTTGGTCCGAGGCAATGGACAATAATGCAATCAGCCCAGTGCAGGAGAGTGCAGGGCACACTCAGCGGTTGGCCCTCCAGGGTCTGCTACAACACATCCAGCTTGCACTCTGTCACTATGAGCCTCCTCATGGCTTTGACAACTTACAAAATCATCATGCTATTACATGGGCCAAGTCTACATCCTTCAGACATTTTAACAGGACTGCTGGTCTTTCTTGCGATGCCAGAAGAGTCATTTTGGGATTGAATTAAGCTCTCCTAAAGTACAGGTTTTTACTGAGAACAGGAAAAACACCGGCTAGCCAAAGCCTTTCCACAGTTGAAGGTTGTCTCAACCAAGAAAGTGTTTTTTTTTTCTTTTCTTTTTTTTAAATACAACGCCTTATTAATTAAGTGCTCTTGATTCTGCATTTTTAAACCTATAACAAAGCAGCAGAGAGAGACATCTACTCATATTCTTTTTGGATTAGACAAAATGTATTTCTAGTCTGGCATTGTTGGTTGCCTGTCAACATAGAGGGCATAATTTGGGAGAAAACACCCGACTGCTTCCACTACTGAAACACAAAGACACACAGGCACAGAGAATTTACAAAGTCCCAAATCTGTCAAGGACCAAAGGGAAGCAGTGGCTAAAATGGCATACAAAGCTTCTCATGGGAGAGCAAGAGCAAGAGGCAACAGGATGAAGGGAAGCAGAAATGATAGTCTCAAGTAAGGCAACAACAGAACGGGGGACAATGATCATGCTGGGAGAGAAAGCTCGGTGCCCCTCTCAGCGATGCTAACCAGATAAGATCCTAATTATACTATTCCATTCCCTGCTCAAAGAGGGCAATTAGGGGATAAAGCGAGAGAGACAGGGCGAAAGGGTAGGAAGGAAAAGAGAGAGAGAGAGAGAGAGTCAGCACAGGACAGCAGCAAGCAGCCCAGCCCAGCACGAAGCCCAATCTTCCTCCACAGCAATTTCCTGCCACAACAGCCGTCCGTGTTTCTGCTGTGGAGAGACCCACCACGCAAATAACACTGTCATTAAGCAGTCAATGGATGTCAACTCCCACCCACACCTGCACACTCTACTGCTCAAATAATAATAATAAAGCTCTGCGACAGAAATAACACCCAAATGATTAATATAGTGTCTTCAGAGCACATTTCCATGTGGTAATTATAGACGTCATCTCTGCTCAAATTTGATTGAAAATCGTGGGAGGAGAATCTTTCGTTGTTCAGCAGGAGATCATTGATAGGTGGTGAAAAAAGCGCTGTCAATCTGCAGCGTCCTGATATGTCGACAGAAACAACACAAATCCGCATAGGTGCAATGTTGCAGAACCACTCCAGCTTTTGACTCGGGTCATTCTCACCAATTCCATTATTTTTGTTAGCCTCTATTACTGACGTTTTTTTAATGGTGGCAGGTATTGCAAGCATTAATTATCTATCAATCTATTCAGCTCTGTCTCTGTGTACTTATAAAACATAAACAGAGGTTCATGGTCGGCATATAAAACCACAACCTCCTTTTGTTAAAACCCCCCAACTTCATTGCCGAAGGAAACTCAGCATCTCAATATTCATAAGTCCCTTCGGCGTGATTTAAAGATGCTGATTACAACTTTTGCAAGACCTTAACCGATCCCAATTTGCTACGAAACATTTAAATGTAAATTCAAATCAAACGAGGGGCTAATTCCCAGCTGACATTTAGTTGTAGCTGTTTTGTTGATAACAAGAAACGAGTGTGGAATCCCAATGTATCCCAGCAGGCAGGGATATTTACTGTACTGCCTATATGGAACACAGAGGGTGGAAGATATGATTTGAAAACTGCAGCATTAAAGTTAAAGTCGGGGAATTTCTTTCACACAAACCTCTGCCCAGATTGTTTTTCTATTCTCCTAGAGACTGGCTGAACAGTTTGTGCAGGATTTTCTTTCTAAAGACAAACAAAAACACAAAGACCTGGTGGTACTCACAGTAGGTTTTCCTTGTCAACTCCTCCACCACCTCTGGTTTGAGCTTGCTGTTTGATTTACCCATGATCTTCAACTCTCCTCCACACCTCCAAATCCACCTTGGCACGCAGCACCTGTCACTACCTCCTCCAATCTTCTCCTCTGCCAAAAAACATATACAAACGTGGGCCAGTTCAGTTGCAAACACATCGGTGAAACAGGAAAAACACACTTTTGTTTTGGTTTGAGAAAAAAACTCCCATTCAAGCTAAATGAGTATGAGATCCGTGGCAAGTCAAACCCTAGCGGCCCTCTGAAGAAGGGCTGGCAAGTTGCTGAGTCTATAAGAGAGCTGCTGAGTGCCTATGTGACCGCTTCATCTCTTCACAGCAGTGTGGGCAAAGAGTGGCGTTTGGATGCGTTGCTACCTTCGTCCTTGGATACAAGAGTCACTCAGTGGCAGGGTAAAGCACGCTCTCTCCCTCACAGTCATTCTCTGTTCTTCTCACTCCTCCCACCCCTCCTTTCCCACCACTATCTCTATTGCTCTGGGTAAGTTACTGTAGAGAAGAATCCTCCCTCTTGACAGCTCAGAAAAGGAGGTGTGTAAACTAAAACACAATGAACAGAGCTCTCCTTGGATGCACAGCGCTGCACTTTGCACTCACTCAGCACTGACTCTAATCCCCGGAATATATACAGACATAACAGTTTAAGAAAATGAAACAGGTTTCACTAATAATTTATGGTGAGCAAAAAAAAAAAAAAAGGAGAAAGGTCTCTACATAGCTCTACAGTTCTGGATGCCAGCTGAAAAGAGATCTGGTCTTGCTCTTAAAATAAGTGTGTGAGCTGTCTTGCAAGCTTATAGGAGGATTTGAAGAGTGACAGTTTTCTTTTCTTCCCCGTTCTGACTCATAATTCTCCCTCCTTCCTGGCCTCACGACAGCATGGTATGGTGATTTCCTCCACTCTGTCACTGCAGACAGGAGATGAGGAATAATGGAATTTCTTTGTATCTCAGGCCTGGTGTTGGCATGCACTGATGCCCAACCACAGCAACTGTCTAAACCACAGAGTCGGAGGAAAGGCAGTAGGCACCTTTACTGCAAACATCTGCTGTCTGTATCCATGGCCAGTGATGTCCTTCTGAGGGATGCCACGCTGGAAATCAGCATCTTGTGTTCCTTATGGTCTCCGGGTATTACTTAGACACTGGGAAAATGAACAGACAGACAGCAGTTTTAATGGGGATGACATGCATTTGTTGTTATTTAACAAAAACTGGCACCTGGAGTCACAGGCACATGAGCACTGGACTGGAAAAACACTCAAAACAGGCGACGACCTTTCTCCTGTCTGTCTGGCAAGGCTGCTGAATGCAGCCGACAGACACAATGTGGAGAGTGGACCAGTGATGTGAAGTGAAGAGGCAATTATCACAGTAAGCTGCTTTAAATAAGCACAATATCAATGACGAATTAACTGCGACGAGAGGTCCAAGAAATAACCGACTGAAGTCTTCTGAAAACAGCACAACGCAAACACCTAAAATTCATAACAAATGAAATGGCTAAACTGCCACACGAAAGAGGGCTTTATTTCCATATATTCACGTTAGTTGAGGTTGACGGGACTGAGAAAGGCGGCAGCAGCAGGTGGGATGTTGCCTGACAGCAGCACCATAGCAACACACAGTTTATGGCTAAAGTACAAGAGCTTTGCTAATCATTGTCTCCGTTGACGCTGGGTACCCACGCTGCTCCGCGGGGCGAGTTGACTAAAAATAAACAGGAAACTCACCTTTGAATTACACACAAAGCTATTTAAGGGAGCCACTCAGTGGTTTGCCTGAGTTTCCAACGCGGAAAGTCGCCGTCCAGTCAGTCCAAAAGCAAGACAGCCCGTCTGTCTGTCCGCCCGACGTCGTCTTCCTCCGCCGCTGAGTTCCGGAGCGACTCGCTGCTTCGCTCGCCGCTCGCGCTGCTCCGATGCCGCCGTCAGGGAGTGACGTTGCTACTGGCCACGACCAACTCAGCACAGTGCCAGAGACACTGACGTCGCGGTACCACTGCTTATACACTGACTCTTTGTGTGCTTTAAGGCGCTATACACGTGTCATGCCTTATATACACTGACGGGTTAGTCCACAGAACTTCCTCTTTGTCCTCATGTTAGGATAGAGTGTAAGGACAGATATGGCACTTGGAGGTGGCCTGCCTGTCCAGTTTGTACGCTGATGTTACATTGATGTTAGTAAGATAATGTCTTGTATATTCTTCGACTTGGCTCAAATGGTTAATAAGTAGCTGCTTTTAGTTTTTCATTATGTTTTGACTGAATGTAGTTTACCTGTTTAGCTAATCACTGTGTGTGCAGGCTGATAATAATCAATTTCAGACATAGCTTTTAGCCATTTTATTTAAATGACCTGATGTCAAAATTCTCTCAACTTCTCTTCCTCTCTAATAATTAGTTAGCATATGTGGCTACGATAGTGGGCTGAAGTGTTTTCAGCTATATTTTTTGCCTAGAAATGATCAGTATTGAAGGATTTCTCTAGAGATTTAGCATTATTGATTTGCTGGTTGGGACTTTGCATGGCATTGCATGAATGTATGAATTACTGTAAGTTGCTTTGGACCAAAGCGTCTGCTAAATGCTCTAAATGTAGATGTAAAGCAACTGGGCAAGTCTTTCCGTGAAGGCCTGGCTGGATTAAACAGGCAAAATCATGGCTCTTCTGGTCGACTGGACCTTGTTTTGGAGAAAAAGAAAAAAGTTTTTAGTTTATTTTTTAAAGAGAATTTTACCAGCTAGGTCAGCTAATGTTAGCATCACATAAGCTAATTAGCCAGCTAATGTCTGATGGTCAGCTAACATCCCATCAAGAGGAGTTAGCTTAATTTCACATCACCAATGTCAGCCGTGTTTGATTCCTTTCTTTTTCAGAGTGTTAAAAAGATTCTTGTTGACTTGACATTGTGAATAAATCCTTCAGTCACATATATTGCATAGTGTGACTCCTAATACACACTGCGGCACCCAGCTAGAGCGGGCCCCAGCCACCATGTTCTTTTTGTCAAGCTTGTCTAACCAAGCAACCCTAATTAAGAGGGGGGTGGAACTTTGGATTGTTCAGTTGTTTTCAATGACAGTCAAAGATTTCTACTGTAGATAAAAAAAAATACCAAATGTACAAAATGTTCAAAGTTGTGTTTCAATTTGTGTAGCTTTTATATTTAAAAATAAAGTCCTTTTATGGAAATAGGTCTTTAAGCTTGAGAATGGGATGACAGATTTAGAGAGCATACCAGGAAAATGCAGGTTAAGTTGATCCAAACACAGCCTGCTATATTTACTGATCTGTAGAGCATACAGCCAAGCTAAGAAAATATGCAATATTGGAATAAGGAGAAAACATTTCAGATACGCTGCTGTATTTAGCATTAGAAAAGGAATTCAGACTGGTTTGAAACATAATAATAATATTCTGCAGTCTCCAGGTTTATTGATTGCTTATTAGGCTCCTTGAAGGATCGTTTTTCTCCCCACGAGTCTCAATTTATCACATTTGTGACTGCCTCATCCTTATGTTGTACTTGTACTCGAGTCCAAACTTTGCAGTAAGACCTATTGACATGTAGCCTATTAAAATTCTGGTCCCATCGGCTGCGTGCCAACAGATGTCCAGTTATAGCATTTGTCCATTAACAACTACTACACCACTATTATATGGCCCACGGCTCTCGCCATTCATGGGAGGGTTGGATCTAAATGTAGCCTGTGTGGCTTGGCCATCTTAGTATTCTGTGCCCTTCCCTACAGTCCCCTTATTGCAGTCAACTGCAGTTACAGTAGTCTCACAGGAACAGAGGGAAGAAGACTGAGCACAGGAAAAGAGGCCAGGGCAAAATGGGGTAAATTAATGGAAGATTTCTAATCTTTTCACGCTGCAGACTTGAGAGGAGGTGGAATTCTGGATTCCTTTTAGAAACATGGTTCAACTTCAGCTCTAGCTATGTGGGTTGTGAGGGCAGACTGACCCAAAGATAACACATGATGAACAGAACACAGTCTACCAGCAACTATTTAGTCCAATATAGATCTTAATACCATATTTTCTAGTCTAATCAAATTAATTAACTTGTAAATGAGAAAGGGTTTTTATTAAAAAAAAAAAAAAGAAAGAAAGAAAGAAATGCTGTTTATCCTTCTTAATTGTTTTGGTGTAAGTTGCAGAGTTGTGGAAATATCACCATAGAGATGTCTGCCTTCTTCTCAATAAATTGGAACTACCTTGCAATTGACTTGTGGTGCTAAAAACGCCCCAAAAATACATTTGAAAAAATCAACGGCAAAGTCTCTCTCCACAAATATTGACCCGGTTACTCGAGAAAATCCGCAGACTTTGTTTGATTTAGGAACTGTTTTCTTTCTGCCAAACCAGACTGACTCACCGTGCTGAAGAAAAACATGCATCTACTTATAGATGAGAGGCTTATGCACATTCGTTTCATCCTGCTTGGCTGAGATGTGACGTTAGCTAGTTTAGTTAGCTTTATTGGCTAGCCTCTCTCCCATGAGTAGCTGCATGCGTCCTTTTGTCAAGATGATTTATTTGTCATTACATGACAGGTTTTTTTTCATAACCAAATGAAAGTTTGTAAGCTCCTTCATGCTACACAAACTTAAAAATACATTTATGGATAGCACCTAGTGCATTTTTTACATTTGTTTTGGGGTAAATGTAAACGGCAGCAGCAAGATGATGATAATAAGGTTGTCACCTTAACATTAAAAGTTTGCCATCAGGTAAACACCGTGTGAACACCAAGCATCAGTGATGTCAAGAGTCCACCTCTCCGCTCTGCCCGCTCAGAACATGGTCCGTCCCTCAAGTGTGGCAGCTTGATCCAGGATGTTGTTGTGGAGACAGGTCTCTGTAAAGATGTGGGCACGGCAGTCTTTGATTTCCCGTTGCTTGACCAGCCTCAGTCCCATTTGTCCATTTCATTTTACTGTGACCAGACGTTAGCCAGGAGCAGCCTTAAAATCCAGATTGGATTAGCATCGCTCCCGTCCTGGATCTCTTCCTTCCTCACTGGGGTGGTCCAGCTGGTCAGGTTGGATGGTTGAAAGACGTTGTAGGCAGTGTACATCTCAAAGTCTGTTGCTTTTGAGCCAAACCTGCGCTTTCCTCTTCAGTGCTGATGAATGTATTAATGGATGTCACAATGCCATCATAATGTAGCACAATTTGAAGGTAACAGCTGCTTCATCTGCATGTGCCATGGACGGGTGCTGAAAAGGAGGGTAAACAGCTCCTACATGAAACAGCTCACTACAAGGTCTGTGGATTATCTTGAGCCAGCAGGCCATGTTTTCTGGAGAGAGACATTGCTGTTTATTTTTTGTTTTTTTTTCGCTTTTGCTTTTTTTGGCAATTCGAGCACCACAGGCCAACTGCCATCTAGTTCCTGCATATGATCTACAGTACATGTATAAATAGCACTAGAGGTACAAGAAACATTTTTTTAGTTTTGATCATGCCTTTAATTTTGCTCTTTTCATATTTTGCTTACAATTTCAACACTGAAGAGAATCCAACACATCTCTCATGTGTCTAGGGACAAAATGATCCCCGTTGAGACTGGTTAACG
Organism: Acanthopagrus latus; assembly: GCF_904848185.1. Lineage (NCBI taxonomy): Eukaryota > Metazoa > Chordata > Actinopteri > Spariformes > Sparidae > Acanthopagrus > Acanthopagrus latus. The sequence goes on along the minus strand of NC_051043.1, from coordinate 5,037,061 downwards.
TTGCCATTAATTCCCTCGTTTGTTTTGCTTAGCATCTGATAGTCGTTTACAGTAGCAAATGTGGAATTTCCATTGCAGGGGATCAAATGCCGACACAGTCATTCCTCCTTTCTCCTCCTATCATTCAAACACACATCACAAGAGCATTTGTGCTGAAAATGTTTTAGTGCAATCACTTGCAGATATTTGTCCATTTATCAGCAACCACATGCCATGATCATTAAATCGTAATCAGCGTAAGGGCAGCGTTTAACAACCCTGCAGCGTCTGTGCATCACCATGGTGCGCTGACATATGCTAAAGCAGCTGGAGGGACTATTGGGAGAAAACCGCTGCCTGGAAAGTTTCTGTATATTTTGAGTTTTAGCACCCTCAGTATTGGATTACAGGCTGGAAAGTCATCATCTCAGGGCTGACAATATACCATCAACACATCATTTGTCTTAATTAGCAGCAAAAACTCAAGAAGGTAGTAAAAATCCCATCAACAGGAGTAAACATTCTGGAGTTTACAGATTTTTATTATATTACGACTTGCAGACAGAGTTGCCCGTGCATAAACAAAGCACATAACAATTGAAAGAAACATTCACATATTTGAAAAATGGAGGTTACGAGGCCTTTTGGTGGTGATATTTTTATGTATAGCTGTAGCTTTGACTCAACATCCGATCCATCACGCTGGCAGTTTTATAGATAGTCACATGGCTACTACAGAAATGCGGCTTCAATGAGTCAAAGATGAAAGATGTGCCCGATTTAACCAAGGCCCTCTGGTTATAGTAACAAGTGATAACTTGGAAGATAAAGAGGAGCAGTCAAGTCATGAGGTTTAAATATTTAAGTACTCTGTCTGTCATTCTGTGTTAGGAAAGCAGGATTTCCATGTCAGCTACTTAATTAACATACTCAAATTTGTTTTTTGTTTTTTTGCAAACAAGTACAAACAATCGTGCAAACATAAAGGGTTTAATTTATGGGCTCTCATAAGGAGATGAACATTTATAGTTTTTGCACAAATTAATCTTTTACAGCCGTGTCACAGATGGAGGGAATGACAAAGAGCAGCAGATGAACGAGAATCCTTCCATGTCCATGTTCCATGAGTGCCAGAGCCACTCCACGTAGACGCATCTCAGAGCGAGACACTGAGAGGTTGAGCTTCACAAAACTAGGTCTGGTTAACCAGTTGTCTGTCAGAAAGGTTGTTACAAGTAATATTTGGGGGATGTATTAATCATGGCTTCTGAGAGAAGTCGGAGGAGTTGAAATAGCTGCAAGGAAAGAGCGACAAATCTATCAAAGTGAAAAAAAAAAAAAAGATGATCACTTTTCGACTTTATTCCAAGATCAACTTCCTCCTCCTTCTTCTTCTAACCGCAACCAAACAACATTTTCCTGAGGCATCATCTGTTGTGCCCACTCGAGTATCCCATATGGCTAGATATATATAATTTAGGATCATAAATATACAATCCCTACCCTCCTCCGAACAGACACGTGGATCCAACAACATTTATCACAGTCTGTTGTGCTTGGTAAAATCCAGCAGGGCACTGAGGTTTCAGCGGAGCAGCAATGCTGGTGTAATGCCTGTGACACCCAGCTGTTATTCGGACTGACAACAGGCAGATATCTGGCAGACTAATGGCAGATGGGGCTCGAATCTGAGCTCCATGGAGATAAACTATGCCCCCTCAGGAGGGAAGGGGATGGAGAGGAGGAGATAGAAAACGAAAGGGGTCAAATGTTTTCCAGCTTGGTGGAACAACAGTTTGGAATGTATCTGACTGAACACATCCTGGTTATTTCAGGGCATTTGTATCATTATCATAGCAGGAGAAAAAGGGGGTGCCTATTAAGTGGTGAGAATGTAAACAGAGCAAACCAGCAATGCGGTAAAAGCCAGATGAAAAATTCTACAGGGCCAGGCTTTACTATATGTATATATCATCACAGGCATCATTGGAAATGACATCTCTCCCCCAAGAATCATTTTATTTAAAAATCACTTTTAGCTGAATCTAAAGAGAGAACACATGCATGTCCCGGTAAGTGGTTGTAAAGTAAAATAATTGTGGCAGTAATGTTGTTTTATGGTTTCCACTGTGAATCTCCAGCCCTCTTAATAATCAATTTAGCATTAGATAGGGTTTTATGACTGTCATGGACATTAGGGACGTTATTGTGTTACACTATTGTGGAAGAGTGCATGTGCTTCTGTTGCCATCCAGGGTCCGTCCACAGGATCATGTCTGCCCTCTCATGGCTAAAAAAGGTAATAACACACATGATATTCACCAGAATGAGGATTAATCCAGCAGCTGTGGAAGGATTCAAATGATGGTTGTCGGTGGCTCCTAAATAAAGACTGCAGCGGCCATCATTGATTCTCTCACATCATCAACATATTTTGAATACAAATAGTCCAGTAAAATAATTTCAGATTAATATAGCTGCTGCAATAACTTGTGTGTGGCATTTTACTGCTGTTGACATTTCAAGTTGAGCTCATTGTGACTACTTTGTATACTGTTGGCTAGTTTTTATAGAGTTTATTTTATTTAAGAAGAAGGAGAATCAGCCTATAAAGGATCACTTCAACATTTGAGTTATCACAAACACTCAAAATCAACACATCTGGGGATATTTGGTTTCGAATGGACAGGAAGAGGATGAACAATTGCAATCTGAATAATAACTACAGCTGTCAGACAAATGTAGTGGGGTAAAATGTACTATATCTGCCTCTGAGATGTAGAATAGAAGTATAAAGTTGCATGAAATGAAATTGAAAGTAAAGCAAAGTGAAAATGTGTACTTCAACACATAATATGTAGCTGTGAGTTGCCGCTAAGGGGGCTCTCTTTCAAAACGAAAGACTATGAAGACGTTTGCTGAGGAGGAGAGCTCCTCAGACTTATTTTTAAACGTCTGGGATTCAAAATACTGAATTGTCTTCACTCAGGTGTTTATGTTCTGTAATGGTAACTGCTGACTGGCGCTTTGGGGGAAATGTTCCCTCTTCATGAACATGACGTAACTGGAGTCTCTGTGAGTGCTGAGTTGAGTCAGAGGTTGTCCTGATTTAAAAAAACTTATCTGACTTGACTCAAATGTTCACAGACTGTAGTATGTAACGTTTTAGTTCTATTCATGTTGTGTTTTGTCTCTTTTGCCAACTTCCTTCTTCGCTCGCTGACTCTATCCTAGAAGTTTCTAGAACAAATTAAACCCTTGGGTGGTTTTCTCTGGGTTTGACGTGGTTGGAAACATTCGGGATAATGTAAGTACACAACTCAACAAAATATATAACTAGTCTTTTTTTTTTGTACATTTTACTGCAGAATTCATATGTATTATATCTTAAAGTACAGTGTTAGCCTAGCCTAAGTTGCTCAGTGACAAAAGGCAAGAAATTACACAAAAAGCCAGTCATAGTATGATAAAAACAGAGCAACCAATGAGAGCTGTCCTCTTCTGTCCCAAATTCAGAAAAAAGACTAGCAAATATTGTGTGTCACTCATCAACTCTGTCAACTCCCACACTGTTTACATAGACACATGTTACTCATGCCCTCTTGGCTGGCGCCGTCCTGCTCTGTAGGAGGATCCCATACTGTCCCGGTGTTGAAGCAGAGCAGGTAGACTCACAGGAAGAGGGGAAACATGTATTTTATGGCTCTGCTTTGTCTGCTGTTACTGCGGCCTGGCTTCGCTGCTCTAATGACTTCTCCATTGGAAGAGGTAGGTGGAAAGCTGCGGGTGAACAGGAGCGCTGTGGTTAGTGATTCCTCTGTTCAGGACTTCTGCAAAGTACATTGAACTCTTCAACTTTAAACTGTTTATCATTCTGTGAAAAAAAAACCCGGCCTGCAGAAAGTCATGTTGCGTTTTTACTGGATTTGCATGGCAATCACTGAAATGCAAAAGCGCCGAAATAGTTTTGTGTTTTCGTGCAGCATTTGGGCCACAGAGCTAAATATAGTCACACAGGTTCAAAGCTGCTAAAAATGGTGTTATTGTTTGTGTGCACTTTAAGCTTTCCCATCACTCCGCCAGTCGGAAAGACACAGTTTCCTCCTCTGGTTGTTCTCCTGACGCCTCAGGTAAGTATAAAAACAGTTCGAAGACTCACGAATGACGCACTGAGAATTGTTTTCTTCCTGTCATCATGTAGTGACGTGTTATGTAGAACACAATCTTACCTCATAACTACACTACAATTACCAAACTGCAAAAAACAAGCACTATGCAATACAGATTATGGCACTTTACAGTAAGGGACAACATTTGGAGCTGTTAATAGGGAACAAATGAGGAACAAACTGCTTTAGTGCTTTCCCACCAAAATTAGCGGGCTTACACAGGGTCAACCCGATAGAAATCGGATATTGACCCCATTCCCACTTCCTGCTGGCATGGCAAGTCCATCTGATTTTTATCTGAAACGTCACATTGTACCTAATTGACGTCACGTTTTATTCTCGAACACACTGGAAACAGTTGCAACAGAAGAGAAAACAACAATAGACTCACGGTGAATGAAGCTTCTGTAAAATTTATAAAGCGTCACCATCCCCGCAGGATGACTCGTTTCACTATCGTAATTTAAGACATTCTGTCCAACAACATTTAGAGAGTCTAGAAGAGCTGACGATATTATTATTACATTATTTTATCACAGCTCAAACCAGAAGTTAGCTGGTGATCCTGGTGTTTTTATAGCTGGGGAGTTGAACTTTTTTGTCTCCAAAACACTGCGGGGCAGCTTTCATAGGAATGAATGGGACTCGGCCTCCAACACTGTGTCCAGTAATAAAACGTCCTTGAGTAGACGCATCCTTCCATCCGCAAATCCTTCCTTATTTAGCACCACCTCTGTGTGTTGACAATGTGTCATCACTTTGTTTGATGGAAGTAGGTGTGTTCACCCAGGTCTTATATTTAGAACAAAGCTGAGCCGAGCAGATGTGATAAAAACCCATGTCTACTACAATTAACCCGAGTGTAAATGCAGAGTTAACACATTCCCATTGCACACTTGTCATATCCAACTACCCCATGTCTCACGAGCATATAAGCAAACACTTAAATAAACAATATCGTGATGAAAGTATAAAACATACATGGCCATTGTCTGTACTCACCGCTGTCAAGCAAGTCTGTTTATATTTGGACATTTTGTCTGCACTTTCTCTGCCATCCTTGTGCCACTAGTTTGCTAAAGCTTTTGCAGGTACGTAGGTAGACAGACAGGTAGCCTGACCAATGTTTTAATAAGGGCTGAATAAAATGATTGGATTGGTTATGAGAGTTACAGCCTATATTACTGGATTATGTGGATTGTGCTTCTGAGAAAAACTCACCAATCCTAGCTTCAACTAATGAACAGGTTAGCTTCAAATAATGAAGTAATGATTCAATCCTCTTTATGAGGACTTCAACCACTTAGTATGATGCATTGCTTTATTTAAAGGGACACAGATAAGTAATTGTAATACATTGATGGGGTTATTAATAAGGGCCTATTACTACCACTCAGTATTATGTATCACTGCTAGGGCTGCACAGAAAACAGTAGCTAATGTAATCAGGAAGCTATCATTAACTACTGATTCATTTATATAGGATCCTCAGGTCTGCTGTCTGTTAACAGGAGTTATACTAAGTAGTGATTAATTAATTATTGATTATTCACCAGCTGCTATATAAAATTGGATAAGGAGTTAATCACTAAGTACTAGTTAACTAGTTGCTGCAAATTCATTCTTCATTTGTCATCTAGTAACTGTGACGTGTTACCCAGATTACTTGTGTGTGACTATACTGTTTGTTCTCCTTGCTCACAGTGAGTGGACGGCTGCGTCGATCGGCTTTGATGCCTGATATCACACATCTGGAGCTACTGGTGGTGGTAGGGCCGGATGTCCAGCAGGTCCACAAGCAGGATACAGAACGATATATCCTCACCAACCTCAACATTGTAAATCCGAGCGCAAAAACATGAAGTAAAATCACTGAAATTATCATCTGAACAGCCTACACTCTGTTGATGACCATTTTTGTGAAGAAAAGTTAGTGATGCAAACTTAAACACTGTTTAGAGGCTGAAGTAAATATTATCTTAATAAAAAAGCAACATAAGGGAGAAAGATTAGTTCTGATGTACTATGGGGAAATATTTACGTAACCGTATGTAATGGCTGTACTGCAATTCTATAGTCCCAGAACGACCTGACTTTTAGTCCAATTTCTACCCAGGCCTCAGAGCTGCTGAGAGACATGACCCTGGGAGCCAACATGAGGGTGCACCTGGTCCGCATGATCATCCTGTCAGAGCCAGAGGTAAGCAACTCACTGTTTTAACTTCAATGTTGAATCAAGCTCATAAATGAGCAGATCTGAGGAGTATTATTTTTGTGCAGCTGTTGTGTAATTAAAGCATTTTTAAGTACAAAGCTAATGCTGTTATCCAGGGTGACTTTGAACATCAGCACCACTGGAACAACTTTTATTATTATTATTATTATTATTATTGTTGTTATTATTATTATTAGTACCTTATTTTTGTTACTGTGGTCACCCTTCTAGCCAGAGATCCAAATGTCATCCGACATTACTTCATGTCTCAGAAGTGTGTGTGACTGGGGCAGAAGGATAAACCCCTCGAATGATACAGACCCACTACACGCTGATCTCCTGTTGTACATTACAAGGTGTGCCATATGCAGTTGGTTGTATCGTGAGTTCATATTTGATGAATGAACACACATTTTACTACATGTTTCCTGCCACAAACAGGTACGACCTGGAGTTGCCTGATGGGAATAAGCAGGTCAGGGGAGTAGCACAGCTGGGTGGGGCCTGTTCAAGTGAATGGAGCTGTGTGATCACAGAGGACACGGGCTTTGACCTGGGGATCACCATCGCTCATGAAATCGGCCACAGGTTAATCATTTCATTACATCACTGCATCTTATGAACATTATTATGTAAGGCATTGTTTTGCTGGGCTGTAATTTTCAATTTGATAGGTCAAATGAATTGCTCTATAATCTGGACAGTGTTTTAGTCAGTTCACATTGAGGTAAATATGTAATGTTTGACTCCATGCATATTGAGCACGAAACTGCCAAAATGATAAACAAAAATGTTAATGATAATAATAATAATAACAAATCAAAAAATGAATGTATATGCCATTAAATGCTCCATCATTATTTTGTAATTTGACACCAATTAGGGAAAGTAGAAAACAATGTTTGACTGGTACACTTTTAATTATGAATTTAAATTGACTGCTACCATAACGTTGAAAGTCTTCTATTCAGTTGACAGCAAGTCAGGTAAACATGTGATATTTGGTTAAATGCATATGGAGGACTGAAACTGCCAAAATTAAAAATAGCTAAATAAATGTCTCAGTAAGTAACTATGCCATCAAATGCACTGAAAAAGATGAAAACATAAGTAGATACAAAAGTAAAATGTTTTGAATAAAACAAACAAGGTTGATTATCAGCCAAGAGAATAACTTGTCAAGTAAAAGATATGTCATAGATTAATGTGCATTTGTATTTGAATTAAGCTTCTCATTTGTCATCAACATTCCTATGTTCCCTATAATAAGCACCAAATAATATGTCTCCTCCGAGAAAGTTCTTAGAAGTTATTCAGAAATTTCTGATGCAATACATTGTGCAATTGGTAGTACATAGTGAACCACAGAGTATTGAGTCGTGTACTGTAACAGTACTGGACTCTTGCATTTAGGGCATTTATCAGACGCTTTTGTCCAAAGTGACTTACAGTAATTCATACACTGATGAATGTCCAGGAAACTTTGACATGCAGACCAGGGAAATTGAACCAGCGACCTTCCAACAACAAAATGCTGACTCTACCTCTGAGCCACAGCTGCCCCTAATGCACCCTTAATGTCCCAGTTTTAACCAAAAATGGATAAAGAGGAGATTATTGTGTTTACATGCTGCTGGTGGGGATGAAAACTTCAAATATCACCCTTTATGTAAAATCTACTTTGAACAACTTAATTAGAATTGCTTAATGGTATAAGCATCACAAAAGAGACATTATCACCATATTTAATACTTAATTTACTTTTCACCCAGTTTTGGAATAAACCATGATGGACTGGGAAACACCTGCAGCAGGAGTGGCTTCATTATGGCCTCTGATGGAGGCTACAACAGTGTGGATCTGACCTGGTCCCAGTGCAGCAGACAGCAGCTGCTCACATTCTTCAGGTGGGCCAGCCTGTTCAGAGCAGCTGTGCATGACAATGCCTCTCATTCATCATGCACACCTGGCGCTGTTGAGAGGGCATTTCATCTATAAGTCATATCTTTGTGGGTTCACCTCAGGTTGATTCCCCTTTGCGCATTTTGAGAAAGGATCGATGTAATGAAAAAGAATAGTCATCATCTACTCACCACCATGCTGATGGTGGCTAAGGTGAAGTTTCGTACTCCACAAAACATTTATGGAGCTTCACAGGGAAAAAAAATGCATTGCAGCATTTTCGTAATCAACTTTTAAAAACCCCGAAACAAAACATAAAATGGCTCCATAATATTTGTCCGGCAGTATCCAAGTCTCCAGAAGCCCTGAAATCCCACATGGATTTGAAAAGATTTTATTTACACCCTTTTTTTAAGCTGAAAGCTTAACTATAGTTGCTTAGCCAAAAATGTGCATAAGCTTGACCTTGGTGTTAATAATATATTTTGTAATTCGGGATCTCAGGGCTTCCGTGGATTTGGATTATACCAGATGAGCTTCATGAAGCCATTTTGTGTGTGTGTTTTTTTTTTTTGTTTTTTTTTGTCTCCATCTACTTCAGTTGTTTGAGAAAATGCTGTTACGCTGTTTTGCTCTGAAGATCCAGAAATGTTTGTGGATTGTGAAACTCTCCAGCAGTATGCAAGTAAATAGATAATGACTGCATTTTCATTTTTAGGATAACAGATGCAATACATTTTTTTTCTTTTATTAAAAATCTAGCATAACATCAATATTTTTCTTAGAATATGAAAAGGGAATCAGCCTTACACTGCAAGTTGTTAACACATATGAAGTACATGCTCGCTATAGGCTCAACTTCATACTGAGATGACTCATTCATGATTCATGTTCCCAGTGAAGGTAAAGCTGAATGTGTCAAAGACCTTCCTGCACTGGGAGGTTCCCTACAGAACTGGAAGCCTGGCTTATATTACGGAGTTGACGACCAGTGCCGGATAGCTTTTGGAAGCTCTGCAAGAGCCTGCTCTTTTACCAACCCTGACCTGGTAAATCCCCTGTAATAGCCGCTTGATACCACCAGGTGGCATTCAGCCTGAAAAAAAATCTACAGTATTACCATGCTTGTAGTCATTTTTACAATATCGGTCTGTTTCCATCAGCCAGCTTGTCGTGCTCTGTCCTGTCACATTAACCCCGATGATGACAGCTCCTGCAAACGCCTCCTGGTTCCACTGCTGGATGGGACAGAGTGTGCACCTAATCAGGTGCTTCTGAGTCATTTTGGTGCAATCATTTTCCCAGAGTGGTATTATTCCCTAAAAATAGGCCCCAACATATTTCTTCATGAGGTGTAATGCTCTCTTGCAGTGGTGTCTGAAGGGCCGCTGTGTCTCCCTGGATGAGCTCAGCTCCTCTGTAGTGGTGCACGGCTCCTGGTCCAGCTGGTCATCGTTCTCCCCCTGCTCACGGACATGTGGTGGGGGAGTCACTCATCGCACAAGGAAATGCAATAACCCAGGGTGAGAACTGTGGTGCAAGCGTTAGTCATGGTCAGTGCAGGCGATCCTGTGACTGTGCCGTACACGATGAGGCTGTTTCAAAGGGTATGTGTCATGTCTCATTTCTCAGACCTGCTTTTGGGGGGAATGACTGTGAGGGGCCAGATATCGAGGCTGAACTTTGTCACCAGCAGGTAAAGTTTTCACTGCTTATGTTTACAGTGGGCCTCCGTACAGAACATCTGTACTGTTTACTCAGTCGACCACTGTACCCAGCATTGTACACTTTTTAATGATCATCAAAAAGTCATCAATTAGAATCAAAATATCAAATTGATCAAAAATCAATTAGAATATACTCGAGTATTCTAATTAACTTGATTTTTATATAGAATCTTAAATCATTTAAATTGAATTTAGGATGTAAGACTTTCTAAAGAAATGTCATATTTTTGTTTTCAGACCACTTCAGAACTTATAAACGTGAGTTCTTCTGGGGTCTTTTGACATGAAATAATGAGTTGCATAAATATGCTGTACAGTTCAAACTGAAAAAAAAAAGAAAAAAAATTGAAGGGAACCATGACCAGCACATTAGCAGAATTCCCATGTATTGATTGAGAATTAAAACCCTCCAGAGCACCTTCTTTTTCATAGTTTATTAAGAACATTAAGAAAAAGAAAACATGATGGCAACTTGCTGTATGTCTTCAGTATATAAAGTTGATCTACACCAGTGCCGAGATACAGTCATAAACTAAGAGCAGACACAACTTAAAGCAAGATTATGGAGAAATTCTCATTATGTTGTGTTTGGTGCCCCCCACAGTTTCTGACTGAAACATCACTGTGAAAATTACTTTTAGGCTGTTAGTTTTAAGGTTAAATAAGTTACGTAATGTTGCTTTAAATCTTCAGAACAATACACAATACATGGCTAAAACAAGGTAAAATTAAAAATGTTGAAATTCAAAGAGAATTCAGAGCAAGACTTATAAATAAACGAAACAATAAGAACAATTAATAGATTGAAAAAATAATCAAAATTAGCCATTAAAAAATTGGAATGGGTCAGTGTAAAAAGTACCCAAAATAATTCTTTAGTAAAAGTGAAGACATCCTGCTGAAAAGGTTACTGGGTGAAACTGAGAGTCACCCATATGAATATCACTTGAGTAAAAGTCTGAAAGTGTCTGATATTAAATTCAATGATTTATGAAAAGCATTGTTCTGGCAGTAAATATACTTGAGTAGAAATACATTTTACATTTATTTGCATACGGTATGTGCATTTACTGTTGACCTGACGGCTGTTCATTGTATCTGATATTCAGCATTTTTTTTTTATGTGCTTTGGCTCAGCTGCAGCGATGCAGCATGCAATTTTCAAAGTAGGAACCAAAAAATTGAAGCACTGATGGGATGACTCAGACAATCGGAGCCAAGAAAGTCATTTAAAAGTGAGACCATGAGCCTGGAACAAAGGGAGCGATTCTCAAAATGAGTTTTTGATGACATGCAATGTTCCGCGCTGAACGTCTCTGCGGTCAGTGGTGGACTGAGACACTATAATCTGACCGGAAATGTAGAAAATAATCCCTCTATTTTCTCCCACACGTAGTCCTGTGAGCGCACCCAGCTGGATTTCATGGCAGAACAGTGTTCCCAAACAGACCTCCACCCACTCTACCTGATACCAAACACTGCCTCCTTCTACACCTGGATCCCTGCTGTCGGCTTTGCACGAGGTGGGCCTCAAGACAACGTTTTGTGTTCCATATGTAAAGGGACAACACCTTTATCTGTTTTGTTTTTTCTTTCGACCCTTCTCACCAGGCGATGAGCAGTGCAGATACATGTGCCAGTCAGATGGAGAAAACTTCATAGTGAGTCGTGGCTCTCAGTTTGTGGACGGGACTCGCTGTGAGTCAGACAGCCCACCTCCCTTTGGCTCCACAGCTGCTTGTCTAAGAGGGAGATGTCAGGTAGGGATGACTAACTGTGACTCAGCATTACCGAAAACAGATTTCACACTCTCAGTCTCACGCCTTTCTAAATGTGCCGTTTGTCTCCGATCAGCTGTTTGGCTGTGACGGCGTGCTGCACTCTGGGAAAGTGAGGGACGTGTGTGGGGTGTGCGGTGGCGACGGATCGTCCTGCAGTTTGACCTCTGACTCCTACACTGGCGGTCAGGCAAGAGGTAGCGAACAGCAGTGTGTGGAGTAACTGAACACATTCAGTGACAGTAAATCAATTGACAATAATTTTTATAACTGATTAATGACATATGTCATTTCCAAGTGCATCAAACACTCTGATGCCTAGTGATGGATTGCACAAGTACACTTACTCAAGTGCTGTAGCAGAATAGTTGCCTCTCAGTTGTAGTGGAGTAGAAGTATAATGGAAATAATCTAGTACAGAGCAAGTACCTGGTAATTAGTACAGAACTTAACTACAGGTACTCGCTTAAATTGCAATTTTCAGATTTTTTTTAAAGACAAATATTTAAAAGATCAACTTCAAAAACATGACAGCTTAGTTCCTCCTCTTTCTGTTCCAGAGTACACCACCTTCCTCTCTCTGCCAGTAAACGCCACACAGGTTCATATTGTCAACAGGGCTCCTCTCTTCACTCACATGGGTGAGTATCATCACTTTCACAGCAGGTTCAAGTTTCTACAGTTTCATCTCAAACTGATGGGTATTTGTGTCTGCAGCTGTGACAGTTGGAGACGGGTACATTGTGTCTGGGGGGGGCAGCATGGCGCTGAATATGACCCACCCCTCCCCACTGGATGATAACCGCCTAGAGTACCACCTCCACATGACCCCTGACCTTCTGCCTGAGATGGAGGAGCTGCTGCTGCCCGGACCACTGCAGGAGGAGATAAACATACAGGTCAGAAGAGGTTAAAATGTCCAGTCTAATTCAAGAGGTGGACTTGATGAAAACTTTTTTAAAAAAGTAGCTTTCACATATTAGATCTTATTACAAAATGCTTGAATCAAAATCTATCTGTGCGCACAACATCTGACTTTTACCATTATGTTTGTCTCTGCAGGTCTATCGCAAATATGGAAAAGAATACGGAGAGAAAACAAATCCAAACATCAGTTACCAGTTCTATGTACCTACCAGAAACAGTGTCTTGACAGACATCACACCAAAAGGCAAATGGGCCGTCTTAACAGCACCCTGCTCTGTCTCCTGTGGATCAGGTCGGTAGCTGTTAATCAGGAGCCATGCTGAAAAGCACAAAGAGAACACAGCACAGTAGAATGTATTTGATTGTTACAAATTCATAGACTGCCTGCACACTCCGGTCTGTTTTACAATCTCAAAGAGGAGGCACTTGAAGCAATACTGACCTTTACGAGGAAGCTTTTATCACATACTTGCAATAGCTGTCTGTCACAAGTGCAGTGAAGAAAATGTCAAATTCGCTTTGTCATTGTTCCAATCTTAGATAAAAGACAAAGTGTCCGCTGATCCGATTAACCGAATGATCTCACACACAGTCCAGCAAAACAAAGTGAAATATTGTGTGTATATTTTTTTAATTTAATTTTCCTTGTTGATAAATGCTGTTGAATATCCTCAGCTTGTACTTTACTTATGTAATTTTAATTTTCTGCTGGCTTATGCTTCACTCCACTACAGTCTAGAGGGAAATACAGATTAGAGTAGTGCATTTCTTAATTAATTTGTTTGATCTATTAATTTAAAAAATGTATTTATTTAAAAAAAAGATTTCCAGCAATGGGGAAAATGCTGAATGTTGAATCCAGTAATCGCCCCAGCTGATTATACTTTTACCTGTACATTTGATATTCAAGTACATTTATTGCCAGGGAATTACTTTTAAGATATTAGTACATATCATATCAAATATCCAAGTTCTCCCCCAATAGGTACCTTTTACTTTTATCAGTTATATTTTAACATGACATCTTTACTTCTGCTCAAGAATAACATGTGGGTACTTTTTGATCACTCTATAAAATTCATACCAGCCATTTTTAGAATATAGTTCTAATTTTTCACATCATGTTCATATTCTGCTCACATATGGCCAATAAAAAGGTCACTAATACATGTAAATTGCTACAAGTTGTTACAGAGAGCCCCTCTTAGTCTTTTAACTTCCTCTGCATTTAATGATTATACTAAAGCCATGCATGAAGGGTTCAACATCTGAAATGTAAAACCAAATTTGCCCCAAAATGCAGAAAAATCATTTAATTGAAAAGGTTCATTTTTCTTTCTACACATACTAACCTTTCTTTCATCATTAGGCATACAGAAGCACGTGTACATCTGTGTAGGTGAAGGAACCAACAACCATTTGGAGGAGCACAACTGCGAAACACCTCCTCCACCCACACCACCCCTCACAACCTGTCAGCTCCCCCCCTGTCCCCCCAGGTCAGCTTCACACTCTGTCCTCTGCTCTGTCTGGACTGACGTGGACATGCAGCTCAGCACAAATGGGAACCCATGAATAATTCACTGTTTTGCAGGTGGGATGCAGGGACGTTTGGGCCTTGTAGCGCCTCTTGTGGCGGAGGAGAGAGAATGCGCCCTGTAAGATGTGTCCAGAAACACAGGGCTGACGTGGTAAAGGTCCCAGATTCTGAATGCCCTGCTGATACACCTCCGAGCACTGTGGAGAAATGTAACCTGCAGCCCTGTCCTGCCAGGTAAACTATCACTGTTGACCGCAGAGTATGAAGTATTTCGGGGTGTGAAAATGAAACGTCTCACGTGTGTTTCCAGATGGCGTGTGTCAGAGCCAGGGGAATGTTCAGCTGTGTGCGGGCCAGGGGAAGCCAAACGCAGCGTCTCATGTGTGCGGCCAGAAGACGGTCAGGATGTTGAAGTGGATCAAAGCCTGTGCTCAAAGCAGATCAAACCACCTGGTTCTGTTCCCTGTGTGGTCGATGTTTGTCCCATTGGCTGGGAGTCTAAGGCAGAGGTAGAGCAGAAAATGACTTAAAAACTGGCTCTGGTTTCAAAAATGTGCAGCGTGTCTGAACATCATCCTCTCTGAGCAGGAACAGCCCGTGTTGAAGCCTGGTTTGTTGCCGCGCTCCAGACAGACCCCTGTGTACGTCTGGAGCCCCGTCATCAGCCAGTGCTCGAAGTCCTGCGGGAATGGTAAGTGAAACCATATGCTCACCTTTACTCAGAAGCAGCATCTCCCCATCCGATGAGGTCACCCAAAGCCTGATGCTCATGTAGGAACCCTGCAGGTGTGGTTCTCCTGTGTGGACCACCGGACCAGACTGGAGGTGCCCGACGTCCACTGTGACGCTTCAACCAAACCTCCACCTCACTCTGAGACCTGCAACACATCCCCCTGCCCTCCCATGTGAGATGCTATACTTTAACATGCATTTTATATGCAGTGTTTATTTATAGTGTAATCTGTGATGCAGTGTAACTAAGTACTCAAAGGGTAACTTCACCAACTGTACACATTAAAGAGTGTTTACAGTTCTTGAGAAGTACTACAGCATCTGTGAAACAAGAAGTGTTAAGGCCTTGTGTGGCTCCACAAGAGGATGCATGTAGTCTAATTATTTGCCTCTAGTCTTCTGTCACACAGGGCTAAGTTGCATTGTGGGTAATGTATTGTGAGTAAAATTAGGATATCCCTGGTTCTATTTTAAGAGTTTTAAGAGTGCAATACTAGACCAGTGAACAGCTTTTCAAAACAGCTTTCTCTGGAAACACAAAGTGCTTCAAACTACTTTTTTTTCACATACATACTGGTATTCCATAAGAACTGTAAACACTCTTAAATGTGTAACCACTGCACTATATTTTGGAGGCAAAAATTTCACTTTTTACTCATTGACTTTATTAACTTGTGTGTTATGTGTTGCATAATGTTGCATCAGAGCCAAAGAAGCAGATTTCAAATTAATTTATTTTGATGAAAAAAACAACACACTGATGACAATAAACAGAAAGATGCTGCAAATGGATCTTATAATTGGTCAATCCATAGTATGATGTATATGTAGTACATGCAGGACATGCAAATATATGTATAATTTACTTAATTACTTTAAGACTTTTACTCAAGTGCTATTCTTCTGAGTGGCTTTATTTTTTTTTTTTTTTAAATTTGTATACTTTTAACAATACTGGCATGCGATATCCAACTGGCAGCCCATAAGTCGTATGAGGCCCTCAAACAACTTCCTCCAGGCCACTGGAGCATGTGATTTATGCTAATGAGCATATTAATCACTTATGTCTGTTGATAAGTACACAAATACTCTTACTTCATTGAAATTTTGAACCCCGGCTGTTCAATCAGGGGACATTTTTTTAGTCCATCTAACAACAAACCTGTAAGATAAAAAAAAAAGAAAAGGTTCATTGTTTTCTTTTTCTTTTTTTCTAAAAAAAAGTAGTTGAATAGAACCCTAATATGTAAAGCAGTTAAAATGAGATCAACCTTAGTTGCAGCAGTAAAATGCAACATACACATTAATGCAGCATTAATATTTTTTTTTTTTTAAATTTTATTTTTTTTAACAGTTTTGGTAAACAGTTAGTACAGAACTATATCCAGAAGCAATTGGTGGGGGGGTCCCCACCACAGCCGACATAAAAATATACATTTCTTATCAGGCAGATCAAAGCATTAATATTAATCTAAAAATATCACATATAATAGTGAAACACTAACAGGGAACATTTAAATGCACTATGAGTACTTTTACTTTTCATACTTTGAGTACATGTATTGCCATGAAATTACTTTTCATAATTAAGTACATCTTATATATTGAATACTTTAATATTGCCACTTCACTTTTTTCACATTGTTTCAAAGTGCTGCGTATTAATTTCCACCAAAGTAAGGTTTTAACAAGACATTGTGTCGACCTTTGGCTGCTTTTTACAACGCGCTATATATTTGGAGAGAAAAGATGTCTTAAAATAAGGGTTTGAAAATAATAGCAGCAAAATACCTTTTGTAATCACCAGGTGGCACTCTAAGCAAGGAGTCTGCAGTGTAACGTGTGGAGGAGGGGTGGCCAACAGGGTGCTGTACTGTGCTAGAGAAACAGAGGGGGAGGAGGAGGTGGTGGAGGACTCTGAGTGCAGAGACTTTCCAGAACCCACAGCAGTGGTTTCATGTAACACCCACAGCTGCCCAGCGAGGTACATCACACACAGATAAACAAAAACACTTTTTTTTTTGTTTTCAAATGCAAAATTACCTAAAAAAAAAACACTGTCATTTATCCAGGTGGAGGGTATTCAGCACGTCACCCTGCTCGGTGTCCTGTGATCTGGGTGTAGCTCAGAGGGCTGTGTCGTGTGTCCAGTTCGTCCATGGTAAGGAGAGTGTGGTGTCAGAGGAAAACTGCCGTGCAGCTGTCAAACCAGCCACCACAGTGCCCTGCCTGGTGCAGGTGTGCACCTTTAGGTGGGAGGTGAAGCCATGGAGCCAGGTACATCTCACAGGGCACACACTGACTGAAGGAGAAAGATTAGATTAAATTCAGGATAAGGACATCAGTTGTTTTGAACATTAAGTTGCCAAATGATCAAAACAAATCTATTAATCATTAGAATACACTTTCAAGCAGCAATGCAAACTATCACCCGATTACAGCCCCTCAACTATGAGGCTTTTCAAATTTTCATATCAGTGGAAAAATCCTGAAAACAAGATGTGAATATGTCAAGCTGAGCTCTGAGAAATTGTGATGTAAAACTTTCACTATATTTAGTCATTTTACAAAGAAAGCAAATGTCGAAAAATAATTCCTAGTTGCTGCCCCAGATCAGATGAAATAACTTATAATGGAAGATGAAAACAAAGACGCAAAAGTGAAGTAAATATTAGATATTATTCCATTGATAAAAATCTAAACAGCATCACGACAGTGGTACCTATTGTGTTTTTTTTTTCTCATTACTCTACTTTTACTCTTGTGTAGATAATTAGTGTCTTGCAGTCCAATGTTAAACGACTGGCTTTGCATGTTTTATAGCAGTTTATTTTACAGCCTGGGCGTCCCAACCCAACTGGGGAGTCACCAAAGCTTTACTGTCTCATGAGGCCTTCTTGATTTTAAGAGGTGCACAAAAGCTTTTTTTTAGCTATACAGTAGGCATGCACCAATCAGCCACAATATTAAAACCACTGACAGCTTAAGTGATCAACATTGATCATCTCATTACAATGTAATGTTCTCCTGGGAGACTTTGAGTCCTGGTGTTCATGTGGATACGACTTTACATGCACCACCCACCCAAACACTGATGTAGACCATGTAAACAACCGCCTGGCAACGGCACTGCACAATGGCAGCCCCCGCCAGGACAATGGGCCCTGACACACCACAAACACTGTTTAGGAATGACCCCACGAATGTGACAAAGAGCCCAAGGCGTTGATCCTATCCCCAAATTCCCCAGATCCCAATCTGACAAGCATCTGTGGTACACGCAGGAACAAGTGTGATGCATAAAGACCCCGCCCCCGAACCCACAGGACCCAAAGGATCCGCTGCCAGTGGCCCAGTTCCAGACATCACAGAACACCAGAGGTCTCTGCTTGTGTCTCTGCTTCCATTTGTCAGAGCTGCTTTGGCAACACAACGGGAGCCTGCGCGATACGGAGCATGGTTAACATGTTGTAGCTGAGTTGGTAGAGCAAGCGTCCCATGTACAGAGGCTTTGTCCACACTGCAGCGGCACCAGGTTTGAGTCCCAGCCTGCATGTCAGCCCCTGTCTCTCCCCGCTTCCTGTCATCTAAGAAGCTGTCCTATCAGTGAAGCCACAGAAAGCCCCCCTCCCCCCAAACAAGAAGGAATGGGTAGAAGAAAACACTGAATTTATCAAAATATAAGACTTTTAAGTGTCTATTCTTGTTTTTATTTTTATTTTTTAAATATACAAAGTAAAAGAATTTAAGAATTCACAGGAGATAGTCTGCTCCATCCATCCAAATTGTTGTTTTACGCAAACGTCCTGCTATTCTTACATTTACTGTTGGATTGATTGTAAAGTCAATCATTTATTCTTTACTCTTAATGTTATACACTGAACATCATATGAAATATTCATCAGATGTGTTGCTTAATCAGTTTAATCAATTACAGAAAATGAATGCCTTAAGGAAAAAGGTTTGGAATCGTTTAAAATGACGTCTGCTTTGTGTCGCAGGTAGTCATTTTGCAAACCCTCCGACTTTGAATGTACTTTTTCCACCATTCCTGCCATCAAGTGGTTTCCGTTTTATTGGCAGAGTATTGAAACTTGCTCCAGGTGTGTAATCCATCATGGTGAACAAGTCTGCACGTAAACTTCATTACTGATATGATAATGTTACACAGAACATGATGCAGACTCGATGTTCATTGTGATCGACCACATGACTCAGGCAAGTTTGGAGACTGTTCCAAATGATTTTTATATTGTCGAAAAATAACCCATAAATTGAAGAAATGACTGGAAAGAATATATCCCAACATCGAAACTGCTGCATTTTTGTGAATGATGTTGCTAAAATCACCACTGTGTTGACTGCTCTCCAGTGTTCAGTCCCCTGTGGATATGGGATCCAGTCCAGAACTGTGTCCTGCATGGGCCCCTCAAAGCCGGAGCCCCTCAGCCCCCTGCTCTGTATGCACCTGCCCAAACCCATCACCATCCAGGGCTGCAACATGGGCGGCTGCAGGGAGGACGGACCTGTCACGTCTCCCACTCCAAGCCACACAGATACACCGCCGCACCGCATGGGCCATCCCTCTCCTCCAAGTGCTACAGAGGCCGTCACCATCCCACACACCACAACAACCATTCCAACACCTAAACCCGGTTAGTGCACGTAAACTTCTTACCCATTCTTGTTACGGCTGATGGCAGATTATCATCACAGCATCTGTTGTTTAGGTGCATGTGGGCAGCTGCTTGTGAACGAATCAGGCACGGTGGACCTGAAAGATGTAACCGGCCGCTGCACGGTATCCATAGGCCGACCCCTGGATGAAGTCATTCATATCAAAGTGGAGTCTGGCTCCTTGAACTGCAGAAAAAGTTACGTTTTGACACATATAATGGATGAGATGCATCTGTCGTGACCATCGCAGCTAAACCAATGTATGCACGTGTTTCTACAGAGGAGTTTGCTGCATTTTTTGACCGGCTGGCTTTCGTGAGGAAGTGCGAGCAGGTAGCAGGAAGTGAACTGACCACCAGAACCAACGTGTTGCTGGTGCGTCAACACCTGCTCACCCCCGGAAACGGCGTTGTGCTGACCTACAGTTCAAAGAAGAACGCGAAGAAGAGTCACCATCAGGGTAAGAGTGTGAGTGCCTTTTGGAAGGAAAGCAGTGATACATGAACTGAGGCCAATGATTTAAGCCTACGTTAAGGTACAGAACTGGAAGTTCTGTTGAAAATACTGCGAGGCATAAATGCTCTTGTAATCAATAACAACAAGACAGAGGAAATTGTTATGGCCTTTCTCCTGTTTTTTTTTTGTTTTTTTTCTTCGAAGACTTAGATCTTTTGGAGCTGGCAGCCAGATCATTTCTCTGTTGTTGAAATTGGAGTGTCATGCTGTACTACTGTGAAACCTTCAACTAAACTAGAACTCTCAGTAGAGCACGTACCTCAGCCAAGGCCACATTCATCCACGATGAACTGTACTCACTCACAGACACCAGCCATCTAAATATGCCTGATTCTTTACATCAAGGTCCATGCATCTTTCCCAGAGAAATGAACAAAAACATCACAAAGGGTCATATTTTGAAATGTGAAAGATAATGAGAAGCAAATCCTGGATCTGTTCTGTCATTCGGAGCTGCAGCAAAAGTTCATCAGTTTTTTGTGTGATCCTGCTGACAAACCACCAATCAGCAAATGGACCCAGTTGAAAAGTAGAAGTTGTATTATACAATATCACTCTGACATCAAAGTTTTATTGTTTAATATTTTATGTTGCGGTGTTGAGTTATATTTTAGTCTGTCCTCTTTACCTCCTCTTTGACTTTGGAGGTGACAGCATCTGAAATATTAATATTAACCAGTTTCAGTAACAAATACAATACTCAGTGCCTGGCTATTGCACTAGTTTGCGTTTGATGATATTTTATTAATCCCAAGATTGAATGTCTTCTCCCCACAGATTGTGACATTCAGCTGTTTTCCCCAAGAGGTGTCTTTGAGAATCCAACAACATCCAGCACTAACCACACCTGTCGAGTCCTCATCAACGCCCCTCCCTCAGTGAAGATTAGAATCCAAGCGCTGCACATAGGATTAGTATTCAACTCTACCAACTCCCAGTCCACATACATTATGGTGTGGACAAGCATTTTAACACTGCTTGTTCTTTCTGTACGCTGCACATTTAATAGGAAGAGCAGGCCGGTAACTGCCGCACTGTTTTGTCTTCTTCAGATTCGGGACATGGATGTCTTAAAGACCAACGTGTTTAAAGGCCAGCAGCTGTTTCTGTGGCACTCCTCTGGAAATATGGCAGAGATTGAATTTCATGGAGACTACCTGCATTCCAAACGGAGTTTCAGAGCTGAATATTCCTTCACACGTCTTTGATATTAAATATTAACCATTTTAAAGGGTAACTCAATTTAAAAACAAAGTGTGTTTTCAGGTCTTGTGGAGTCCTACTGCATATGTGAACAAAAGTAGCAGAAAGCTTCATGTGGCTCCACAGGAGACTCATGTGATCTGATAAATTATCTCCAGTGATGTCACTCAAGCTGCATCGTGAGTAATGTAGGCAGCAGGTTTTGAAAAGCAGGCCGCTGTTCAAAACCAATACAGCATTTCACGTCTCGCTAAAAACATATTCATTCACCCGACTGGGCGTGGTTTTTCAGCATCAAGATGAGCAAGAACTACATAGTTGTATGGATCTTGCAAATAAGTGCACGAAAAGAGAAACGGAAAAATAAAAGCCCGGTTGAGCACATCAAAGTAGCGTCCATGTTTTAGCCCAGTTTCTCTGTATTTTTCTTCTTTGCCTCTTGCCATTTGCAACTATTTAGCAGGAATATTCTCAGTTAGAAGTGGATATATTAGAGGGAATGTTCTCATAAGAAGCTGCTTAATCTGAGAGGCATTTCCTTTCACACAGGCTCAGAACATCCAAGCTTGTTGGCAGCCGGCTGCAGTTTTTGCAGCGTGGTCAAGTGCAGCTTCTTGGCCGAGACATGGGAGATCTGAGGCGACAAAACAGTCGGGCCCTGAAGTAAAATAGTTCTCTGATGTCGGTCTGGCGTGTCAGGCCAACGGAACCACCTAGTTAAACTTAGGAAAGGTTCATGGTTTGGATTACCGTTCACACTTCTTTTCACATGGGAAATTATCTAAAGTTACATGTGACAAGACACCCAATGCAAACCAACAATGTGCAACAGGTAAACAACATGTCACAGGACACAAGGCGCTGCCTCAAGGTTATCTATCAAGGTCCCTTTATTCCACACATTCTTCTTTCCTTGTAATACCCAGTGCCTACATTACCCACAGTGCACCAAGTGACATCACTGGAGACGTTTATGGTGCATTCCATTGCAAGTTCATAGTCGGAATTTCCAAGTCAGTTTTCCCGACTGACTTCCAATCTAAAAGCGTCCCTGTGCATTTATTTGGGAAAACATGGACGCTTGATGCAAGCAGGTGTTTTAATGAAGTGAAGTGAACTTCACAAGCAACTACAGCAACAGATTTAACCGCTAAGGGCACTTAAATAATGACAGGAGTTGGCTCCTAACACATATTCTCAAAGATTTCTGTTGAGCACAGATCAGCTGAATGAAAGTGAAAAAAGACAACTATAAAGGTTTATTTGCTGCATCTTTCCAACTTGGAATTCTGACTTGGATGAACGTTCCATTGAGCTTTTCCGTGTTGAAAGTTGCAATGGGACACACCATTAATCTGATACATGCAGCATTATCTGGAGCCACAAAATACTTTTTACTACTGTTTTTTTACATATGCAGTGGCTCTCCTCAAGACCTGTAAAAACACTGTAATGTGTCAAACAGGTTGAGTTACCCTTTACGCAAGATTTTTTTTTGTTGTATCTTTTCATGCCTACTTGCTACTTCTTTTGACCTGAAATAAATAATAAAGGCCAAACATTCAAAATATTTGTGTCAAGTTAGGACAGTATCATTTTAAAGCCTGCACTGGGAATTAATTAGGTACAAACAAGGGCTATTATTCTATTGCAGTCAGCAAATCTTGTTCATTTGAAGTTTATATGTACACAATTTCTTAAAATATAGAATTTCCTCCACAGATAATTAAATCTCATCACAAAGGCAGTGTATTGACAGTCACACATTCTGTACCCAAAACCCCTCAATAACACGTTTCCCCTCAGTTCCAGCACGTTCAGTCTATTGTGCGTCTATGTCGGAGTGGCCTTCTGCCAGCGACTCCGGCATCGGTTCAGTTCCAGTTGTCCCATCCAGCCCCGGTGGGACACAGACGCCGTGCCAGGCTCCTGCGTGGGATCACTGCTCGGCTGTTGCTGTGTCTTCCAGGAGAGCTCTCATGTCCAACAGAGCATCCTCTACAGCCTGGGCAAACTTG
Organism: Acanthopagrus latus; assembly: GCF_904848185.1. Classification (NCBI taxonomy): domain Eukaryota; kingdom Metazoa; phylum Chordata; class Actinopteri; order Spariformes; family Sparidae; genus Acanthopagrus; species Acanthopagrus latus. Next base: position 5,013,678 of record NC_051043.1, on the reverse strand, counting down.
GCAGCGTTCGTCTCCTCACAGCTGTTGAAGGCCGTGATGGCGATGTTGATGTGCTCATCCATGGGATTGTAACACACTCCATAGCCATCTGGCACCATCGGACCAAAGCACATCACACAGTCTGTCTTGGAGCCAACCTGGACACGGAGACGGGAGAGATGGGGGCAAACAAACAAACATTACTACAAATAATCATTCGCTCAGTAATAATAGATGTTTATTTTCTTACATGTAAATATACCTGGCTGGTGGAGAGATGGTAATGGTGAGCCACAGCAAATGAAGTATCCATGAATATCTCAGGCATGGAGGTCAGGTCCTCAATACTCACCATCTTCAGCCCGAGGAGGTGTCTGTCTATGGCTTGTCCATGAATTGCCTAAAAAAAAGAGTTGCATGTGCAGAACTGAGATGAATCGGACTGTGTCAGAAGAAGGCACAATTTTAATATAAGGAAGAACCAGGTCTCACATCGTATGTGTTCGTCTTATGTGTCTGAACGGCTTTCTGCAGCAGCGCCAGCCTTTCAGAGTTCTGTTGGGAACATTTACTGTGGTGTCAGACAGCTTACAAGCCTTACAGGAACAACAACACTGTATTTGAATTTTGGGTGAACTGTTTCTTTAAACTGCATCTTCATTGTGAAAATACAGTGGTGTAACAGTACCTGTTTAGCTGGGTCTTGCATTGCCTGGACAAAGTTAAATGAGTCTACAGTGGTTGACCGGATTGCATCTGTTCGCCCATACTTGAACATCCGTAACGATGCACTCTCATAAATCGAGCAGGAAATATTATACATCCTGGAATTCAGAAACGGCACACAGGACATATGATGTAATACCTTGAATGTATAACACAATGTTTTACTATGAAAAGGAAAAGGGGATGGGGATGTCTCACCTAAAGTAGGCCAGTTGAAGAACCATTTGCATAAAGGCATCTGGACTCAGCTTATGCTGTTTTGGTACATTTTTTCCAAAGTGAGAGAACATAAGCACCTTCACATCTAAGTCGTGCACCATTCTGATAAAACACAATGAAAAAAGGAGTTACGCAAAATGTGAAATGAAACTGAGACAGTATTAACAATAATAATGATCATAAGTGCACGTTACATACATGTTCATATTTTGTTTGGCTCTCTCTATGTCTCTCTTGACCTCAGGTGTAATGTTAAAACGCAGTTTCTGAGGCATGGACAAGGGAACCATGGGGGAGCGAACCATTTCAGTTCTCTGCCTGATGAGAAAACATGAAACGCTTCAGCAATTTGAGCTCATTTGTAAACAAAGATAACACTGAACTAAAAAACTGAGCGGAACTTACATGTATTTAACAACGTAATCGATGAGGAACACGATGGGTGGACCCTCAGCGGGTGCATGCTCATACACCAGCCCACACGTACCGTCTTCACCAACAATGAACTGAGGACGATTAAGGAGTACATTTAAACTCTCAAGCATCATCACAGTACTGCTGATTATTCTATAAGGTGTTATTTGTAAGAAACTACCACAATTTGGACATAGCTCCAAAACTGTATGGGGTAGCTTACCTGCTAACTACTATACTCTTTGCTGTAACTATCTTGGCTGTAGTGACCTTAGATTTATACAGAAGAACTAGTGACCAGATAACAAAATAAGGCCATTCCAACCAATGAGAATTGTTTGCTGAGCGATTTACCCAAAAAAGTCTTTTACTTTCTGGTTATGCAACCTATTAAATATGTGCAGTAATATTTCTCCTTGCCCCGCCCGCGAGTTCCAACTCTGCCCATAGACTTTTCATTTGTTGCATGTTTCAAACTGAAATACTGGCCAAATCTTACATACTGCCCCTTTAAATGTAAAGACTGACCTGTAATGTCTTGTCAAACCAGCGGTTGCCGCTGTTCCAGCGAGCACCTCCTCCGTGCAGCATCTGGGCAGCCACACGGCTCGGATACATCTCATCTGACACGCGGGGCATCGGGGCATCCAAACAAACTGTGAAGATACTTTTCTGGATGGCACGGACTGACTCCTTGTTCGTCTTATCTGAGGACAAACAAATCCAATAAAATCTCATTTTTCCATGACACATTTTCTCTCAATTATTCCTCTTTCTTGATTTCTGCACATGCTATCAAAGATTTTGCCTTCACTCTGCTTACCCTTAATCAGGTTGTTATAGGCTTTTCCCCAGGTGTTGCGATGCTGTGATGTAAGGATGCCAACAGGCTCCTTGTTAGTCTGCAGAGATGAGTTCCAGATCTTCTCCAGCTGCATGTACAACTGGTCTACTGTCAGCCGGCTGCCATCGCTGTTGTACACATCCAAGACAAAGAACTGCAAGGAGAAGCCAGACCAGGCTGATTTAGTCACAGTTCCAGTATGTCTTTAGCCATAAAACCAGTAGTAATTAATACAAGGCACAGACCAGCAGCAGCGCCATCTAGAGTACCTGGAAGTTATGGACGACAGTGATGTGAGTGGGAGGTGTTTTCCCGATGGCGTGATTTACAACCGTGTCTCTCTTTGGACCAGGGAGGCGACAGGAGGACAGGATCTGGTAATATTGGTCCATACACAGCGGCTTTCCACTCAGATACTCAACCGGCAGGGTCTCACTATAACACAGTATCCATCAGCCATTTTTCCACCAACTGCAGTTCATGCTGATAATAAGCTTTTTGCTATTAGTTAAAGACAAACTCACGTGTCAATCATTTTTTTAAAGTCCAAAACACCTGCAATCAGTTTGGCAGCAAACCTGCACAGAAGACAACACTGGTTATGATGGTTATGATTTATTTCATATTAAAGGACAAGTTCACCCAAAGCATTTTTTAAAAAATTGTCAATATTTCCTCCTGCTCTCACTGATTGAAAGTCAGGTGAAGTTTCGTATTCTACAAAACATTTCTGAAGCTTCACAGTGAAATAACGTTGCAGTATTCTCTTACACAGCTGAAGGAGCCTGAGACTTGTTTCAGATCTAAAGATCCCCCTCATCCGTAACTGTTTGAATCAGAATCAGAATTCTTTAATGTCATTGTCACAGACGTTACAGCGAAATTGGCTGAGCAATTCATCCTGTGTTTATTTAAAGAAAGATTGAAAAAAGAAAAAATAATAAATAAATGTCCACACATACCTACATATGTAAACCCCCATCCATGCACACACTTGCTCACTCACTCACGCACCAACACACACGCACACTTCTGGGTAAAATCTACACGCGCACACATACACACACCTGCAAACATACATACACACACACAAAAACACACACCCGCATACTTCAAACCCGCCCAGCCACACAGTCTATTGCACATGTTCCCATGACCCACACTGATGTTCAAAGTGCTTAGTGGTGGTGGGGGGGGTTATTGAAAAATGTTATTTACATCTGTGATGTACGGTTAACCTTGTTTAGTTACATGTGACAACAACAAGTCCTGAGCTACTTCAGTTAATAAGGAAAAAATTCCAATGTTGTTTTGCTTGTCAAGTCCGAGAAATGCTTTGTGGATTGTGAGACATCACCTCACTTTCCATCAGCATGGGGGCGAGAAGATAATGACTCAATTTTTTTATTTTTGGGTGACTATATCCTTTGAAGCTCTAAAGCTACTGTGTATTTGAGGGGTGAATAGACAACACAACATTCTGAGTAACAGCTTTACATTTACAAGTAAATGCCACTGGCTGACAATTTCAGAGCCTTGTGTACCCTGCACAGCTAAAGCTCTAGCACTGGCTTCACTGGAGGATTTCTCTATGGGGCCACCGTGTACACTGCATATCCCAGGGGTCACAGTAGTCGAAAGCAGCTGAGCAATGCTAGGAGCAGCCGAAGAGGCTTTAAATAGCCAGAGTGTACAGGGAAGCCTGCACAAAGGTCGGCCTGCGGCTACAGCTTCATGTGAGCTTGTTTACGTTGCGTTTCAGCACAATGTAAATCAGTTTCAGATTAACAACTTCATCAGAATGACAATGACAATCAGGGTTTATAACTGATATTACTGAGAGTAATACAGCAAATATCAGAAGAACTGGCTTGTCTTTTCATGACTGTACATATTTGTTTATTAAGATAAAGAGTTATGTTCGGCTGGTTTCACAGTGGGTGCTGGTTTCTCACCTCATCTGTCCCTGTCGGTCGGTGAAGTGCATGCGAGGCAGGACAACCCCGGGACTGGTGTAGACTGCCACCGGCATACGGCAGTCTAGATAGGCAGACTGCATCCACCATTCTGACAGCTACAGCAGTAGTCAGACAGCAGGATATATGTTTTGTTTTTTGTTTTTTTTACAGTCTGCAAGGTAGTATTACAAACATACAGACCTTATACATCAAAATATACATGTTAATACAGCCAGATATCTACCCAGTTGTCTGTTTTGCGTGCCTGTCGCTCCAGGCTTTTCTGCAACCTTTCCCCCACACCACCCTTGAGGAACTCCTCCACCAGTTTACGGGTGTGTTCCAGCTCCTCCTCGCTCACGATGGGCTCCAGGGCAGCCAGGTATCGCTCGCATGTCTGCTTCAAGGGTGGCACCGGCAGTTTAGGTAAACCCTCCTGGTGCACCAGGGACCTCTCTTGGATCTGTGTGACTGGTCTGACCAGGCGACATGGGTTCACCATGCCGGGTCGCAGCTGAAAGACATGGGTTTAATAAGCACATCTCTCCTCTGCTTTGGTAATATCTTCAGTGACTACACTGCAATATGTCAGGCTTTCATTTCAAAGACTGTCACATAGAATTTATCGATCATCTCGCTAGTTGAACCGGAAGTTAAATTGGATTCTGGAGCAGACAGATGCTGTCCATGAATCCAGGAGTCCACATGTTGCAATCAAAGCCTCCAACAGTAAATAACTCAGTAAAGTGTTAGAACAACATTTTTAATTGATTCAAAGTCATATACATTACAGTGAGGTGACTTGGGCTGTGAAAACTGACACCAAAACAACTGAGGGCAGGCAGTCACACTATTTGTCTGGGCCGACTGGTGAAGGCTCTGCCAGCTTATAAATAGAAGGTTGACACAGTTGAAACTTTGGAATCGGAGCTAAAACAAACACACATGAAAGCAAGAAATAAATCTGTGCCCTCATGCTCACTGATAGTTACCATTATGAAGTAGTTATCTGGCACAATAAAGATTTGACAATACATTTGGATTAATTCAATCAGATTTAAATGTTAACAACTACGTAACAGTGGGAATTATCAGTTCAAAAGTATTGATGTGAATCATTCAAATTGATAGAGCTGACTTTTAGTGTTGCCAAGCGTAAGGGAATCTGATAAACAACAACTTCCGGTATGTTTTTTTTTTTTTTTTTCAGAATAAAGTCGCTGTTGTCATGATTTTGGCAGTACATGGTGCATCAAATATGATAAAGACAAAGGTTATTACTGAAGGCTGGGGCTCTGCAGCAAATACAAAACTACTAATAACTGGCATTTTGTCGCATAAGTCCTGTTCGAAGCATGCACAGTGAGCTAACGTTATGCTATCGGCTAACATTAAGCTAGGCTAACGTTATGCAAAATGTCACCACGACGAGGCGGCCGCAAACGCTCTGAATTAATAGTCCGCCTTTAACAATGTCCTACCCAACATTATGAACGTGTACGGCGGTAGAATGAGAGTTACATTTTAACTTAATATTGTGACATTGCTGCTGACCTGTACAGCGCCCCACCCCCTTCACACAGCCTGACGCCGTAAACACAGACCGAACGTTCCTGCGATTTGTCATTGCGCACCCAAAAATACACGTAGGCTGAAAAACAATTGACTCACCGTGGATCTGACAAAAACAGCCAACATGTTGTCCGACAGATGCGCTAAAGTTTATGACAGTCCCGGGAATATGAATGGGAAACTGTCGGGCAGTCATGTCTCAAGGACGAGCACGCCGTCTATTCTGAGCCATCCGCCCCCCTCGGACCCACCGAGGAAAGACAACTGCGAGCTCTCCGCCAAAAGTCCTGATTTTCTGAGTGGACTTTGGTGCCTGCGTCCTGCTGCTGCAAGATACTCACCACGCGTCTGTCAGCAAATGTGTCTCATTTCATTTGAATATTTATTTCACTCGAAGAAATACAGCATAGTGTCCCCCCCCCAATAACCACCAATAAACTATTGTGTTTACGTTTGATTACGTTTCATTGCAGAGTAATAAATGTTTTGATTTGTCTCACAGGGAAACGGATCAGTGTGGTAATACAGACCTGCAAGGTCACTATAGACCCCATACATGTGTGTCTGTAATAACACCATCTCGAGTGCACACTCACAGCCTTTAACAAGAGTTAAAGTTGTAATTTAAAGCCCATACATCAGTGTTTTTCTTAGATTGTTAATTTTATTGATTTATTTATATATATAAAAAAAACCAGGCCCTGGTATAAATAATACATTTACAGAATGATGCTCTGCGTTGATCTGATGCATGAGGCTGTACAGATCTGGACCGACCACATGATGGCGCTCTTCCAACATCTTTCCTTGGGAGCAGCGTTAACGCCAACCGAAGGCAGTCTCTCCAGAACCCCGAACCATCACCGGCCAGTCAAATAAGGGGGTTTAAATGAAAGGTACATTGTGTGAATAAATTACATCAATTGGCACCGGACATGTTAATGTGCGAGAACAGCCTAACCGGAGACGGGCAGGACCGCTCCATACAGCCACAGCTCATCAGCGCGTCAGAAGAACAGAGGAGAGAGATGATTTGCAGTCGTGTCATTGTTTATTTGAAAGCATTAAAATAAAAACCATACAAAGAAAAAGAACAAACAAACAAACAAAAAAACAGTCTTACAAATCAAAACGCTTCGATTGCTCTGGTCCAGCCGCTGCCTGTTAACAGTGTGTGTTTCAAACAAATTGTTTGCGCGGCGAATATTTGCTCAAGGTCCGTCTGCTGCCAACTCACAAACTCAGATAGTCCACCTGAACCCAGCACCGAGATCAGGTTGGAGATGTTCGTGCTGTCCAACTGCTCCGTGTCTGAGTGCGAATCGTCGTCAGTTCTCATTCGTTTGCATGGCACTGGGCCGAAGTCCGGCAGATAAAACTCTGGGTCAACAATGTGATAACTTGTGTCCATCTTTCGCTTTTTGCTGTAGCACTGCGCGCCCTGCGGCTGTTTTGACTGCGCGCAACAGTCTGAGTGGAAGTATCCGTTCGTGACGGTAGTCACCACATGCGTGTCCAAGTCCAGGACAGTCTTTTGGTTGGCTTGCGCGTTTGGGATAGGTAACTCCCAGGGTGATTTGTCCGCACAACTCCAGCAAGCATCCGAAACCATGAGATCAGAGTCGCCTGGAGAGACCGCTGCGCAGGCAGACGCGTCTTGGTGCGCCACCTCCGCAGGCTGGCCGATGGGCTGGTGCGCTCCGCAGTGCCAAGTGTCCGACTCAACCCCAGTAAAGTTGCAGTAGAAGTCATCAGACAACTCCGTTAGGCTCCCGGTCAGTTCGAGATATTCTTGCCTCTCGCGGACTGCGGCTACATCCTCGTAGTGATGCGTCCTCTGCGCCTGCGACAAGTTTTTGCTCATGTAAAACTGCCTGGCGTTTCTCAGTACGTACGTTACCAGCAAGTTCTTGTGGAGCTTGATGCCTCCTCTCTGCGTCCTGGAGCTTTGGATTTTCCTCAAAGAAATGGAAATCAGGTTCTGTGCGTCAAATGCACACTCCATCCTCAACCGGGCCCGACCTGTCTTTTCTCTCGGCCTCTCAAATCGTTCGTTTCCTTGCTGGAGAAATATTTATGTCTCTAGCTGAGATTCCTACTCGGTTCGTGTAGACTGTGTCCATAGCGCTCCATGTCTTCCCAGTAAGGGCATGGATTTGCAACTCTCATCTTTCCTCGCCACGCCCTCGCGTAGACATTGTCCAATGGGAGGGAGGCGGTGCTTCTGTTATACGCAAACATCACTACGAGCCTCATTCAGAATGCACGTAGGAGCTGACATGCTGCATTTCACTAAAATGTGTTCTGAGCTTTTTTTTTTTTTTTTTTAAAAAAAAGAAAAGAAAGAAAAATCTCAGTGCGGACAAAAAGCGTCAAAATGATCGTCCGCTTCGAAAAGTAGGATGGAAGAGACTGGAAAGAGAGGAGTGGGATACAGCACACTGTCGAGGCGAGCAAGACAGGAGTATAATGAAGGAGAAAGTAATGGAAGAGAATCGAAAATAGAGCACCATATTAGAAGAGAACGGAGAGTAGAATAAAACTATAAAAAAGAGAGATGTAGAATGGAACGGAACACACTGGTTAGTCACTATTGTAGAGTGGAACAGATCAGAACATGCTAGAGTGGAATGAAACAGATTGGAATAACCTATAGAGTGTGGTAGAGAGCAGTAGAACAGAACAGGATAGAAGTGAATAGAGTAGTAATGCAATAGGCAGAAAAGTGGCTTAAAATTCAGCGGAGGGTTATGAAATAAAATGTAACAGAATGGAGACTATTAGAACAGAAATACTAGAATACAGCCACGAATAATGGAATACAGTGGGACCAGAGAAGCTGAATAGAATTTAGTGCTTAGTTGTACTGGATAATAGAACAGCATAGAATAGAACAGAATAGAATAGAATAGAATAGAATAGAATAGAATAGAATAGATAGTTACATAATATTAGACTAGACACAAAGATAATATAATATGCTACAGAGAAATATAGTAGAGTAGAATAGAGTAGTAGACAGTAATACAGTAGTATACAATATATCATAGTGGAGGGTTTTATGATGAAATAGAACAGAAAATAATATAATGTGACAACGTGAGTACAGCAAAGAGTAAAGAGTCAAGAAAGATAACTTAAGTGGCTAATAGAACTGAGCTAGTAATTGCAAAATAACAGAAAGTTGTTGGGGTAAAGAGAACAGATTAAGATTTTATTAAGAATATATGAATTTAATAGAATAGAATAGAATAGAATAGAATAGAATAGAATAGAATAGAACAGAACAGAAAAGAACAGAATAGAATAGAGAGAAACAGAACACAATAGTGCAGTGTACAGTGAAGAGTAACTGGAAGGAACAGAATAGATAGTAATAGAGAGTAATAGAACAGCTTAGAATAGACTAGTATGTAGATGACAAAATAATAACATAACAGTAGAGGATTATATGATAAAATAGAACAGAATAGAGAGTGATATGATACTAATAGAAAATAGCAAAGAGTAATCAGATAGAATATAGAGTAATTCATTAGAAAATATGAGAACATAGTCAGAGAGATATATACAAGAGAATAGAAAAGACAGGACTAGAATAGAATAGAATAAAATAGAGAGGAGGCACAAATGATAGTCAAGAGAGAAATAAAGTAGAACACTGCATTCTAAACTGTGTAGAGTGTAGAGAGCAATAGAACAGAATGAGACAGAAAGTAGAGGGTAATGGAACAGAGCTAAATAGAAGAAGGTTATTTGATAAAATAAAAAAAAACTGAGACAATTATAATCAAATAATAGAACATAGCAAAAAGTAATAGACCAGAATAGCACATAGAGCAAAACATGATGAAATATTGAAAATATCACGGCCATAGAGAGTGAGTAATAAAGAATAGTGAAGAGTAACAGGATAGAATAGAATAAATGAATAGAATAAAGATGCTGATCTGGAACACTGGACAAGTCCAACCGAAACTCGCGGCAAACTCAATTGCTCCCTGGCTCTAAACCATGAATACAGGCAGAGTATTTCTTCACTGTCAGAGATACAAAGCAGAGTCAGATCCTGGACGAACACAGACTCGGAGACCACAGTGAAGAGAGAGGACGACACAAGCCGTCCCAGATCCCGACTGAGGAGAGAGTGTGTGGTCACTGCCCGACAGGTGAGGTAGAGACAGACGCGTGTCCTCTCACAATGATACAAATACAACAGAAGAATACTGCAAAACTGTGACGCGTTGAGCCCAACATTCACAGAACTAGATGGCAATCAAAAGCAAAAGTAGGACAAGGACACATAATTAAAACATCACTGAATATGGCAAATACATCTGAACGATGTGAAGTTCCCATTTCTCTATGTCTTACTTATAAATTATGAAATTTAAATTTGTTGAAACAATGCGCTTTTTTCCTTCCTGTGTTGTATATTGTGTATATAGAAAGGAACGTTGCACATTACATAGGCTATAAATGTGTAGGTAAAAAACAGCATATTTTCAATCTTAGGTGGTCAGTTTGATTCCGGCACATTTCCCCTGCTCCCCTGCTGACTTTAAAATGGGAAAAAAGGAGTTTTTTGTGCATAGCAACAGAACTAATCAATGAGCCAATAAGCCTATTAACAAACTGATCAAAGAGCCGAAACAAAGTTGCTGAAGGGCCGCTAGTTGACTAGATGTGCAATAGATTGTAGGAGGGAGCAATAGAACACAATAGAACAGACCCCAATACAGTAGAGTCGAGTGAAATAAAATATGGGAAAAAGTAAAAGAAATGAATAGAAATGAATAGAAATGAATAGAAATGAATAGAATAGAATAGAATAGAATAGAATAGAATAGAATAGCAGATGGAACTTTTTAAAGCAGCTCTTTTTTTTTACAAATAAATGCAGTTCAAACAGCCGTGCACCATATTAAATGACAGGAGACTGAATGAAGAATGTCAGCACCGCAATCCTAAACCTACAAGGAAACTAGAGTACAAACAATGAGGAATCGGGCAAACGGGTTAAAGGCAGACCGAAAGAGTATGTTTGGATCGACATTTCACATTTTCCACTTTGCTCAGATCCTCTGGATGACTGAAGCCGAGCCATGGCTGATGAATGTGGCCTCGCTAAGAAGCATGAATGTTAACCAGCAAAGTAAGACAGAACAGACAAAAGAGGAGAGAACTCAGGAGAAGGGGAACATGATCATAATAATACTAAACTATAATTCTGTACTATAGCAACCTACAAAAGCAGCCTGTGGTAACCATGCCAACATTGACAATGAGAAAAATGGCTGCGGTTTCTTTTTCTAACTTTACCTAAAACATAAATACATTTCCATGGTTTATAAATCATGACCAGTAATTAACCCTAAACATGCAGATCCTGCACTCTGCCTCCTGTTACCTTGAAAAGATACACAGGTAGAGCACAGCAGAAACGACAGCCTTCTTCTTGTCTTCTTATTGTATTAAATCTGGATCTGTTTTACTGTTTGCATGTTTGAAAAGGTAACACCAATGTCCGTGTACTCTCTCATGCTGTCTAGATAGCTAGGGCAATGCAATCGCCAAAGTAGATGTTTGCTAATGTCAGTATGTTTCTGCAGAACCACAAACCTGAAATAAAAGGCAAGGCAGGTTTATTCACATTGCACCATTCAGACACAAGAGAATTCAGTGAGCTTGGTAGAGACACACATTGAAATGTGACATTAAAAACATTCCGAAAATGTTAAAATCACATTTAAAAGATGATAAAATCAAAAAGGATAAAAATGCATTTAACACTGAAGTCTGTTTCAGTTGAATTTTCTATGTATCGTTTGACATGATGCTGGGCTTATGCTTGCTTAGGTTTGGGCACGAAAACTACATGGTAAGAGTCAGGAAAACATCAGGTGTTGGCTTAACATACCTGTTTGGGTTGTTGGAGATACTCCGACTTCCTGCGAAAAATCGATCGCTGTGTTGCCCCCAGAAAATGGCTGGATAGTCAGCAAAATGTAATGTCAATGTGATATGCCACATTTGCTACAACTGGGAACCTTGGATGTATCTGTGGTTTACAGAAACATTAACTCCTAACATTACATAGTGGTGACTGGGCCGGCTAGTGCTAAGAGAGTGAAATCCAAACTGTTATTACTATCTAATACAATCAGTCTACACAGGGGAATCTTTTTACGGACACTTGCTGCTGTAGACTGCAGTTACTGCTGTCACAGCTCAGAAAAAACAAGACAGAGTGCAATCCACCTGACTGACAATGCCCTGGTTTTTGGTTGAATTTTAAAGTTACTGCAATCTCTTACATAAAGCGTTTTCTAAGATAGAGCACGACTGAATTTGTGACAATTTGTCACACGATAAAACAGATGTTTGAAATTTGTTGTTACCGCTTCGGCTTTGTAGGCCAGTGTGCAACGGTGGCAGAAGTACACACGTTATTTACTCAAGTAGAAATACAGATGCTTGTGTAGAAAAAGACAAGCGAGAGAAGTCAACTCTTTAATCAAGAAAAAGTAATAAATTACAGGCTCTGAAATGTACTCAAAGTATAAAAGGACATTTCTACTGGCCATTTTCTGCAACGCCAAGTGAACCTGAGCCTTTGTCACTACGCGCCTTTTCTCCCCATCTCAGTCTCCCTCTCTGTCTGTTTCTGTTTTGTTTTGACTTTTATGTCATTTTGTCTTGTTACCTCTGCTGTGCGTGATATGCACTGATGGATCAAATCAGTCTTGTGATGTTGAGTTAGGAGTGAATTAAAATGATCCACAATTCCCCTCACATGCATTCGAAACTAAAGCAACCAGCCTGTCTTGAAGACGTTAGGCGTAGAAAGTACAGGGATTTGTGCTCAAATGTAGGGAGGAAAAGTCAAAAGTTGTCAGAAAAGAAACTACTTGAGTAAAGTACAGATACCTGAAAAATCTACTTACAGTAATGACTGATGGATAATGAAGTATTTATGCTTTATTACATCCCACCTCTGCTAGTATTAAAGTCTGTACCATACTATCAATATACTCATACAGTACACAGGTTTACTGCATATATAAACACACATAGAGTAAATGTATGAATGAAGTGTCTGAACCTGACAGTGATGTCATTAGGACATCCTCTCACAACTGGAATAGTGTCATTGCACTGAGACGTGTGAGGCGGAGGCTGTTTGTAGAGAGATTATCTGTCATCCGTGCCCCACATCTGTTTGTGTGTACACACACAGATGGCTGACATCATACTGAACACCTGGATATGACTTTGATATCCTGCCAAATACGTGAATCAGGAGGACAGCCGCTATTATGGTGATCATGCTCTGATAATAGTGTAAATTGGAGTCTGACACATGTGGGCTCTCTCTGGAACATAGTTTAAATGGCAGAGAGTCAGATTGAGATCGTGTCCTATGGTATAGTGTGCTATGTGGTACGGCAAAGCATTGTGTTTCATGGTAAGGCTCAGTAATGTAGTGACACCGAAACACAGGTCCTCGGGGTTTAGTAGATGACACGTCCAAGAAATACGCCACCTATATATATATATATATATATATATATATATATATATATATATATATATATATATATATATATATATATAAATATATATATATATATATATATATATATATATATATATATATATATATATATATAAAGAGAAATACGCGTGGAGTGGAAATGGAATAAAAAATTAACTAACACTCTTGAATCACTAACATTTGGATAGACATTGTGTTTTAGCCAACACTTGTATAGTAACACTGAATATCTGAAAATGTTTCAGTACGTATATTTCACAGTATCAATACTCCAGTGCTAGCTGTGTTTTTGTTTTTTTGTTTTTTTGCTGTCCTCTCTATCAGCAAGTTGACACATGCACCGTTGTAGTGCCTACATATCCCACCTCCTCCAGAAGTAAATTCTCTTAGATGCTGCCTTGCTTAACACACAGTCCACGAGCCCTGTTATGTCTATCTCTCTGTAAAATGTTTAAATGTTATGCCCCCCGCGTTGCATCTTTTTTTTTTCCCTGTGGCATCAAATAGTGATTTTTTTCCAAGGTATTGTATTGAAATGAGAAAGTACTGTGACGTGACAACAGTAAAATGCACAAAACACATTTGCAGTATTTATAAACGCTGAGCAATTTTCAACACTATGCAACCTTAAAATCAATGTCTGCTTTCTGTGCAGCTATTTGTAAATGCACACTGGTTGGTCGAAGTGATCAGTTCATGAATACCCTCATTTGTTTTCCATCAGTGCTGTTTGTATCTTTACATTTAAGCCAGCAAAGCCTTTCACTGTCATATGAGCCAGCTAGGAATACTCACGAGTGTGTCCAAGTATAGCAGCGTCTTCAAAACTGATCCCGAGTCCATTTGACATTTGGTCTGACCTTTGGTTCTGTCTCTCACTGATTGCAGGTTGTGGTTTCTCTCCAGTGATGCTCAATAAAATATTCGTCACAGTTCTTCCAGTGTGACATTTTGGCACTTACCCCTTCTTTTCCCATTCCCTTATCCCTCCCTGTAACCACCCGTAAGGCAACATGTAATTCAAAACATGACAAAAAAAAGCCATTCATTTAGTGCACTTGCATCTTTTTTACTCTAAAGGAAACATGTTCCAGAAAAATCATGAAGATTGATGAAAAGCAAGTATTGCAAGTGAAGAGCATAAACAGAAAATGAAAGATTTACAAAAATCATAAAAAAACCAAATCAACATATGTTCAACGTGTTATTTAAATAAGAGACCTGTGCAGTTTTGTGTTAAAATGCAGAAGTGCAAGGGACTGACCAGAAAATGTGCTAGACATTCAGAGTTTGCTGTATAAGAAGAAAGCTAAATTCCCACGCAATGTTCCTGTCAACCTTTACAGTGGAACAATAGAAACATTACAAGTTGACACAGCGAAAGATTCAAACTGCCCAGAATGTTGTAGGAGAAGTGAGGTGTCTGCACAGAGCCCAAAGGACACTCAAAGACAGCACCCATCCCTGCCACAGTCTGTTCACCCTGCCGCCGCCTGGCAAAAGATACAGAAGTATTCACTGCTGTACCACCAGACTACAGAGCAGCTTTTTTCCTCAGGGTGTGAGACTCCTTAACGCATCCTCAGTTCCCCACTATGAACAGTTTACAATAATACTAATACATTACATTATTACATACATTTAACTTATGTAGCGTCTTTCAAAATACTCCAAGAATCTTAATCATAACAGAGGCTTAGATGGAGAGGCAGCAAACATCATTACATTACAAATCAATTAGCCGTGTTGGTGTGTGTCTATGTTTCTTAGGGTGTAACAGACAGAAATTTCAAATACAATCTTGTGTTGTATAAAAAAATAATGGATCTTGAATCTTGATAAAAAATATTTGAAATGTGCAAGATGGTAATCCAACCAGAACACACGTTTTAATGCAGCGCATTGTGTCGAAATGTTTTTTGATCCTTAAAAAAAATAAAAATAAAAAAAAAATAGATTTACATAGTTGTGTATTTCTTATGTAACCTTTAAATCCATATGGGCACAGTCTATAATTTCTTTCATGAAATTGGATATTAGCTGATTTACAGAGGGTAGTATAGTATGGGTAGAGTGCTACAGTGCAATTAGATAGTATGATTGTTTTAATGAGGTTAATTGAATGTCCTGAGTGAAGTCTGATGTTTGCACATGGAAACCACTATGGTCTTTAATGGATTTGTTTGGTCTTATTTATACATTTTTTCTCCATACTGCTACACTGCTGCATTCCAGTCTCATTACCACTCACGCCAACTGAAACTGAAAGGCAGATGATTTCAACTTCTAGACAGATATACAGTCTTTGTAGTCCAAGGGGAATGTTGTTTTCACAGACTGAACATATTCCACCATCCCCCCCAAAAATACTTGAAATATACACTTGTCTTTTTATATTAAGCTTACAGATTAAACATACACATACATACTATATAACACATATTCACACATATGGAATCAGACATGGCCACAAAACATATCACATAACGTCGTCAGATTCAGATCTTAGTTGGCAGCACATTGATTTTTGTTCAGCAGCAGGATAGACCGATGTATAAAAGATTTTTTCAGCCTGTTGTGTTTAAATGTGGGGACTCTACGTGGCTGTCTGCTCAGAACACGTGAGGAGTCACAAGTGATACTGTTAGTAACACTGAGTTGGCTCTTATTGTGCCTTGTTGTACATGAGTTAATTAATGCTAATTAATTGTTGTAGTGGAGATTTTATTTTATTTTTGAAATTCTGGTCAATTAAATGTAAGAAACAATCTTCTGTGTAGTGTAATATAATACAGCATCACCACAAAACAAAAGAAGCAACATTATGCAAATATTGGTATTTGGTATTGGTATTTTATTTTGTGCAACTTGGACGGATACACCGGTACTTTAGTTCAGTTCGTTGAGGTTATTTAAAACCGTCTAGACAGCAGATAAAATTTTATTGGGATGATATTTTCTGATTTTCTCTCACAGCTAACTTTGCTAATTAGCAAATGGGAGCTACAGAGAGCAGCAGTTAGTGGTTAGTTTAGCAACACATGAAGCTGTCATTGTCTGTCAAGAAATGCCATTAAAAAAAAAAAACAAAAAAAAAAACTTATTTTCACCATAAAAAATAATCCAGTTTTACCAAAATCAATGGTCAGAGTGACTGTAGATGTCATATTTCCCGGGAACTGCATGAGGTACAAAGATGTACGCGAGCTAGGATCCATAGCTGGTGGTGTTTGACGTGGGCGAGGGCTGTAAAACATTACACACTTCTCGCATAACCCGCATCACTAAGCCAACATTACATTCCAGTAATAGAGGAGGATGTTTCAGGACTGCGGCTCTGCGACCCGAGTCTTCAAGGATTCAACCCAAACACTGCTATCTGTCCAAGTACTAATGGTTTTAAAGATCAATTTTACAAAACAGTGTAAAAATTATGCAAGTGGCTCATAACAAGACACAGTTAATGTGGACTAAACAGTTAACATAGTTTAATAAGATTATTTAAAACTAATCAAAATGGTTGACAATGAGTATGACACAAACATCTGCACTGTGGTTAAAGAAATGCATCAAGAGGCTACCAGTTTGATTTGCAAAGAGATATCTAAGCTAAGCTGAGCATTGTTTGTAACAATAGTGCCTTTAAAACTACTACAGCTGATGTTACTTACACTTCAGTTAGCTAAGGTAAGCTTCATATTTAGTTCTCATTTAAAACACCTTGGTTGTTTTCAACGTTCTTGATAAATCTCGCTTAATATGTTGGACATCCACTTACGACGTTGGCACAGTTACAAGAAACTTGGGGAATTGCATCCTCCTATACTGCAGGAAACATGCTACTCCACATGGCACACGTCCAGCGTTCAGGGTGGAGTGGAAATGAAGGAGGCACCATTCTCCCTATTACAAGTCAGAGTACCATGTGTTATTTTAAGGTAAAACAGTTGAATGATGTTCAACGTGAACTTTCTTTTCATACAATTGACAAATAGAAATGTATTTATAGTTTTGAAGCATTTTTTACGTGAACAAAGAGCTTGTTTTGTGCATAAAATGGAAAATCCTGTGCACAAAAGGTGTGGAATGCTTCTCAGTTTCCAGAGAACAGCCCTCACCAGTTCTCTGACATGGTGCGAGTGCTTTAGCAACTCGAGTTCATTTCGTGCATCTTACTTGAGTCAAATAAGAAATTCCCATTTTCTTGAATGTTGTGAAAACATTAAAAATAAATAGCTACATCTGATACTTCGTAGTTAAATTATTTCACTATGTGTCCTGAGCTGAGATGAACAAAATATCAATAATGGAAGACCTTAGATGTTCTCATTTAAATATTTTTTACACTTGCGCTACATCAGTATTCAACCTAAGCATTTTAGGCCTTACTTCATACAAGTTGTGATCAGGATTATAGGTACAATTTTATCTGCCAGAAATCCAGGACAAGGAACTCACCCCTGCCTATGTCCAGCTGCCTCTTAACTCTAAAGAACTGAAAATCAGAGAGGGGAAAAAGTGTACTTTCAGTACTTTCCTTATCAACACATCTCAGGTTGTTGAGTTGGTAGGAGAGTCTAAACAGAGAGGAATCACTGGTAAACAAAGAGAATTCAGTCTTTCCATAGTGCGTCCTCTTAAACACAGTGCTGAGATATGCAGCTCTGTAGAAGATGCACACAATTACTTCAGAGGCGGGGTGCTTTATTTACATATGCAATATGCATAAGCAAGGTTACTGTGAGGGTGAAATAACCGCGAGATAGAAGGAGAGAACGGAGGAGGGGTTTGGTACGAGTGTGAGATGTGTGTGTGTGTGTGTGTGTGTGTGTGTACGTGTTTGTGTGTGTAGTGGTGATGGAGAGAGGGTGTGTGGGGTGGGGTGGGGTAGGGTTGGGTGGAGGGGGGTGGCAGAAAATTGGTGTTATCAATATTTAACCAACCCTTCGAGCATATTTATGGCAGACAATAGAGCAGACCTGCAACTGTCTCGTGTGAGTGGAAGTGTATTTATTACAGGCTGAAACAGAGGCAGTAAATAGGACGTTCATTGATATATCCCCGCCACACTTGCATGGAATCGGGGAAGAACCCGCCACTCGGTACAGTTGATTGTTGACCAAAAATAAACTATTAACATATCGACTAATTGCACTCCATAACCCCCCCCCCCAGAGTGTGTCACGAATATTCATTAGGAGGATATTTCTACATGTGGTGGGCAGATGTGTGTAATTCAATCAGTTCAAGAAAAAAAAAAAAAAAAAAAAGAACCTAAAAAAGCTATGAAAAGAGGGAGAAGAAATAAAATGTCTGGAACTTTTTTTTCACAGACCCATGGCCTCTCAGAAAATGTTTCCATGTGTTGTGTCTGAGCACACTGAGAGCAAAGAGGGAAAACATTCTCTCCTCCAAACCACATGCAACAGATTCTTTCTGAAGCCAAATAAATCAACCCTGTGTTTCAGATCATGTGACACTTTTTGTGCTTTGTGTTATTCCCAACATATCCTGTTTCAACCCCCCCCCCCCACCTTCCAACACGGTCTCACACGCACGCACAAACACTGCACACACACGCACACGCACGCCATACGCACGCCACACGCACGCCACATGCACGCCACATGCACATTCAGAGTTTCCATTTCCTGTGCGTAAGATCACCTGTACAGACAGAATGGCGTGCTTCGACGCAACATGCTCAGGCAGGAAAACAGGAAAGGGAGTTCAAGGGTGTCCAACATGAAATACTCGCAGAGTTAGGGGAAACCCAGAGCTCATGGCAGCGCTCCAGTTTCTGAAGACACTAAGTAAAGTTTCACTTGTGCACTTCTTTTTTTTTCTTGTTGTTGTTTTAGCACTGCCATCATGCGCTCTACTTTTGCTTGTGCAGAAAAATGTTCCAGAGGGGTTCAACAACGGCCTGTTCTGGGACAACACAAATACTTCAGTACAAGTTAATGGGATCATCGAGCATAGACATGGAATGCTTTTGGAGCAAATGCTTTGCCATTTTAAAGCAAGAGTTAAAGTTTTTGTGGAGAACTGTTTTTCCCTTTTTTTTTTCCTATTTTTTTTTAACTTCCTTGCCAAAAGGTAGATTACAGTTTAATCCTGTAAAGTGTATACATCTCATAAATCCAAAATGCTTGTTTGACACTTAAAAGCTTTTACAAATTGAAATAAGTATCAAAAGCTGTATATTCCAACAGTAATCGCTGATATAGAGTGTTCGGTCAGTAACCCATTTCCCCCCCTACCCATGCAGAAGACAAAAGAGAAGAGACATTTCGATCCTGTCTGCTCATCAATGCACAGAGAGCAGGATCCTCCTGTTTGCTCTTAAGTCTGGTGATTACAGCTGCGCCTTCATGTGGGGACATAGCGAGGAGGGAGGGGATTGCTAACTGCAAAACAGACAGGAAGTGAGCTAAAACAAGAATAACGCTCACAGTGGCTTTAACTTTCAGTGGTGTAGAGACCTGATTTCATTTAGAAAATGAGAGTTAGCAGTTAGACGTCACTGTTGGGTGATATCAACAGATATTAGCAAACAGTGTTCGGGGTAACTTGTTGCAAAGTAATCCGTTACAGTAATCAGATTAGTTTTTTGTTGTAACAAGTAACTTAAGGCGTTAAGTTCTGCAATTCATGGCTGCAGTGTTACTGACTACTGGCTGTAAAGAAAGCTGCACATGACTGTAGAGTCAATACATTCAAAGGTGCATGTACAGTTGGCTACACACCATCTCGACTATATAACCAACAAGTCACAAAGGGCTTTTGCTGCTATTTTTGGCAACTCTAAAGTACCCTTACATGTGACTTTTTTCAGTAGATGAGGCATTTACGCAATTTTTTTAATACCAGTAATCTTGGTATGAGTTATTTTTAAATAACTTTACCAAACACTGCCAGCAAAGCAGCACGGTACATGAAATAAACAAGTTGGTAGAAAGCACATTTCTCTGCAATGAAAATCAACCACTATCTTATCTACCCAGAAGTAACTGTTGTCATGAGCACTGTGTCACAGTGTTTGTCTATACAACTTGCTGTCGCCAACATACAGTTAACCTAGCTTTGCATAAGGTCTAGAAACAGGAGCAACCAGCCAGCACTGCTGTATTCAAAGGTAACACAAGACTGAGAGTCAAATCTCAATAAGCAGATAATTGCATATAAATACAGAATATGGAGACAAAGGGACAAGGCAGGCATTTGGCATTGGAATTGGTTTTTAGTCAAAGTAGTATTCCAGTCATGTGTGAGTGGGCTTTGGCTGCATGCAGGTAAACAGTCCATGTGAAGAGAAGAAGAGGAAATGCAATTGGCTGTCTGGCTGTGATTTAGTTTTTTACAAGCTTTTTACAAATGTATTCATAAGCTTTTAAAATAATGTGTATCAATCTGAATTGATATGCATTTGTTTATCTGCATATGCAGATAAATTAAACACTGTCCCTCAACTCCAACTCCCTGCTCTGTTCAGTCTTAGCCAGGTATCCATTATCCAGATATCAGGCGGCTACACCAGTAGCCCCGAAAGATTGCTAAAATGACGTCAGATGATAAGTGATGGGTTCCAAGATTCAGAGTCTCATGCTATGCTAGCACCTCTTTGCAGCTATACCCAGGCACAGCAGTGATTTTCAGCTAAATGCTAATGTAAGCAATATTAATGTATTATAGACCTGGACAGGGCCCCCTCAGCCTTGCTGCCACTTTTTGCCCAGTGGCCACTTGTGGTATTGCAGTTGAAAGTTCTATTGTGGCCCAAAAAGCATTTTGGCCACAGACACTATGAAAGTAATCGATTCATGGAGGTATTCATTGTATTTCCTTGAACCAAGAAAAGCGATGTAAAGTATCTGACATCATCAGAAGAAGTGTATGGGTAGAGTGGGAACTTATGGGCGGGGCCAGCTGGGGTAACTTTACAGCATCCAATCCACTGGGCTGCAGGACAGGACGCAAACCCAGAAGCAAGAGAACTTTTTTTACTGTATGCAGCTGACAAGCATTTCATATTGGACTGAAATGGATTCACTTTAAAATCTATGGTAATACTAGTGCTACTATTATGTCTAGCAAGTGTATAAGGTGTAGTTGCATTGCAGATTGCTTAAAAATATTCTAATTAGGTTGGGAAATATGATTTGTTACATTGTAGATCAATACAACTGTCATGTCTATATGTTAAAAATGAAGCTTGAGCAAGCGGTTGGTTAGCTTAGCCTTGCATAAAGACCGGCAGAGGAAACTGCCAGCTCTGTCTGAGGGTAACAAAATCTGCCTATAAGAATCTCTGAAGTTCTGTAATTAACATGGTTAATATTGCTTTTTTTTGTACAAAAACCAAACAACAAGCGAGCATACTGCACAAAATATTGAACTTTAAGTATTCAATATTTTCCCTTATATAACACGTTTTCCCTCTAACATCATTCATAGGTTTTACTTAGCATGTACTATTGTCCCTTGTAGATCTAACTATATGTGACACGCTGAACTGATCAATCGCCCCAGTTCTCTGTGGGGTAACACAGTGTTCCCCTGTGCATCTGACAGCCATCCCTAGCCCATTTACTGTCAAATGGGCTCGGCTCTCTTTGCCTGAGCTCAGATGCAGATTTATGCCAGAGCAATGCCGGTTCTTGCATATTAGATGAAAGCCTTGTTTGCATATACCCGCTCTCTCTCTCCCCCCTCCCTACCTTCCCTCTTCCCCCCTCTTTCTCTCTCTTCCTTTTTTCTGAGGCGTCACTTTAATATGTATGCAAATGGGCTGCGCTCCACGGGCAGATATGTGTGGAGTCCTGTCCTGCAGTCAGGAGGTGTAGGAGAGATTGTGTTTGTATTTATGAGGCATGGGCCCTGCCGCTCTTGGGAGAGAAAACGCTGCGAGTAGTGTGGTGGAGGCTCTGCAGTGCAGGCAGAATGCAGATATGCCAATAACAGAGGTCATGGTTGTCACTAATGATAAGAGAAGACAATTAGACAATAGCATAGCTGTAATGTAACCCCCCTTACACCCTCTTACATACACACACACACACACACGCACACAAACAAACAAACAAACACACAAGCCCTCGTATCACTGCTCTGGCATGAAGCAAGCCAAGCGACTGAGGAGGAGAGGCTTCTTCTGGAATGTTCTGCATGCTGCAGCAGCTCTTCTCCTCAGCTTCGCTCCACCAGGATGGGACGTCTTGGGTGATCGGTGTTGGTAAAAACCTATCTATCTATCGATCCTGTGCATCCCTCCGGGGGGTGAGGATCACTGTCAGGGGCTGAGGCAGGGGAGACAAGGTCAGGTCACTTATGAGAGAGGCACCCTTCGCCCATTTCATCAGTCCGATGCGTCCTAGACAGGCCTCAGAAGCCTGTGATCAATAACGTCTCCCCAAATGGTAGAAGCAGGAATAAATGGACAATGTAACGGCTCCTGTCCTGTGGCCCGCATCAGGATTTTCTTTGCACGCATTACGTAAAAATTTCCTGTTACGCGTGCGTATCCCGAAAAATCACAGGGAAGATCTAGTTTCAAATAAAATTAAGGGAAAAAAAAATACAATGACTGGTATTATTTTCAAGACATAATAATATCTTGGCTCGATGCCAATCAGTGATCTACTAAGGCAAGACACACACACACACGCACAAAACTGTGTGCAAATCAAATGTCTGTTTCCTTTCTCTCTCTCTCTCTCTCTCTCTCTCTCTCTCTCTCTCTCTCTCACACACACACACACACACACACACACACACACTAGCACACACATCCCCTTCCACCATCATGAATAAACCATACTGTGTCTATGAGTCATATACCACCCCCACATCCCTCTCTAACCCACTCCCCCTATTTGCCGCTGCAAGAGTAAAAACGCTAATTAACGTGATGGCTAGCTGCAGCTCCTGTCAGCAGCTTGTGGGGGCCTCTCAACCAGCCAGGCTCCACTGGTCTCTGGTTTTAGCAGCTCTCTCTCCCCAGCCGCCATCTCTGGAGAACCGGGGCCCCTCATTCATATTCAGCCCCAGTCGCAGGCACCTGGAAGCAGCCAGCACCACCACCACCACCATCACCATCACCACCGCCGCCGCACAACCCCCATAGCGTCTATCACCAGCGACCCCCGTCAAGCCCACCTCCTGTCAATTTTGGATCTCCCCCCGATGCTGCTGTTACAATATACCCACCAACTTGCCCATTACTGCACCCCCATACACACACTCAGTGCAATTACTCCGTTTTCTTAAACTAGAATTCGATTGGAAAACAAGCCCGGACTAAAAAAAAAAAAAAAAAAAACTCCATCTAGGAGATGACACAACCCAACTGATGGGTTGAATCACCCAACGGTAGCGAGAGGGAGAGAGAAGGAGGGAGAGAGAAAAAGAGAGAGAGAAAGAGAGAGAGAGAAAGAGAGAGAGAGAGAGAGAAGGGGAGGGGGGGGGCTGCGTGCCTTGGTGGACTAGCTCTGTAACCATGACAACGCAGCCGGGAGAGCAAGAAACAGGAACATACAGAATCTGTTTCTGCTGAGACTTGCACATGTGGCACAGTGCTGCTTTTCCTCCGAGAAGAAATGAAGGGGAGGCTTGTGTGTGTGTGTGTGTGTGTGTGTGTGTGTGTGTGTGTGTGTGTGTGTGTGTGTGTGTGTGTGTGTGCGTGTGTGTGTGTGTGTGTGTGTGTGTGAGTGTGTGCGTGCATGTGTGTGCGTGTGTGCTGAAGCCCTTATGAAACATACATGCCTGCTGCTTCTCCAACCGAACTCACTCGCCTGTGCTAGTCACTGAGTGAGTCACAGCACAAAAGACATTATGGTGAAACTGAAGAACACAACCCAGTGTTTAGTGGCAGGATTTTGTCTTTTTTTTTTTCGTTTCTTTTTTTTCCCCAGCTAACCGAGCACAAAGAGGTGGAGGCTGGTACGCAGCGTGAAGAGAACAAGATAAAATAGGAAATATAAAGGGAAGAAAGGGCAAAAATTTCCCTCCACAGCCGCTGCTTTTTGCCTATTTTCTCTCCCTGTGCTTCTCCTGCCGCTCCCCTTCTGCCTGTCTTTTCTCTTCCCTCTCGCTCCCTCTTTCTACAGGCTCAGTCTAACCTCCCCCTCCCCTTTCCTCAAGGGAATAAAGGTCGTAACGCAAATGATTACTCAAACCCGAGTTGCCATAGAAACGCAGTCATGTGACTAGAGCAGGCATGCATAGACCACAACAAAGAGGTGGATCAGGAACCAGCGCTGGAAAGAGCTGTAGCTCGCCTTACTGGTGCCTCAGTGCATTTCACTCAAATTCAAGCTTTTAAAAATAGGCGAGCAGCATGAAACGCAGGCGGAGAGAGGCAGAGAGAACGACGCTCTAAAGAGCTGGGACGAGAGGCTGTAATGAATCTAGGCAGTAACACTGCAGTGTGCCATATATTCTACCATTCACTAGCATACCAAGGGTGTGTCCTATTCATCATGTCCTTCTTGGAGGCAGAGCTCAGGCGCCAGTTGTCTGGAATTTCTGTGAAATGGCGTCAGTTGTAGAAATGTAGAGGGTGGTGGATTTGTGTGCTTCTAAAATAGGAGTTGGGGTACGGAGCTGGAACTTTTCGGTGTGCTGCGCTTTCAAACGATGCCTCCTCAAAGAACTAGACCAGATTTGTGCTAATGTGGCACCAGTCTGAGCTGTGTTCTCCCCAATGAGATTCATACAACAGGGACAACTTAACTTAAAAACTCTTACTGGTGTGTAGAACAACACATTCGAGGATGTGGTATCTACGCATAAAAACATCCAAGAGATGTATAAAGTAGTATAAAAGTGGACAAAAAAGTAAGGTTATATCGGAAAAAGACTGCTTTTGTTTCCATTTTCCAACAAGCAGTGAATGTAAGTCCAGACCACTGGATATCTAGCAGAACAGCACACAAGAAAAGCCCGAAGCTGACTGAAACTGTAAAGCTGGTGTGCGCAACTGTCAGTATGTGTCAATCTTAAGGAGGAACCAACACCTGGAGCAGACTGAGAAGGTGGCCTGCCCCGACAGGATTCAGTTATACTGCATCCAATCCACCCCCACTGAGATTAGTCCTGTGCTCGGGGTGAACCCAGCGACCTGCGGCCATCTCTCAGAGACCTACCCAAAACCCCCCACAAGACACACACACACACACACACACACACACACACACACACACACACACACACACACACACACACACACACACACACACACACACACACACACACTTCTCCACACTCACTCCAAACCCCCAAATTTAAAGGTGCCTGAGCCAAAAAAAACAGTTGTCTTACAAGTCAAGTGCTGAATATGTTGAGGTTCTCGCATTAGCATTACCAGCCATTACTTTTGGAGAGCTCCATCAACACAAGCAGAGCAGTAGGATGGGGTGCATTTTTTTCTGATGAAGTCACCACATCTGCGGCTATGAACACTGTGTGTTTCAATGTCTGCGCTCTCTTTCTCTTTTCATTTTCTCTCTCTCCCACACAGCTGAATCCATGCTTTGCCTTCACACCAGCAAACATAGGCAGCAACGCAGATGCACAACACACAATCTAAAGGTGCATGTTTGTGTGTGTGTGTGTGTGTGTGAGTGTGTGTGTGCGCGCGTGCGTGTGTGTGCGAGCCCCTCACTGACTGCTGGACATTTCCCTCCAAAGTCCATCTCAACTCCCATGAGGCTTCAGGCAGCAGCTGAGCGTTCAGTGATGTCTGCAATTATCCTGTGTCTAGACAATGTCTAGTGAAAGACACGGAGATCCACGTTCTGCACAGGCTGCGCTCTATAGAAGAAAAGGCCCAGAGAGGAGCACAATGTCTTTCAGCTGGTGACGTGGTGGTAAATGAAAATTTTAGGGCCAGATGAGGAACTCAACCAACAAGACCTCCTTACAAGTACAAAAAAAAAAGAAACAAAAAAACAAACAAAAAAAACTGCATTATTTTTGAAATCACTCAACCGGATTTCACATTAAAGCTGTTTTGGTTCATTTCTATTTTAGGAAAATGGATTTTCTCTCCATGTTTTATTCTCTTGGTACATTGCAGTAGAATGTTTTTTAAAGTGGTTATGGCCCAGTTAATTTTTCTTTTTTTTAAGGATTTACTCTCCAGCTCATGGCTCATGCTACATCGTAGTAGCATATTTCTTTTCCAGCGCCTCTTATTTTTTCTGATTTCATCTCAGTGAGTTGACTTCTAGTTTGACTTACAAAAATTAAATCTGATTTTTGTGGCTTTATCCTTCAAAACACCTACACCAGCATGTGTTTATAAATGTCCTTGCACTTCAGTCTGTATTTCTCAAGCATGACCTGAATCAGGCTTCTGTATCCTTCAGTCAGTAGTGCTGAAAATGAACTGAAGAACTTGACTACAAAGAATTAGAGAGATTATTTAAAGACGCAATCCCTAACTGAAAGAAAGGATGGGCAACACGTGAAGCATGTTACATAAGGTTTTTATTTCAAAATGATTGTTTTCTGCCTTGACTTTAAAGGTGCAGTATGTAGTTTTGGGGAGGAAATGTTAACCAGAACAGAAAGATCTTCATTGGTGATAAATCAAGTAAATACACAAACTCTCTTTGTTTTCATGGCTTAATAAACTGAACAAACAAACTGACCTTAAAGGAAAATTTCATACTGTTTTACTTTGTTCATAAGTGGCGGACCCTGCCACCTCTCAAGCCTCATATAGTGTTCTGGGACCATATTTTCCTCTGAGAACAGCTTGTTTATTCAGTTATGGGGAAAAAAAAATATTATTACCTCATTATTATTGTACGTATTAAGATTCTGAGTTCAGAGTTTTTATCCAAAACTACATAGTGCCCCTTTAAAGCATCTTAGAGTGTTCATTTGTCCAAAGTTCTGAGCCATTTGCCACCCTCCAGAAAACAAACAGGTTTTAGTTTCCGACAGACAGTGTCAGGATCTTATTTTGGAAGAACTTGCCTGTATGAAAAGATGACTCGAAGACAATAAAAGAGCTACAGAACAAGCAAAAACACACACACAAGCTGGAAACAAGCGGTCGAAAGATACAATGGGTGAACGCCGGTGAAAGAAAAGGCTGTGAGAGAATGAGCAGGTGTGGTGGGAAAGACCCATGGGCTTCAGGGAGAGAATAGATCAATAACTAATTTCAGTACCGAGCTTCACTCGCACAGTTTTCCAATAAAGGCTGGATGGAGAGTACTGGCTTAGCCCTCCCCCCACTATCTCTATTCTATCGCCTTGTACAAGCAGGGATTGGACTCGATGGATGGAAGAAGGCTGTTTTTTTTTTTTTTTTTCTCCCAGCGTTGTGATTGTTGGTTGGGTGGATTATGTTCCTACGGCTAGTGTATTGTATAAATATAATCCAACGTTGCCATTCCCCATTTCCATGCGTCCTCCATGAGTGCTCTTGCAACCATTCCACCTATACCATCTCTAACTTTTTTCCCTCTCACTGCTCCTGCAACCCCCTCCCTCCTTCCCACCCCCCCTCCTCCTCCTCCTCCTCCTCCTCCTCCTCCCTCGACCAGGGCCAGTGTTGAGGTTTTGTCAAGAGATTGAGACAGACAGGAGAGTGAAGCGTGTGTCATGCAGGGCTGCTGCTGCTGCTGCCGAGGCTCTACTCCTCAGAGGCTGTGACCTAGATAACCAAGAGGAGCTGGAGCGCTCGCAAGCCTTGGAGCCACTCCAGCTTCAGCAATGTCAGGAAGGGGTTAGTTGTGTAACACAATGTCCTATTTAGTTTGCTCGTCACACGCACATGGACGCAAACACATATGTACCCTATGGTGTTCCTGTACCATCACGGCACATTTTATTTAAGGCACTGTTAGTTTATTGCCAGAGACAGGGTGGAGAGGATCGCGGTCTTCCTTTTTCCATATGTAAAGGAAGCAAAAGAAGAAGAAAGAGGCCCCAAATTCATCTATTTTTTCAATTTAAACGTAAGCATTAAGAATGCTTCGTAAAACTTTCCATGCCAGCAGCCGCTGCAGCTATGTTACAGTAAAAACATCCACAAGCACACTCTTTCCTGGTGAGTGTACCATTTTATTCCTACGTCTTTATTTCAGCGTTCACTCAGCTGATGTTTTGGTCTGTGAAAACAACCACGAGGTAAATGCATAGCTCCAAATATTCTTCTGAAAACAGGTGAGTTTACTGCCCCTACCTGGTCAGGCACAAGCAGTAATATGTTGATAAAATATAAAATAATGTCTAGCTGTTCTCACAGGACATCACAGCCTCACAAAAAAAAAAACAAAAAACAACTGATGCTGAGACACAATGCCGTTTATTGGTCCCCTTCAAATTTACAAGAAAGAAAGACAACTTCCACGATACAGCATCATCATGTTGAGGAGATAAAATATAGATGGAGCCTCCTGCGCTGGAGCAACTGTAATAGGCTGCTCTGTGAATAGCTAAATCTTTGACCCTGACATCTGAGCCGCTCGTGATATGCAGGAACAACACTGCCATCTGGTGGCTTTTGTTGTGTATTGCAACTTCTTTCGCACGTGAATATGGTTTAGTCGTCTATACAGCAGTTTAACCATAACAGTGAAAACTTAGTTACAAGTCAAAGGCTGATTTGTACAGACATCAATTTGTGTCTTAAAGGAACATTTCAACCAAAGGTGAAAATTCAGTGGTTTTCTACTCATCCCCATGTCAATGGAAAGTGCGGTGCAGTTTCCCTAAACATTCATCACATCACATCACAGTGAAACAGCACTGCAGCTTTCTTAAATGAATTAAGTAGCTTGGGGGGGGAGTCACAGTGAACCCTGCATTGCCAAAGGGAGCAAAAGTCCTTGCCACTCAGCAGCCATCTTGGCAACAGCCCCGGACAGTTAACAAAAACAACAGAAAGTGCTTTATTCCCACAAGTTATACTTGTACTACACAGGTGCAGAGTTTCACAGCAGCCATTTATTGTGTAGCTCAATCCAGAGTGCTGCAACATTT
The DNA here is from genome assembly GCF_904848185.1 of Acanthopagrus latus. NCBI lineage: Eukaryota > Metazoa > Chordata > Actinopteri > Spariformes > Sparidae > Acanthopagrus > Acanthopagrus latus. Next base: position 4,984,406 of record NC_051043.1, on the reverse strand, counting down.
GGATGCCTTCCACCTTTTCTTGGTTATCTTATCTATGCATTAGTGTATTATCATACCCCTCTATATCTATTTTACATCTGTCTGCAGCCACACAAAACCACTTCAAACTGTTGTGAATCTCAGCTGTCTTGTATTGTGATCGGTTGATATCGTTCCTGGATCAGCGGGGATAAAGCGGGTGATTGGCCTCACCATCATCAGCCCTCTGATTCAAAATGCTTTTAGTGGTTTGTTTCCTCTCTTATTTATAGTGGAATACTCTTGAATGTTTCTTAGATATTACATAGTTATTGTTTTTTTAAGGAGGTTTCAAATGCATTGTTTAGCTGTTATTTAAAAAAAAACAAAAAAAAAAAAAACAGTTCAGTTGTTTTTTACATTTTAAAACAAAACTCCAGCCAGTCCAGTTATTTCAGAGAAGCCTGCAGCGCTGTTTTGCTGCAAAGCACAAGGAAATGTTTTGTGGATGACAAACTTCACCTGTCTTTGCATCAGCATGGAGATGACAAGATAATGACTGAATTTTCATTTATGGATTACATGTTCCTTTTACGTAAACATAAACACATTTGTTAAAGTTTGGCACAGACGACACAAAATGGGAAGTTAAAATGGGCCGCAGTGGATTGTTCTTTAATGTAGGCTCATTCACATTTGTATTTCTTTTCATTTCAAACGCTACCAGCTAGTAGCTCATACGGTCAGCGCTGGCTATGTTGGGGCTTGAAGCAGTCCCAGCCAGGCTTCGGGGTGTACGTGTGCTCAGGAAGAAGAAAGTCTTTCAGTCTATCTGGTAAAGGCAAGGCTTTGACTCGGGCTTCCAGGGGCCAAGGCTGTAGGTGGCTCCTTATAAATGCTCGGCAAAGACACCGCAGAGCAGGAGGGCTTGCCCCGTGCTCTACCACGCGGTTGTGCAGGTCCACCAGTGCCTGAGCGTAGGGGTGAGAGTTCTGACCGGGCGCAAGGAGCTCCAGCCTGGAAGGCAGATGAAGCGCTGGGATGTCCACCCTCGCCAGGTCAAGCAGCACCTCAGCTTGCTCCAGAAGCTCGGAGGCTTGACTTTGATCAGAGCACTGCTGCAGGGCGGTTTGGAGCCGCTGGAAAAGGAGGCTATAACCTGACCAACAGGAGTCGCCGTGATAGGAGCAAACCAGAGATGCTCTGCTCTGGATTATGAGCACAGCCAGAGGGAAGAGCAGGTCAAAGTGCTCCAGGCTTGTCTGAGTCAGGGAGGGCTCACCGTCCTCATTCAGACAGCAGCTGGGGTCCACACCATGAGCCAGCAGCAGCTGTGTGGTTTTCAAGCAGAAGTTACCAATCTCAGCGGCGTCCTCCACGCTGGCCTCCAGGGCCTCCTTAACCAGAAACACCAACGAGGACTCAGCTGTTTCACCGTCTACAGTAGCAGCATTAACGTCAGCACCTGCAGTGAAGAAAACATCACTCAAAACCACATTTATGAGCAAACTACAGTTGTGTGCACGTGCCTTAAAGTGAATTTGAAATAATAAGCCAATTTATCAATAAGACTATTCCTGACCATCATAACATGGTTATTATAAACCCAGTTAAAAAGTTTTTTTCTTCTCCATCAACATGGCAAATCTTTCCTCTCTTGAATCGAGGGTCTCCGGACAGCGGATGTTGTTCACTGTACAGATTGTAAAGCTCTTTGCAGCAATGTGATTGCAATTTTGGACTATATAAATAAAGTTGATTTGATTTAACATGTTGATTCAAAAGACTCCCCACCAGAGGGCACAGTGAAGACGCATGTCCGCTCAGAGATGCTGTAGGGGAAGAGTTGTTGTTGTTTGTGAAATGGAACTTGTGGCAGCAGTGTTCCTTTTTCCCTTGAGATGCTGTTTCTCTCAGACATGCTGTTTGTATACACACTTTTCTAAGCTTAGCTTCCTTAGCTACTCGTTAGCTAGTGTTTTATGCATTTGGGGCTGGATGTGATTGTCCATCACAACGTTCCACTGTGGACATCGACATCTCCTCCAGATATGTCTCTGTCCGGGCACACTGGTCACTAAAATCAGATTTCATAGTCTCAGTGTCAGTTGCACTTTGACACAAGAAAACAAATGTTTGCAGGGCGAAATGATGGATCTCCATTTGTCAGGCTATTGTGGTGGAAAGTCACCTATATACATTGTGACTGACAAATTCTTAAAAACTTCATGTGACTATGTTAGCCTGGTAGCCGCTGACCTAAAAATGCACACAGGTGGACAGGTGTGCATAGCGACACATCTTCTGAGTGTAGTGGATTAACCCTGATCCTCTTTGACAGGATACTGAAATGACCAAAAGCAGACGACGAGTGAAGATGAAGAGCATTTTACAGTCCGTACCTCTCTGAAGGAGAAGCTGGATGTTCTCAGTGTTGTGCACCGTGAGTCCGTCACTGCTTGCCAAGGCATGGAGCAAAGGAGATTTTCCTTTGGCGATTAAAGCACAGAAATCAGTTTTCAGAATGAACAGATGTAAAAATGAATATTTCTCGATTAGGCTCGCTAATGTAAATGTACCATGTTTATCCCTCGCATTCACATCGGCACCCATATCGAGCAGAGTCAGCAAACAGGGCAGCCTCTCCGACTCCTCGCTGGCGAGATCCAAAGGACTGCTCTCATGGATCTGCCAAGTAGATTGTTTAAATAAAATGCTGAGAAAATAGAGGCGATACTATGAAATTAAGACAGGACACAAACACAAGTACAAAGGTGCCTCACCCTGTCTCTCTTTTCAATGTCTGCTCCATGCCCGACCAGCAGCCTCACCATGTCCTGCTTGTTCCTCAAAACTGCTATATGTAGAGGGTTGTAGTAAGACACTGGGTCTGCAGAGTAGAAAGAAAGATTCGCACTGAGTCTGTATCACAGGAAGGAAATATCAAATCAGACGGATAAAGGTTCCCAAACTACGTTGTCTTTAGACGTGTCCGGGCAAGCACACAGGATACACAACTTACTAGTGTTATTTAAATATCAATTTTCAGATACACTGAACACGTCTTAATATTCAAAAGTATTTCAATATTTATTGTCTCCAGTATAAATGAACAGGTACTAGTTGTTCTCTCGTTCTCTCTTCTCTTTCAGAGAAAGCTGACACATATAAACGTCCCAATGTTAAATTACAAACAACAACGTTTCTGTTTTTGGGGTGACATTAGTGTGAGGTAGCAGACAAGTGTGTCACTATTGAACACATTTAATGACAGAAAAAAAATTGCCAATCATTTTGATCGTGTCAGTCATTTAAGTAGCTGAAGAATCACTGTAGCACAGTAGCACTCTCTGTTTCCCAATGATGGAATGTACACGTAAAGTAAGGTGCTTACAGTTCTAAGGTACTTGTACTTTACTTGAGTACTATGATGTCTGCTAATTTATTCTTTGCTCTAGTACGTAAGTTACCAGTTATGGTTAGGGTTTTTATTATATGTTGCATCAGAGCCAAAGTAAAAGTAAAGTTCTAACTCGTTGTCATGTTACAGCCTTGCTACCTTTGTCTTTAAAAAAGAAAAATAATCTAAATGTTATGTCCCCAATGTTGTGTCAGGTTTACCCTGTGACGCTGAAAACAGTATCATAACTTTTTTTCTAAGGTATTGTATCGAAGTGAGAAAATCCAGTATCATAAATTACTCCTGAGAAACCACAAGCTAACAGAGGAAACGCTTTCACCAACTTGCAAACACACAGCAGCACAGAAACACATTACAAATAGAGAAGACACACAGAAACACAGAGAGCAAAAACAAATATTTAAAAAAGGAGAAGCAATAACAGAAACACCACGATACACAAGCAATATAACAGCTGTGAGCTACAACACTTCGGTTATGTTTTGGGGCAACAAACAACACAAATTTAAACCGCCAGCATATGTATTAACAAAATGGCGAATATTTGCTAGTGTTTTCTCAAGCTGTTGTGTGTTAGGCTCTCTCCCCCCTGTAGCTGGCAGCAATCCAATAGAAAAGCAGCTAATAAACCTTCATATGTTACATAACTGCACCTGTAACTCACTGTGGCTTCCCAGCAGCAGAGAGCACAGATCGTTACTGCAGGTGTCTTTTTTTATTCCTCACAAATGTTCTGTTATGTATACATTATCACCAGTGCCCAGATTATTAATTGCCACATTTGGGACTTGTAACTATCATAACTACATATGTTCACGCTTCATCACAGCTCTCTTCTCTGATAGCTGGCACCAGACAGCGTATTTTTAAATATGAGTGCAAAGGAATGCAAATACTCAGAGGAAATGGAACATTTTTGCATGCTATGTGGGAGCATTTGTCAGTGTTAACTTTCTGGAAAGAGGCATTCAAGAAAAGTAAAAGATGAATGAAGCCCCCTCTGCCAGGATCCACTAATTATGTCCCCGGGGAAAGGCACTTTTGCTTCCACTAGAGGTCACCACAGCAGAGTTTGGATGAGCCCTGGCAGGTTTCATGACAGCAGCAAGACATGCTGCACTTTCCACCGGGAGGCTTATTTTCTCGAGTGTATAGAAGTGACTGTGCCCGATTTATCCCTGCAGCTCCTTGAACGAAATGTGGAAATTGAAGATTTATTCATGTTCTTGGTGCAATCTTTCATTTAATTGTCTCTATTATATTATATGAAAAAATGTTAGTGCTAGTAGAAGGGATACAGATTGGGGTGCAGTGATATACCAGTTTCACCTCCCATAGTGGTATGAAAATTGATAGTTATCACATCAGGTGAATTTGATTATAGGTCCTGAATTCTACTGTGTCAGTGTTATAACCAGTCCCAATAGTGTCTTTGTGTGTGTGTGTCATCATGGCAGAATATGGTCCTGGGGACACCCATAGTAGTGGGAATTACTACAGAAGCAGTTTTTAATATTTTGTCAGGTGTCTGTGTGTCTGTGGACCGATATTTTTTAGCATCAAACCATGCTGGATGCAGCCACAAAACTTTGCAGTATAGTGTACAGATGAGATGAAAAGAGGCCAGATTTGGAAGTGCCCAGGGACCTGACCATTCAACACTTCAAAGTTCAGACAAAACAAATGTAGAACTTTATGTCTCAACTGTAAAGTTTTTAATTAAAATGCATTCAAAAAAAACTTTTTTTTTTTTTTGCTTTGTTAGTTTTAATCTTAGAAGTAGATAATTTTTAAGCATTTTGTGCTTAGCAACATACTGGACTAATAAATGGGCTAAACAGTCTTCTAACAAAAAGGTCAAAGGGCCACATCCGGCCCACGAGATGACTCAGTACTCACAGGCTGGACCACAGCCATCATTTTGATCTTAACAACACCTGTAAAGTTTTGTGGCTGCATCTTGCACAGTTGGAATATTATTGCACTGACATGTGATATGCCATATGAAAATCTTTTTTTAGGAAAAGTATATTTTCCTAAAAAAAAAACTGTTTGTTTTTATTTTATTTTTATATTTTCGGTAATGTGCCACATGCTATTGGCCTTAGGGGTGTACAACTGGAGGTGATGAAACAGAAACAAGTCCCAGATGTAGAGGAAGTGTGCCTAATGTTTACAATTTACAGAAAACCAAATAATCCTAATGAATGTATCTGATATTTATGCTCACATGACATAGTTCAACTTTATTTTCTCGACCAAACCAAACAATTAATTAACATCAAGTCTAACTAATATTTCAGTGATTGTACAGCACTCAATTTAATGAGGTGACAGACTTTACGGGGATCTCTCATATAAGCATAAAACTGAGTGTACAAAGAAGCCTGAGTATACTTTTTCTCATCTCCAGTTGTTTCTCAAATCATGTAAGCTGGCTTTGTACACAGCATCTCAGAACTTCGATGAGCCCATGGAGATATATTACGAGTGCCTTAAACATCTTCGTTTACTTGGTTTGCCAGTTTGTGTTGTTGTGATTTGCCCAGTGTTGCTGTTCCTTTCGGCAGACAGGAATGGACTTCGTCTTTGTTTTTCTGGTCGACTAGACACGGTTTAGTGCATTGCTGCCTAAAAATACCCATTTGATCTTTACAAATGGGAATGATGCATGTGTTTATTTGCATACAGAACGGGGGAGTGAGATCCAATCACCACTAGTCACCGGAGACACATGAAGGAGATGCATGTTTATGCCAGGTGGGAACGGACGCACATAAAGGTGTCTGCTTGTGATAGGATCGCTCAGAACAGATGATGATACCAGGCGGGAACAGGGCCTCGGTGTAACAGAAATGCTGATTGAGTGCATCATCCAGAGTAGCTCATGGAAGTAGACTGGTTTCTCCTGCTGACAGCTCCTTTTTCCAAGTGCTTGCACAATGTATTTAAAGCATCCACACACATCGTTTCTCACCTTCAAAGTTTAGATCAGCCCCAAAGCGTAGAAGGATTTCAGCAGCGTACACCAGCCCCTGCTCAGCCACCTTAAACAGAGCATAGCTGATGCCTTCCACAAACACCTCAGACTGGGACTCCCGCTCCAGAAGCTCCACCAGAGACCTGCACAGACCAGACTCAGGTCAATGTATGAAACGCCACCAGTGATTCCATCAAATGCATTTAGCACTGGCTGCGGTTATGACAATGGCTTCAGTGTAAATATCTACAACAGACAATTATGCAACAGAGCATCGCCTTCCAGGTGCCTGAAGAATAAAACCGTGGCTTCAGTATCACCTGCCATCGTGTCCACCATCTGCCCCCTCCGGTCCGACAACACCCATGACAGCGTCCACCAGCGGCTGATACTCATAAATGATCCTCCGGAACCCGTGGAGGAAAGGCATGGCTCCTGCGCGCTTCACGACACGAATCTTCAACCAGTAACTAAAAGACAAAACGAAAAAAAAAATACTTAAGTTAAGGACAGAGGGCGTTTAATGTGACAGAGGGGGCAAGTCACGTTCACGATCAACTTGTCTGACGTTATCTCTCGAATTCAGCTGACAAATGTCTTTTGGAAATGGGCGGCACTTGACGCTGACTCGCTAACGTACACGCTTTAAAGAAAACCATATCACACTAATGAGTTCATCTGTTTTTCTGCTACAAAGGCACTGTTCAACTTTATTTTTACCGGCAGCTATTTAACGTTGCATCTGGCTAGCTAACTTGGGAGAGCTGCATTTATGATTTGAGAGAAAAAAGTTTTATTGTTAGCTAAAAGGCGAATGTTAACTTAAAACTCAGCTCTAGCATTGCTAGCTCTGCGTATCGCTGTACGCTTGCTAAATTATTAATGTAGGGGTTTTCTGGATAATAAACAAGCCAAGTTAACAGAAACTCACTCTAGCAGTCACGCCAGTCATTTACCTTCAAAACAGGAAAGCTCAACCACGCCCATATCAGTCCGACGCTGTTTTTATTCCCCTTTAAAACGCAAGAGTAACGAAGGTTCCACTTCCGCTTTGTCCTGTGCGGGAGCTACAGCAACAGGACTGATGTTCTGACCTTTGCAACTATAGATTAGTATTAACCAGTGTTGTAAAAAAATAATAATAATAATAATAATAATAATAATCAAACGTCATACTTGAGTAAAAGTAAATAGTTTTAAAATATTATTTTGGATTTACTAGTTTTTGAGTAAAGTCCTCAAGTATCTGGTAAATGTAGGTTACTTATGTATTAAAAGTCATTTCTGGCAATGAATGTACTTACATATCAAAAGTAAAAATAAAAATAAATCACACAATAGCTATATTTAAATGTGTGTATATTCTGTATTGTATTGGTCCACAGATTATTGTATCCAATGGCTAAATAAAGGACTATACTTAAGTGATTGTAGCGAGGTATTTGTGCTTGACTTGAGTTTGTTCCCCTCTGTTTCTACTACTCTGAGGTATTTGTGCTTGACTTGAGTTTGTTCCCCTCTGTTTCTACTACTCTACTGTATATGTCCACTTAATGATATTTTTAAGACAAATATTGCACTTTTACAGTTCAACATTAATGTAATAACTTCAGTAACTAGTTATCTTGATTACGTACATGCAGGTTACATAGTGCATCAGAGCCGGTGAACTGCATTTTTGAATTGATTCATTAATGTATATCATTGCCAATCAGGTAGTAATATTTTAACAGAACATCTTTATTTTTACTTAAGCATAACACTGATCGTATCTGATTTCGTTTTTGTCCTGATTTCCGATAAATTAATAAAATAATGCACTATTTTTATTCTGATACAGTTTGCAATCTGAAAAGTAAGCAAGTTATCAAATAAATGAGTACAATGTACAATATCTGCCTCCAAAATGTAGTAGACTGGAAAAATAAGTTAGCAGAAAATGTTAAGTACAAGTAGGCCTAAGTCAAAACTTAAATACAGAACTTGAGCAAATGTATTTGTTTACATTCCATTACTGTTATTAACACCAGGTTGTCTGAAGTTGCAAGGGAAGGGAAAGGTGTAAGAATTAGACCACTCAGCTGTTGTACTTAAACATAAGTCACAGTAAGAGGAACATTTGCTAAGTGCGTGTCCTAAAACGATGCTCACCTGTGGGGCATACATCAAAATGACACATGAAAAATTCAACAGCGTCTGGCAGATAGTGCAAAATGTTGGACCGGAGGCATACTGTCAGCTACACCATTAGAATTTTGACATAATCTTGGATAATTCTAGGAATATTTACATTTTTATCAGGAAAATATTCCGTTCTATAGAGACACCCCAACTCTCAACTGTGAACATATGTGAGACTCAATGAATGTCCCTTGTTAGTAAGTAAGCAATAAGCATGTTTGATCATGAAGACTGTACAACATAATGTGTTAAATGGCTACAGACAGATCAAATTTCACAGACCATAATTCACATGTACCTGCATGTTCTGACCTGTATTTAATAACATGTATCATTATGTTCCTGTCTTCCAGAGATCAAGCCACTGATTAACACTGTTGTTAAAGAAATCATATGTAACCACCAGAAACAGCTGAAATGTCTTTCATCTGTGCTGCAGATAAGTTTCAGACAGCAGCTTTTTTCAGACAGCAGATTTTGTATTTTTTTTTTTGACAACTGTTTATGCTGACAGCATCTGGTTACCAACAGTCGCCTTTGTCTCGTTCAGTAAAGCAACCCCTGCCGTGCCTGTGTTTGGTGACAGATGGCTCACTTTTAGAACCGCCGAGGAGCGCTCCCGTACAAAAGATGTCATTTTGAACACATCTGTGTGTCTGATTTTGAGCACGACATGTGTTAATGACAGTGTATTTTAACACCACGCACAGTGTTGCCGACTGTATCATGTTTTGGAAAATACAGCAAATGTCTTATTGTGAAAGGCGCATTATCTAAGACCAGCACTTAAAGAAATGAAATTATTTTTGATTGAGCAGTGAATCAAATCAATACAAAGATGATATTTGGTATGTGCTTTAACATAAGTTCTGCCAAAGTGGATTTTTTTTTATAGTGACTTTAACAAAGTGATGTTCAGTAACAAGCAGAATATGAAGTTTCTATTTGCAGCTGTTTTAGCAACAACAATTACATTTACACATTATACTTATTTTCAGGTTCATAATTTTATTTTGCGCTACTACTAAAATAGGTTTATATGCTTTATCGCTCCAAAAACACATCAGCTTTATCATGCTGTCCAGTGGAGTAGCACTGTATTCCCCCTCCATCTGAAGTGCTCTGTGTCATCTCCTGTCTCTTTAAGGCCACCCTCGTGAATACACAGCCTGCTCTGATTGGTCAGCTCACACATGCCTGACCCATCACCGCTAACAACAACAGACCAGCTGCGCTAAATCAATTTCTAAGCTCGTTGCCAGGTATTTTTAACTTTCAATATTTTTGACATGCACAAGAAATGACATAAACACTGAAGGAAAGCAAGAACATGAATAGTAGATCTCCTTTAAGTTCAGAGAAAAGTGTCAGATTTAATGTTGTTCAGCCAGTGTGAATAAACTGAATAACTTTGAAACCAGTGCAGATTTATTCATTAACCTTATGTGTTTTCAATTATTACATATAAAGGTAAGTGGAGTTGCTGCATAAACGTGTTTATTCAAGTGTTTACAATTCAAGTATTAGACATAAAAGCAATGCACTTTATATGGTTATTCTCTCTCCTGTAATAAATCCCAAAGTAAGTTATTTAATTTATACACAGTGACTCAACATGGTAGAAAATCTTTGCATTAACCCTTGTGACCCTTGCACTGAATTCTTGTCATATTAGATTATTATTAGATGTAATTATAATACTTAAAGTACATGTTTTATGTCACTGTGCTGGTATGGCAGTCTGGCTGTGTTTCTATTTTCAGTAGTCTGCTCTCGGGGAAGCAGGAGAGTGGCACACCTGAGGAGGACCAACCTGTCATCCAGTGGCTCATGCCCCCCTCTGTGTTGTCTTCTACAGTGATCTCCAGCACTGCTCTGCTTTTTGCTCCTCGGTTCACCCGAGTTCCTCCACGCAGGCTCCACTCAACCCTCCTTCCCTGCCTGCCCTACATCACCCTCCAGCACAGTTCGTTAAATAAATCTACTACTTCCTGTCTCAGGTGTCTGCATTTCGTAAAATATAACCTCAATAGTAACAGTTTTAGGCCAATTGTTTTAATTGCATATGAAGCTCACACTGTCCCTGTTGAAATGCTGTCATTTAAAATGTGTTTTTAAAGATGTTGGACTCATAAGACAGGGATAATGTCAATACTGTGACTGCAGTTGTGTGTTTTCTGTATGTAAAGTCCAGTATGCTATATGACTGGTGACCATACCAGTTAATTCAAACTCTGACTTTAGGTGGCAGCAGAGCGACACAGTTGTCCACACACCCTGGTCCCGGCGCTTGGAATCAATGCTCCACATTTTTTTTAAATTTTTTTTATAGAGCACATGCATGAGTGCACGATTTCGCACATGCATGAAAGCAAACATAACCACTCGTGTAAATGTCGACATGGGCAGTAACGCAAACAAACAGTACTTGGAGAATCGTTTTGGTGTACCTGGAACTCTTCCTCTGAGGTGGAAAACAGAATCCAGTCTTTTAACCAGGGTTGGATTCATCCTATCCCTTTAATTATTTTCACGTCATCCGATTAATAGAGCAGTGTTCCCTAAACGGATGGCAGATTGTTCAGAATCTCTTTAATGCGGCTGAATCTCTTTTGCTATCTTCTAGCCACACTCAATTTACCCTCATATTTTGAGCCATGTGCTCATGAATAATCTGTTCTACCTCACCTTTTCCAATCTGACACTGATTAGGTCGTGATCCTTTGTGCACACACCTGTCGGGGTTCCCTCGGTTTTTTTTCCACTCTGAGGTTAATTTGAACCCCTGCCACCCAGCGGACCCAGGAGCATACTGTTTGTCAGACAACAGTAACAGTGGCAGACACATCCTGTGATTGGCCATGAAAAAAATGAAAATTAAGTTATCTACTCACCCCAACACCGATTGAAAGTCAGGTGAGGCTTCATCACCAAAACGTTCCTGGAGCTTCACACTGAAACACTGTAGCATTCTACTAAGCAAGCGAATGGCTCTGGGCTTGTTTTAAAGCTGAGAAGAAATGGCTCCATACAGCTCAACCAGCATAATCCAAGTCTTTGGAAGCCCAGAAATCCAAAATTGACTGGAAAAGAAACTTACTTCCACCCCTCGACACGTGGTTGAGCTTGTTCAGCCACTTCAGAGGGGATGTGCACACTGAACGCTTTCAGCTTCTAGTGTCAGATCGAGAGCTCTGTATGGAGTTACCTTGGAGTCACCTTTTGAACTGTCTTCTTTACGTTTTTAATAACAGGTCCCCGGCTGCTTCAGTTGTTTAGGAGAATGCTGTAATGCTGTTTTGCGGAGGGGCTTCATGGACATGTTTTGTTGACTTCAAAACCTACATTTTTTTGGGAATTGCTCTTTTTACATTAAAGGAAGTGTCAAAATCATGTTTTTAAGGAAAGCAGCCAATTTTCTTCTGTGTCTTTCTACAAGCTCTAGATAAACAATATATAGCATACTGCCTTTCCACCAAATTGGCAGGGCTACACAGGTTATTTTAAACCCTTTTTTCCTTTTTTTTTTACACCCACTAAATTCAAGTATTGACACCATTCCCACTTCCTGCAGGCAGTCCATCTGTGATTTTTTTTTTTTTTTTCTGAAGCGTTACAACTGACCATTGTGAGAGAAGCACCTGTAAAATGGTGGATACATTCTTTTGAGACGCACAACCCTTGCGTAATGACTCATTTCAGTAACATAATTTGAGCCATTCGGTCCAATAACATTCAGAAAGTCTAGAAGAGCCACACGATTAAATTCTTTCATCCCCATTCCGCTAAACTGGAAGTTGGCTGGCTCAGTCTGAAATCCAGGTATTTTTTTGTAGCCGGGCCCAGCAAGTTGAGCATTTTTGGAATAAAATTCACTTAGTTTTTATAGGCTTTCCAACACAGTAATAACAAGGTCGTTATCGTACCTAGACCCAGCCACAGAAGCGAGGTCCCATTCATTCTTATGAATTCTTATTTGCTCAGTGGCACATGAAGCCAAAATGACTCGAACTGTCTTCCGCATAGCTTCTGCACTGTGCTCTCTGCTAGACTTTCCAAATATTATTGGACCTAATGGCTCAAATTATGACAGTCCAAAAGAGTCGATTTCAAAATTTCACAGAGCTTGTGAAGCTAAAAAAACATTCATCCACCTTTTTACAGATGCTTCTTTCACAATGTAAGCTTATGGAAATACGATATTTTTGGTACCGTGTGCATCACATGGTTTTTTTTTACATGGTTTGTCCGCTATGAAAACTGGCTTCAAAGCCTGGCACTTGCCTCCGGGGGCCTGAGTAAAGGCATGTCCTTCAACAGACCGCTTCCCAAATTCCTTCTTTATTTATGTGGCACCACCGGATGTTAATACGTCAGTACTTCGCGCAACAGAATTTAGCGTGTTTAGCTGAGGTGACTACTAAAAACTACTACAGAGTCAGTTGACCTGGGTGTGAATGCAGAGTGTACGCATTCCCTTTGCACACAAAAGCCTGATCTTAGCGGGTTAAAGTGAGATTTTTGAGCTGTGGAAAAGGGGTATCATTTAAAAAAAAAAAGTTTACTTAAAATTTTAATTATCTATATGACCTTTTAAGGAAGTTAATGAACATCACTTGGCTCATTGTCGATCACAATGCTTTGCATTTCAACAGCACTGTGGTCTTTAAAACTTATTATTTGAAACTGCTTTTGCAGAAATCCTCAAAGCAACCGTTGTGTGTGTTCTCCCAGAGGAAATGTAGAAAAAACACAAGATAATTTGAACTGAGCTACTGTTTTTTGGCTTTAGTCTCTGAGCTTGAAATTCCACATGCCAATAACTCACAAATTCTGCACGCTTCACAATGATAAAGTAATTTAACCTCTCTCAATACTGTAAACGATGAAACAATTCACTGGGATTATAGGAATCGAAGAGTAATGGTGATTGTGAAAAATCTGTCAAAAATATCACCCTTTGTGCTGTTTGTCCTTTTCCTTCCATCTAATGTTGAGCTGAATTGCAGGATAGGGGTAAAGAGGGGGGAAAAGGAGAGAAGATAACTGCAGTTCCATTCCTATAGCCCCTCACAAGTAAATTGGCTCTTTATTAAATTTAGACCACATCTATCAATACAAAGAACGGTATCGAAATTACTTTGTTGGCCACAAATCGTTTGCAATAGATTGAGCCTCTCCTGAAACAAGGCCATCATTTATCTGGTTCACATTTCCTCCTGAGGTGAGAGGAAGCAGGACACTATGAGACTTTCATTTGTTCCCTTGGTGATAGATGTGACCCCCCCCCCCCCAAACACACACACACACACACACACACACACACAGACACACACACCCCCCGACGCTGTGATTACGAGATCACTACATGCAAAATAAGAATCTATTAAACATTTAGACCTGTTGGTTCCCCTTTGGACTCTCTTTATTTTTTATCAAATAGTGCTGTCAAGGGAGCGTGAGGCATGGGAGTTCCCCAGTGGCGAGGAGATTTACGCAGCTGCAAAGTACTTTGGGCTATGCAAAGCTGCATGGTTTGTCCCGAGAGGGTGATGCATAAAGGAGAAGTTAATTACTGTGGATACAAAGTACTTTTTTAAGATGTAATAAACCAGAGCACACAGAATCTTTCAGCCCCTGAAAAAGCGGCACTCGCTGAGGTGAGAGGTGATATAATACCAGTGGTGAAGGTGAAGGCGGATGCAGGGAAATGATAATAGAGTGGCGGCAGGGCATTGTGGTTTGGTTTCCGTCACTTCCATACCGAGAGCTGGAGTTATCAGACCAGCAGGTCCGGGCCTAATATCCTTTTGTGCTGGCTGCGTATTGCTGAGTGAAGATTGTGGATGGAAATAATCAGCCCTTTTAAAGGTCAGGTGAAGTTAAGCACACCCAAAGTAGACCATGACACATTCCAGCTGATAAGAAATAACTGTCTGTGTAAGGAAGAATGAGGAAAGTTCACCTTGTCCCATTTATGTTATCATGATTGCTCAACTGTCAGTCAAATATAATGGCACATAGGAAGTCAACCCACCTAGAACTCTTTGCTCTGGCTAGCGTACTCTGAGGCACAGAGTGATCTGTTGAATGACGTCGTCGCTATAGTTTGATAGTATTTTGTCATAAATTGAATGTGGTGTTAAGCGTTAATGTCCTGCATAATTACAATTGAAAATTCTGTTGTTTCCTCGTCACAGACATGTTGATGGAAAGTGTATGTGTAAAATGGCTCCATACGGCTTTTACAGTGTAATCCAAGTCTCTGGAATCCCTGCGTATCCAAATATGATTAAAAAGACGTTATTTATACCCTTCCCTTGATATGCAGTCAAGCTCTTGCACCGTTCAGACGGGGTGCATGCTGATGCTTTAAGCTCAGCTTTAGTAACATCTTTTCAATTTTTAATTTTTATTTTTTTTCTCAGGGAGCCATTTTGTTTGGTCAGCTAACTCCCCGGCTGCTTCAGCTGTTAAGGAGACAGAGTTCTGAGGTGAAGCCCCAGAGATGTTCTGTGGGCTACAAACAGCATGTAGCAACATTAACATTCCTTATGTTTCTGGCTCTTTAGATGGGAAATGTTCGCTAGCTAGTTACTAGCTTTGCCTGTATAGCATTCTGCCAGTAGCTAGAGCTTGTTTCCTGAAGTTAGCTGTCTGCCGCAGCCTAACTCTACACTACGAGAGCCGTGAGATTGAACACGCTAATTTGCCTACTGGAAAGCCAAACAATTAGCAAAACAAACAAACAAACAAACAAAAAAACAAAAAAAGCAAAGCAAAAAAGCTGTGGACTCATCACCACTTTTACATTGGTATGAATATGTTTGATATTTTGGGCAGACAGGCAGCTGCTCCATACCAAGAAATATTGATGCACATACCCACACAAACAAGATGCATATAAGGTGTTAAAAAGTGAGATTTAGAGGTGTTGGAAAGTGAAGTTTGTAACCATTGTACTGAGTCAGGCTAGCTGTTTCCTTGTTTTTTTTTTGTTCTAAGCTAAAGGTCTGTTGCTTGTATTATATCAATCTTTTAATCTAGCTATTAGCATATATGTTTTTTCTCAAAATGCAAAATTTCCAGTGTTGTTAAAAAGTAGCCTACCCAGACGTCATACTTGAGTAAGAGTAAATGTACTGTGTTAAAATATGACTTTTCTCAAGGTGAAAGTCACCCACAAAGGAGTAGCATTTGATGTTAAATCTACTTTAATATCAAACATACAAGTAAATTATACTTGGCATATATTTGCACTTTTATATATTGCATATTATGGGTCAACTAATTATCTGACTGATTATCAGATCTGACTATTCAACACTTCTTGGTAATTCTCAAGTAAAATAATTTCTCTAATTTGTACACATGACTAATAATGTAATAGGAGTTGCTCATAATGAAGAACTCACACTGATCTACCGACTTAAGCGCCTCATATTGTAATTGAATAGATGAACTTTGTTCCATCCCATCACTTAGTACTTCTTTAACATAAACATGATTATAGAAGCTTAAAAGAAACAGTCTCTCTCTCTATTTACAGAGTTATTAAAGTGTTTATGTCTTGTTGTCGAAGAGCTGATTGCTTTCAGTAAAGTTGAGGCAGCAAAAAAAAAAAAAAAAGGACAAATCATCGGGGACTTACAACACCGCAGGCTATAGGAAGGTCACTCTTTGCCTTCCCTCTGGGCATCAGTCTTGAAAACAGAGTGACGGCCCCAGAGAGGCTGATAAGTAAATACACTTTTAATGGGCTGTGAATGGCTGGTGGTAATCTGCGATGGCTGGGAGTGGGCAGGGCACAGAGGGCGACAGGGCATTCTGCAGCGGTTATTATTAATGCTATCATAGATCAGATATAGGCCAGAGCAGGAGAATGAAAGGTGGTGATGAATTTGGGCCTCCTGTCTACCAGCTGAGTAGAGGACAAGCCACAAGGCTGGTTAAGGTCATGGATGAAGGATACCACCCAAAAGAGGACACAAGGGACAATTCATTATGTATAACATAGGAGACTGGGTGGTATGTACCCCAGGGACCTGCTGAAGGTCACTGGGTGACTATGAGAAGATCAAAAACACATTCTGCAGTGCGTCTCTCCTAACACATGTGGTAGTCTTAATGCCTAAATATCCCACAGATTATGTATATTAAGTTTTTAGTATTCTTGATGGAAATTGTGTGTCCTTGCACAGGCAAATAAACTCACATTCCAAAGCAAAATAAAGAAATCGCAGCTTTTTGTATCTTCATGCGTCTGACATTTCAGTCCTCTGTGTATTTCAGGGTATGAAAGCTTCCAGATCTTTCTCAAGACATCAAAGCCTCGAGACCTTTCTCCAGACATCAAAGTCTCACGGCCCATCCACGGAGAGGTCCTCACATCTGAACGTCGCATCTGCCGAGACACAATCGCTTTGCATTCTTGCCCCAAGATATCTCTTTACACGCTGCCTGCCTGTTTTCAAAAACTCCTGAATTTCCAAGGAGGAAGACGGATGGTGTGTGAGCTTTTTGCAGCAGCCGATGGGCCTGTAATTTAACCTGGGAAATGGACTTACCATGTGTACAGCTCAGAGGGGTTCAGCAACTTTTTTTTTTTTTTTTAATGACTCGCAGCAACAGACGATGTAACCTAAGCCACTCTGGCTCTGCTGGAGCTCTCTCTGACTTCCAGCAGCTGAATGGACCTCAGTGTAGCATGGGCTTCAAGGGATTTGTCTGACTGTCGGGCTCCAGACGGGCTACTTTTGGATGTCGACCAGCCTTTGTGTGAGTGATGTTGCAGCCCTCCATTACAGCGAGGGAAGTGACTGCTCTACATCAACACTTTTGTCCCCCCACCTCTAATGCTTTTCGCAGCTGTGGAGTGCATTTGTCTCCGCAACTGCACACATTCAGGAGGAAGCAAAAGCCTGGCGCTGTAAGGAGAAAACTGGAGCTCCAGGCCAACCAGAGAGGAAGAAATCATGTAACCCCGGTCAAGGAGATTTCAGATACACTCTTACCTTGCAAACTATCTTCACAAAAAAATAACTTGAGTGGTATCAATACCCGTAACTTCATCGGATGCCTCAAACAGGGTACGACACGAACACAGCTGGAGAAGTACCAAGGTCCAGTTAGAAACACCGGGGTCGGTCACCTCAGACGTGGCTGGAAATTGTCTTGAGGTTATCAAGTGGTTGCACACTTACAAATGTTGAAACGGGTCTCAAACTGTGGTCGCTAGTTTGGCAGCTGTCTCCCCTGTAACTCCAGCATCCCCTCCATCTCCTCATAATAAAGTCAGGTCATAAACATGTCATATGAATTTGATATAACATGCTTTTTTTTTTGTTGTTTGTTTTGTTTTTCTTTTTTGACACAGTAACATGGTTAGCAGCCTATGGTAACAGGTGTTTAACAAACAAGTTGTTTGCAGAAACATTCACTTCCAACACTTTATCCTGGCAACTGGCCCGGATGTCAATTTGTTTGTGCATAATTTGTGATTAATACATGCTGCCTTGCGAAATCACACCAAGCACTAATTATATTCATTACATCTCAGAAAAACATGATTATCTGTCTCACCATCAGAAATACAAAGCAAAGTAATGTTGGGTCCTTACCTCACACTGATCACAGCAGGAGCAGCAACACTCATAAAAAGAGGATCAGACTGGTGGGTGACTCATCTGATATTTCTGTATTTAGTGTTCATGAATCTGTCTTTATCTTTCCTTCAAAACACCATCTGGCCTGCACGGGGAAAAAAATCTGCTGTGTGGTTCACGGTTTAATCAGTTAACAGATTACAGAAACAAACCGTCTTTGATATCATTTTCTGTGCCGAAAGTGTTTCAGGTTGTTGACGAATTCATCAGCAGCAACAATTACATTTGCGAGTCCCAGCGAATTGTGTCCAACTAAGAAAACTGCAAAACATCATCGTGGTCAATGTTCAGTCATGTATGAAGTTGCATCAGAGCTTAAATAGTCACAAACATTGCATTCATTACCTGGAATAGATGTTTGTTGGACAACATCACCATGTGAAACGAGCATGTAATCTCCAAGTAGTCTGCTCGAACATACATGTATGCATGCTGGGACAGAGTGTGCGCCCACACATCAAGACCAAAGTCAATTAGTCTTAAGTCTCAAAGCCTAAGAAGTTTTTCTTAGACAAGTCGTCAGTCAAGACAAGTCACGTATCCAGTTTTATGCTGAGAACAAGGTGCCTCTTTTATATTATAATTGGCCAGTTCATCTAACCTATGACAATAAATTGACTTTGCGTTGTAATTATTCAGTGTGTAAAGTAAATGTAATCAGGCAAAAACAAATGACTTCATAAAAGCTTTTTATACCTCCACCAAGGAGGTTGTGTTTTGGCCGGTTTGTTGGCAGAATTGCACAAAAACTAAAGAAAGAATTTCCGTAAAAGCTTGGATGGATGAAGAGTATCGGCCCAGAATAGACTCCACTAACTTTAATTAGTCATCCCACTTGATTTAACATTGTGAGAGAACATTTTAATTTATTCAGAGACTAATGAAAATCAAAAATCAGACATATTTAGGTGGCTGGTAGGAGTGAGTGCAATTTGATGCGGATCCAACTGAAAGTCCACATCCAGTGTCTGTTAAATATGTTTGATTTGATGTTGCGATGTTGGGTTAGGCTCGATTGAATTAAAGGGGTCTGTCGGGCCTTGGCTGAGCGCTCGACGCCGCTGCTGTGAGTGTTGATGTCGTTTTAGCCAAACTGCTGTCCATTTGCAATTAGCCATCATTTTCCTCCTCTCTACGTCACCACGCTTGCACGGCGCCTTTCTTTTCTTTTCCTTTCAAGACAGCTCTCTGTGCCTTTTTCTTTCCTTCGAGTGTTTTTCTTCGCTCAGTGTGTTTGGCTGTAAAAGCCTTCACCTGCAGCACTGGAAGTGGTTATTTTTTTCCTGCTCCACAATTGTGGGTAAGCAGGAGGATCCTGCTCTCTGTGTGCTCCCCAGCAGACAGACCCACCTCTTAATAGAGTTCTCTTTCCTGATTGGATAAAGTGGGCAGGGATACCAGATTTTTTTCTTCACCCTTTTACAAGCATGAGCAGGGAGAGGAAAGAAATGTGTTACTGACTAAACACGCTATAACAATGATAACTGTTGGAATATTGATCTGACACTAATTGTAATTTAAAAAAAATCACTTACAGTTGGTTTAATCTTTTTTTTTTTCTCTATCAGAAAAAAACAGTGAAATACTTACAGCCAGTCTAAAAGAATTAAAAAATAAACTGAAAACATGAAAGGATGGCGGACAGGTCGTGCCAGTCTCACATCCTGTCTTGGAGTCCAAGTCACAAGGACTCAAGTCCACATCTCTGAGTCATGCTGGGACTGAGCCCAGGCAGAGCCCGTCCCTCATGGCTCTCATAAGTTTGGGAAGTAAAGTGAATACATGTATGAAGCAGGCTAGTGTCAGTAGAAATGGTGACACTAGAAACTCACCGCTGAGCGCCACACTGCAGTGAAACCCTCACAGACAGCTGGAGATTTTCTAGGACCTTCAATCTCTTTAATAGCTGATTTCTGATTTCTTCTCTATTACAGTGTCCTCAGAATTTATTTTGTCCTCCACCTCCACATCCGAGCTGCTGTGTTCAGTTCAGTACGGGTGCCACAAGGGGTCACTAGTGCCTGCCAAGTAGCGCAATCATGCAATCACTGTGGCATGTCCGAGAACAACTTTTAAAGTCATTGGTTTTGCCCACAGAGGGCAAAGGTTCCTGTGGGAGCTGCAGGGCATTTAGACTGAAGGTAAAGACGTGAGTTTGGTGGGTGGGGGGAAAAAAAGGCGCATCGACAGTCCGACTAGAACATTAGCGGTGCTTCACACTTCAGGGAGATGCATTCAGTTTGAATGTGACTTGGTCAAAGTGTTCTGGCGGTGCATGCTCATGTTGATTCTCCCCGCTACCTGTGAGGATGGCGCGCTGCCGGTGCGCCGGGCGCCTCCCGCTGTGCGCCACTGTCACTTCTTGTCGCTTTCTTCCTCTCCTCTCGCTTTCCTCGACGCGCATTGGACGGCTGACGGTGCGTAAGCTCCACTGATACTGTAGCCCTCAAACCTGTCTGCATAAACATCGGAAGATGACGGCGTGAAAACCGGACATCGGCAGACTTGTTTGAACCACTCGGTGCCAAAGTGTGATAAGAAGTGGCGGCTGAACGCTCGGCTCCCGGACCAGAGCCGTGCGCGCTGAGTTAACGCCGAGGACTTCACGAAAGGTCGCCCGGGTGTGGATGTACGCCGACACATGCTGCAATTTGAACTACTTTTGTATATTTGTCATATGTCGGGCTGGAGCTGCTCTCACTCGTCCCCGCACAACACCGCACGGCTGCCAACTTCAGGAGTGATGCGGAGGACACGCACGGACCAGCACGCTAAGAGGGACTGAACGCGTTTTCATTTAGGAGAAAACACTTTTTCTTTTTTGAAGCTCACTGAGAGAGTCGTTTGAAGGATGCCTCACAGCAGACGGCTCGCTCCCGGTTTATTCTCATGAGCGTCTCCTCTCCAAAAAGAAAAGAAAAAAAAATGGCTCAAAGAGTGATGCAAAGCTGCGCGCAAGTTCCCTCTCTCCAAGCGCTGAATTTTCCGGAGAAAAAAAACAACCAAGTAGGACATTAGAGAAGAAGCTGTCAGCAGTTTTTTTTTTTTTTTTTTTTTTTTTGGATGAGGCATGACATTGTTTCCAGAAAAGTTGCTCTCTCACATTTTGCAAACGATGCTGCAAAAAGGCTCCTTTCCTTTAGATTGAATCACTCTGGCGCCTGCAGCATTTCCGGATATTCTCGTTTTCCTAAAAGCTGAAAGAAACATGTTGCACATCCTCGCGCTTCAGTCGGCGGTGTTACTTTTTGGAGGTAAGCACAATGTTTTTTTTTTTTTTTAAATGTAATTATTATTATGATTTAATTTTTTTTTTACCCCGTCTGCCCATGTGTCTACTAGTCCACCGGTTCAAATGAGCAGGAAATGTGTTTCTCTTACTAAGAATATGTAGCCAAACATGAAGAAGTTGAACAGAAGCTGTGGCCGACATACAGAAGCAGTCTGTGCCATGAGCCAGGTGAAAGCAACACATCCTACCTGAGGAGCCTGAGTCACTGATGTAAGGCTCAGGCTGCTTTCACAATGTACAAGTGCCACACTGTGTTGTTCTGAATAGTATCTAATTAAGGTAGACTGTAAGACAATGACTGCAGTGTATATATGTGCAGTTAATAGGTACTATGAAGGACCCACCGCAGCCAGTGATGACAGGCTTTGCGCCTGTACAGCAGCTCTGGCTTTAAATAATATTTACACCCTGAATATTTGAGGATGACACGGGCTCTGCTGTGCAACAGAAGCATCTGGAGCTTTGTCACCTCTTGTCTTGAAAATTCATAATTATTTTAATGGAAAAGTTACAGAGCTGTGCCGAGGTGGGACGGCGTCGCTGCATGCAGTGAACTGATACCTGTGTTACCCTTTCCCTCTCTGTCTATCTGCATTCTTGCTGAAACACTTACAGTGTAAATGGCATCCTCTGTGCACACGACATGGCATCAGGCATTCAGCGCCACAGGGAGAGGAGCAGCATTTACTTTGACTGCCCTGCAGCCAGAACCTGCAGGACTGATGGCAGCTAGTGATCTGGCTAATGAGCCCTCTCTGTCTTGTGGGGGGAAAAGTTTAACCCAAATTGTGTTTGGAAAATGTGTCCCGCTCAGGACTGTAGGACTGCAGTTAGTGATTATTATCAGCCTTCATAAATGTATTGATTAACCGGTTACCTGTTTGGCGTCAGAAAATGGTGAGTCAGTGTTCCTAAAGCCCACGGATGGAAAGAGCTTCAGTTTACTGTCACAGAGGAAGGGAAGAAAACAGACAATATTCAGAAGTGAAAAAGCTGGAGAAAGAAGATTTGGACTTGTTTTTTCTTAAATAATGACTCAAGAGATCATCAAAAAAAAAAAATGTCGCAGCTCTGCACATTTTAGAGTTTTCACTGGAGACCTGGTTCTAGCAGCTGTTCTTCATACAACATTTGTATAGCTTTGCCGCAGCAAATCGTCAAATTAATATCAACCCCTATGCAAAACAGGTTCGGCGACTGAGCCTTATTTGCATTTTATCTCACCCTGGGAATGGGACCCACTGTCTGATTGTACTCTCGGCCAACTATGTGTGATTTATAATAGAATAAAAGGAACACGCACTGATTCCCGGGAGAATTAAAGGTCAAGCATGTCCAGAGATTCGCCACGAAAACACTCAGACTGCATCTCGCACGCACACCTTGACAATTCTTCCCCCAGCTGCGAGGACGCCTCTTGTTTGACAGCGCCTCGATTACAAGAGCTGACTCACTGGCTTGAAGTGAGTGTAATGATGTTTGCCATATGCCAAGTCCTCCTCAGTAACCGCACGCAGTGTGATACTAATTGAGCATTGTGTGTCATGAAGCTGCAGGACACAGCTCCTCACTGTGAATAGTGATGAAAATTGATAACACACTCCAGGAAATGAGAGGATCAGATCTATGATAGAAAAACGCCTGCGCAGCAAAATGAACTCATAATTGCGGAGGGAAGTCGTCCTGCACTCTGGTTTAATTGTCGCTGTAGCCTTTGTTAAGAAAGACAGAAATATTATCAGGGCAGAAAGTTACTACACCTAAGATATCGCCTGCAGTCCATTGAGTAAAACGTCCCTTTGCCGAAGTAAAGATAAAGACTGGAGGTCTTTTTCAGTTTTCAGAGAACCAGCCTTATTCCGCTCATTTTAAAAAGGCTGTCCTCTCTATTAATTGAAGCCTCGAGGTGTCTTCCAGTGAGACACCTCGGTGGGATTCCTGCGAGGAATATCCAATCTTCCCTCCCTTCGTCTTATCCTTGAGCTTAACAAGATCCAAAAGGGGATCAAGCAAGGATAGCCTTCAGTCCACATCTTTAAGTACTGAGCACATAGCCCATGCTGTCTCTTGTCTCCTGTCCTCACGCCTCTATATCCCTCTCAAGGGATTCAGCTTGTCCTGTAGGATATTTTTCTTTGGAGCACCAACATTTTATTAACCCCGCGGAGACTCGGGGGCTTTTTCTCAGCGGAGAGTTTTTATCTGTAATTGTCCTCAGGAAGATCCACCGCTGTGGTCCCGCACCCGATTGCTGTGGCACACGTCCAGGTCCCCTTCCTCTTGCCCCTGGCAATCCTTTAAGACTCAGGACTCGTGTCCTTGAGCAAGCAAGGACCAAGAAATGAGAGAGAGGGGTGACATGCTGCCTGCACTGAAAATGTCGTCAAAACGTAATGGAAAAGGGAAATATGACTCACATCAATGGAATACAACGTGGACAAATAAGCTCGAGTATTTTAGTTTGAAGTGGCTTTTTGAATGCTTCTTAAAATTGTTGTCTTTGTTTTTGCATTCTGTCATTTGAATTTGACTGTGTCTCCTTGGTTTAGGCTGTACAACGTCAAATTCATTTAAACCATCAGCTGGACATTTAGACAGAATCAAAGACAATCACCAGTTATCTGCAGGGGCCTGATTAGCTCAGTGTGATTCCGTCGTAGTGTTTTATTGCTCCAAAAAAAATGTCCAAATCCAGGAAATCTCATTGAGAATTACTGATCCTACATTCTGTTTTAAAATTTTGACAGCTCATCAGTTCTACCTGTATCAGGAGCATATGGTCATTATATGTGTTAAGTGAGCTTGCACTGGATAAAGAACTGTAATGCTGCCTAAAAATCTTTCAAATAAAATGCAATTTTGCTAAAGTGAAGAGAAAGACTGGAGGTCTTTTTCTGTTTTCAGAGAATTGGCTGCATTCCTCACATTTATAAAAAAAAAAAAAAAAGACTGTCCACTCTGTTTACTGAAGCCGCTGGATGTGATTCCTGAGAGGAATAGCCTATCCCAATATCCAGTATCCAAATGCGTTTGTTTGCTTCCTGCCATACAACTGTCTCTTTGGTCTAGGTTGTGCAGTGTCAGCTTGAGTTTTGAATTTCTAACCAAACCTTTGACAGCTCATCAATTATACCTGCATCAGGAGTCAAGTGAGTCCCTGTGTTAAATAAACTTGCATTGAATAAAGACCTGTAACATTTCCTGGAATGTGTTGAAGGAAATAACAATCTGCTAAAGTCAAGATAAAGACTGCTGCAGTGAGACACCTCGCTGGGATTCCTGAGAGCAAAATCCAATATCTGATACCTTTAATTTAGGCTGTACAACAACTTAATTTCAAACACAACTCAAACATTTCTGAGAATTACAGATTGATACTTGAGTTTCAGGCCGATAACTTCAAATGTAGTTATTAATAACTTGAGTGACATATATGTGAAACACAGGTAGGATATTTTGCAGTTTAACAATACAATTAAAGGAGCTGTTGATAAGGAAAATTCATTTTAAAGTCTCATTCCCAACTTTGCCCGTCCTGTGGGATGGTGGCCGACCCGCCCTGCAATCCCAAAGCATCACTGTTTGATGAGTTGTGAAAGTGTTTAAAAAGGCATCAGTGCACTGAAACGGACAACTTCACTGAGAATTCAATAAGAAGAAAAATACCACAGGCATCTCCTTCTGCAAAATTCTTCATACTTCTCAAAAAAGTGTTCATATTCTTGCCATTCTATGCCAATACTGATATATCTGTGATAGGCCAATATTGGCTGAGATTATCAGCCAACTGATATATGGTTAGGGCTCTAATCACTAGCTAAACAAAGAGGCCTGATTTCATCAACAGTTCAGTGATTACTTCTATTTTTGTCTCCACTCCTCCTCGCAGTGTTTCATTTCACTGCAAGACTATAAATCCAGGAAAACTCTCCAGGAACTTTCACATCTGAGAGCACATCAGTTATACTTTTATCCAAAGTTAAATGAGTGTCTGTGTTAAGTGAGCTTGGGGTTTGATAAAAAAAAAAACCTTGTTAAGTCATTTTGCGGGTTTGCTGGTGTTCACTTGGTTCTGCTGTTTATTTACGGATGAGAGGACATGAATAGAACAGAAGAAATCCCTGGCTTCCTTTGCTGGTATTTTTCATCAAGGCTATCTTACAGCTGCGCTCTGAGCAGTCTGCGGTGCACGTCTGAGATCTGTGACGGAGGACACTGATAAAAAGAGGCAGGATTTCTCCTTCTCCCAAATGTAGTTTGGCACGGCTGAGGCGATTTCTGTAGTTCCTCTTCACGGAAGGGGAAAGGAAAAGAAAATCGCAGCTCGGTGCAGGCCGAGTGCGAATCTGTCTGCTGTGTAATTACCAACCACGACAAATGATTTACGCCCAACCTTTACGCTCTAAGTTTGTGCGTCAAACTGAGCACCTTTGTTTGTTTAATGACCACTTTATGAAACACAGCGAGTTGGTGGACTCCCTCCTTCTGCACTTTCACGCTCATTATACTTAAAGTGTGTGTGGGAGGCTTACATTGTAGCTTTTCCAATCACTGAGTCAAAAGTGGGTTTTTGCCCCCATAAATCCTCATATTCATCAGTGTAATGTCCTATAATATTTCCACAAAGCACATCTGCCCCGTGTTAATTGGCTCTTTATAACTGCCGTGATCTCACTTTCCATTTAATCAAATTTCATGATTAGGGAAGGTGAATGAAGGAAATCTGTGTAAAAGCTTTAAAGGGAGGGGTTGTAAATGTGTGTGTGTGCCTGAGGAGGCAGGTCATTGTAATAATTGCCCAACATGCTGATGCAGTGTTTGTGTGTTCTCTCATCAGTGGATAGTTGTGTCTGAACAGTGGACTTCCACTCCATAAATCTAGCGAGGTGTTCACAGCCTCGCTGCGTGCTCCAACAGAGAAAAACGCCGAAGACAAGCAGCAATTCGCACTTTAATGTAAAGACATGTCAGTTAAGTTGCATTTACATTTGTGAGGATTCAATTTAAAGGGTGACTCCACCCGTTTTACAAATAAAAGTGTGTTGACAGGTCTTGGGGAGTACTACTCCATAAAAAAAAGTGGAAAAGTGGTGTAAACCCCTCTGTGGCTCCAGAGAAAGCTGCATGTAATCTGATAAATCTCCTCCTGTGATGTCATTCAGTGGCTGAGTTGCACTGTAGGTAATGCAGGCACTAGGTTTTGAAAAAGAAGAAGAGGGACTGCTTTTCAAAAAATCTTGACCCGATGATGGCGCTAATGCAAGTTGGAAGATCATGGGACTGCCCACGTTGCTGCAGTTCGTTGTCTGTGTACCACAAATGTGTGTGCTAAATTTCATTTCCATCCACACAATAGTTGACATGTTTCACTCATTCCCAAACTTCAAGTAGGATTTTTCCATCCAATTGACGAGAAATTTCAGTCAGGTCGATCACACCAGTCGTACGCATAATTCATCCCCTGGACATTATGAATGTCTGTGCTGAGACCACAGCACCACTGCTGCTGACATGTCGGAAGCCATCGGTGAGAGTCAGCGGCTCTTGTTTGTGCAGTGTGTCCCTCACTGTTGGCACTAGTTGGTTCTTATCAGCGGTTTTCCAGCCGACTGAGCGTACTGAATTATCGGCGAAGCCCGTCAGTGAGAGAAATCATTCTGATTGGCTGTTCAGCTGACCGAATGCACAAGAAAGGACAAGCCTGTACCATCTTGTGAAGGGTTCACCGCATGGGTGGAATATAAAAAAATATAAGATGCATTACTCCTGAAGCTTCCAAAGAGGAACTGGATGTGATCACCACTCCACTGACTTCAAGAAAGGAAAAGCCCTTTGAGCCCTTAGTATTAAGAATTTCACCGTGTTAGTGCACTTTGCTGGTGCCAAATTTTTTATCAGACATGTTCTAAAGGTGGGAAAAATGGTGAGACTAGTGTAAAAAATGATGCTGCTTTATCATAACAATGGTTTAACATATCCGCAGTCCTGACTCTTCTGGTTTCCCTTCATGAATGGTTTAAACAGACAAGCGTAGGTGCAGCATGTGAGAACGAGTTGGCCATCAGCCGTAGTCTCTGTGGTGTGTTCAAATGCAGCTTTTTGGCAGATGCGTGTATTGTGAGGTGAATGATGTCAAAAACATTTTTAAACTTTTGCTAAGATGTCACTAAAACCAATCCAATTTAAGTTTCCCAAGAAATACTTTGAGCGGGATGAAGAAATCTTGTTTTTATTTTGGAGGCCGAAGAAAATAAATAAAATTTGGCAAAAAAAAAATGTACAGCTCAGAAATGCAGTAAGCCACAGCAGCAATTATTTGCCTGTTGAAGTGGCCACCTCCTGTGGTCACATCAGGGCAGTGGCCAGCACAGTAACTGATGCTAAGACCTTGCTCGCTGAGAAAAGAGTAAAGACTCTGGCATGCAGTTCATTAGTAATGCTTCCAGCTCTTAAACATATGCCTTGATGTTTTCTCCTGTTTACCTAGTTGGCATAGTGAGCCTTGATATGCAGCTACATCGTAAAATATTTCAGCCAGAAATGTTGAGGCTGCAGAGAAAGGCAAGAGCTCCCGTCACCACGACAGTATTCCTGCAGATAACGTACCCTGAAAATCCTTCTGCCTTTACTGTCTCAATTTTCCAACCAATTTCTTTGCTGTAAATTTAAACATTTTTTTTTTATTCTGTAAGATATATTACCACTGTTTACTGGAATTTAAAAGCTATTGAATCATTGGATATTTCAAATAAAAAAAAACCCAAAAGACTAAGAAAGCGGATTATGTTTTTATTACTTTAATAAATTAATAAATGTCATTAGCCCCGGAGCTTTCTTTGGAGACGAAAAAGTGCAAAGGCAGCATCCCACAATATTACATATTTATGTAATATATCCTGCATTAAGACTTAAACAATATGAATCCACCCCCCGAGAAACTTTATTTCCTTGTAACTGGGTCTTCTCTGCACGCACCGATGTGAATAGGAGAAAAAAAAAATAACATCAGCCTTTGTGATAAACTCTGTACACAGAATTATCTGCATGGGTATATTTTCTCCTCTTCCCACTCATTTATGGCTTTTTATATGCTGTTCCTCAGCTGAGTCTTGCTTCCTTGCTGTCAGCAGAGATGAATTCATAACTCCACGTGGTTATGCATTTTTGATTTGAGTAATCACAGGCAGGTGGCTGGACAAAAGGCTGTCACTACATCTGAGAGCGCGGAGCACTTGGTTGTGTGCGGAGCTGTCGCTGTCTATCAGAGGCATCAGAGCCTAATGCATTAGAGGCAATGATCTGACAGGTACATATTGTCAAGGCCCATTGACTTCTTTGTGGTGTGGCTGATTGATTGTCGAGATTATGTTAAAATGGGAGTCGCGCACCTCTTTGTGATTCAGAGTGCCGTGCTCATGCAGTAGAATGCTGAGCAGCAGCCTTAAAACCACCATCGAATTTTAATTCCAAAATATATTAGTTTTATCCCTCGAGCGGTCCGTTCTGTTCGTGAATAATCACTATTGTCTGCGGTGGCTGGAACAAGAGCGAAGAGTTTGTTGTGTCCTCTCATCTGTGACGGCAAAGCAAAGCGCAGCTGCATGAAGAATGAATTATGATAGGTGGAAAGGTGCCTCTGACACAGCACATTTTATAATGTGAATCAAAAAGCATTGGCCTAATATAAAACTCATTTGGATGTAGAAAGAAATCACTGTTTGAATCAACATATTTATTGCAAGGGAAGCAGCTGTGGGCTTAACACCAGCGTGACGTCACAGACTGATAGTTCAGCTCTGTGGAGGCTCACTTCCACTTGTGAGGCTTGTTTTCAGTTCAGAATGATGTATTCTGTCTGAGTTATCAGACAAATGCACAAGTTTGTCTCTTGTTTTCACTATCAACACTGGTGTATTACAGTCACTTTATCCGTATTAATTAGTGATGGGCAATACGGATATTATTACCTTATCGTGATTTGTGACTGTGATTTTGGATATCGGATATGACGTCGTCTTCTGGTTTTATATGCTGCATTACAGTAAAGTGATGTCATTTTAAGAACTTATCAGATTGTTCTGCTGGTTCCCCACTTAACCGTTACATCCACATTACTGATGATATTTATCAAAACATTTCATTCAAGGAGACTTTTTAATGTCATGGTTTGGGTTTTTGGTTTAGTGCTTGTTTCCTGTTTATATGTTGTACGGCTCAACCTCTAGCTCTTGTTTTCCCTCCCTTGTGATTGTCTGGATTAGGTTTGTCTGTCCCTGATTAGCCTCTTGTGTATTTAAGTCTTTGTCTTTGCCTCACTATTTGTCAGTTTGTCTTTTCTGTTTTCTTTGGCCTCTTGTTTTTATGGCCCTGTCTGCCCGTGTTAATTTTGTGGCTTGATTTTTGGACTTCAGATTTTAGACGACAGCTTCACTTTTAAAGCTTGCTTTTTGTTTTCACCCTGCCTGCCTTTGTGTGTCTTGCTGATTTCTTTCCCTTTTCCCCCGTATTTATTGTATGTTCTTATGCATGTTAAAGATCTTGAAAGTTAAAACGTCAAAGTCAAAACGTCATGTCAGCAGTCCTGACCTTAATTCTGTCACTTTGTTAAATCAGTCATCACCATGTCATACATTTATTTATTAATCTATTCCTTGCGGCTAGGTTGGCATGTAAGAATTGATTCAGCATAGCTGCTCTATTGTTGTAAGCAGTGCTGGCTCAGGTGTGTGTGAGCTGACCAATCAGAGCAGACAAGGTGTTCGCTATAGTTTTAGCTGCAATCAAATCAAGTTACTTCACATCAACGGATGGAGACGTTTTATACTCACTCTACTCAAATGTGCGGCACTAATTGCAAGATGGGTGAAGTTTCCTTTTCTCCCTTGATTTAAAGCCAATACTCAACGGAAATACCTCCACAGAATAATCATTTGTTCATTAACCACAAATCAGTCACATGTAAAAGGTCTGACATGCACTTTGACCAGTAGTAAGATGGTACTTGATGTAATTGGAATGCCTGTGTGTGTGTGGGTCCCCCAATCAGTCCCGACACAATCACTGATTCCTAATCAGTGTGAAAGTAATGGCCACCTCGGAGTACAATCAGTGTACAAGTTAGTCTGGCAGGAGCGGCTCTAACTTAATGAACTCCCTCGGGAGAACTCACTGACTCAGCGTGATTGTGTTCATAGGCAAAGAACACAAAAGTCCCCCTTTGCACACTGACTTTCTGGAGCTAAGCATTGTCCTGATATCGATTCACCCTGATCTGTAACTACATGTGTAGCAATGACATGTTTTCATGCTGTCATCTTGCCCTTGCCATCCAGCAGCCTCCGGTCGTCAGTTTTTGGCAGCCTGGAGTTTTCACGCTGCTTTGTTTCCCTCACGCTGGGGGACAGTGAGCTGATGACGAGGGAGGATTAGATTTGTCCAGTCGCGACGTAGACAGTGCGGCTATAGTGAGACACTGGGCCCGTGGTGCTCAGTGGTGTCGCCCCAGGCCGGGAGGGGCAGCGCTGGCAGCTAGCAGCTCCTGCCACAGCTCGCTCTGAACCGCTATCAGCTCCTGCAGATTCTCTTCCTAACCCAGAGGCCCTCAATTTCACACAAATTGGAAGGAGAAGCACCACGCTGAGACAGAATGACCCCAATGATAATGAAGGGTTAGCCTCAAAAATGTTACAGTTTCATTCAAATTGGGAATAAAATCGTTTAAGAATGTTAATGCAACACTGAATGCTGTATGCCCAACCTGCTGGGAATTAGAATTTGGATTAGCCATCATTTCTATTCGCCATGCTAGCGCTCTGACTTTATGGATGCTGGTCGGCCAGCCTCTCAGTCGGTCCACCGCTCTGGCCCAAACAGAAAAATCTCATCACATTTTGTCCATTGACCCCAAAGGATGGATCCCAATCACTTAGCTGATCCCTCTGAGAAAAAAAAACTTTTGGATGGGTGGACGTGAAGTTTGGTAAAGAGAAGAATGTTCCCCAGTTTTTGATTTGGTTTATGACTAAGTACCTGAAAACTGATCACGCTTTCCCATCAGCCTCAGAGACACTTTTGGGGGTTTTCACCAGCAGTAACGTAACAGAAAATTATAATAAAATGTATAAAATGTTCTTGGCAATCTTATAGGTATGGGGATGGGTGGCAATATGTGCTTGCTCAACACTAACTTTCTGTTTGGGCTCCCTGAGTTAGATGCTACAAAAGTGTTGAAAACATAGGAACTTTGTTGTAGGGGGAGTAGGCAAGTCAATGTAAACTGGCTGTGGTCATGTGATGTTGCCAGAGCCCGTTTAAGAGGTGGGCTGGACACACTTTGGCCTCACTCTGGAGATGGTCCATTGGAGATGTAAAATACAATGATGATGCAAATAAAACAAGGAAATAATTGAGGAGAACTAACTGAATATTGTTATAAAACAGTAGGAATTGTAAATGTTTACTTACTGACATGCTCTTATGTGGTAGGGTAATAGTTCAGACCTAGGTTGGAGGCAAATGATTGATAACTGTGTTTGGGGTGAAGAGTCAAACCTCAGAATTAAACTGAAATCTATTGGCAGGCAGTGTAGATAGGCTTGTCTCTCTGCAGCAGAGAAGTACACTGCAGACAGTAAACCGCAGTATGGATATGAACAGCGATAAATGCATTTTGTCAGCACAGTATGGCAGTTTGTATAATCTTTAAATCCCACATGTCGAAAACAATATTGAGAATCTTGCGTGGGTCTGACATTGATTTGGCAGTGGGATACAGAGGTGTGATGGAGGCCTTGATATGATTCACTCAGAGGACACACGAACTCGACTGAGATTAGTTCAAACAAGCTGCTGGCAAGTGGTTCTTTGCCCTGTTAGGCTGCATTTGAATACCATCGGTGCCTTGTTTCACGCTGTTTATGTGCATCTCAGTGAACCTCTCCGAGATTGTTTTGTGCAGGCCTGTAATTAGATGTGCTGGGACTATGGCAACCACTGAAATCACCACTGAGTGATGTAATCTGTGCTCCATCCTTAATTGCACATGCCATGTGTAGGATGGTTAATTTAGCCCGGAAGAATGAAGAATGTGCAAGCTTTTTGCCAAGTGATACCTTCCCAGACCAGTCCTGACATTTCATGGCAGTAGTGTCATATTCTATAATTTGATATAATGTCCTAGTGCATGCTAGCTCATTAAAATTGTTTTATATAGCTGTTGCTATGATCATGGCTGGAGGTGCTCTGACTTTCCGTGAAAAACGGGCAGTTTTAACTACAGAAACATCCCCTGAAGAAACAACCGATTTTGTCGCCACATAAATGCCTGGAAATGTCCCCAGGTTTCCTTATAAATATTCACTGGTGTGGCTCCAACTGCACTCGGCCGTACGGTTGCCTTCTAATACATTTAACATATAACATCAATGTGGTATGCCACTTCTGCAGATGCATAACAAATGTCAGCCTTGGATGTATCTGTGGTTTGCAGAAACGTTAACAGTATATCCTGGCCACTGGGCTGAGCTTTTGTGCGAAAGAGAAATATGTTTGGGAATAAAGTGTGAGCTGACCGGCAGAGAGAGGTGGGCTGATCTGTATGTCAGCAGCCTGCTGAGAATGAAGACGGATGAGAAGTGAAGAATCACTCTCGGCCCGTGATATGGCACAGTAAACATCAGCTCACCAGGCAAAGACAAACGCCGAAAACACCGCAGTTCAGTCCAGGTCATCTCACACAAAAGCATGCCAAGCACATAAAGCCCTGAAAGTGTAGGATGTGGAGGAATTCTATCAATTATTTGATAAGAGATCTGGAGGCTTACACAATTTATTTTTGGTGTCTCCTCATGTTTGTGGGAGATGGACCTGTGCTGTAACAACGGGGCAGCAACGATACAGAGTGTAACGACTCAGAGTTTTACACTCTACTTCAAGATTCCCCTACACGTGTATTTTATAAACACTGATTCAAATGACTGAATAAAAGCCACACAAATCAAACTATCCTAACCTTCTCAGGGGGGCCACTATCTATCTAATCACATTTATATAACCTGCTCTGATTACTGCTAATTTGAACCCCAGGGACTGAACCAACAACAAGGGTAGGGCTTTATTAATTTACAGTCAAACAACATTAACTGATATCAGATATGGATGTGACATTTCTTTAGCAGCTAATCCAGGCAAATTCCCCTCATGCATGATGAGTTTGACACTTGACTACCACCAGAAAAAAATGCATCAAGCCTTCTGGCAGAGTGAAGTGAAGAATGACGTGCTGTCAGTCATCTGAATGAGCTTTGTTGTGTTTTCCCTCGTAGTCTTTACAATATGTAGCGCTGCTGACAAATACAAGACAAGACAAAATGACAAGTTACCAGAATCATCTAATTAGCGGGTGACCTGTCAGTCCGTGTGATTTCAAGTTTTTTTTTTTTTTTTTTTTTTTATGAGTAAGATGGCCTGAACCCTAAATGCACTCAACTGAAATGCAGAATTCTGTTCTGTAAAGGAGAAAACAAATTGCAGCTCTGCTCACCGCCCAGAATGCTCGTGCCTGTAATACGTTTTTAGAGGTCGAGCTCATGTTGTTGGATTTTCTACTCCTCATATAGATCTCTTTTAGTAATAAGAAGGTGTCTTACACATAATAGAAATACAGATTTGTGGCAACACTCTTTACGTGATATGAGACTATATCTTGGTCTTCAGCTTGGATATCATCAGTTTCTGTTTTTCAGTAGAAGCTCTGTTTTTAATGGGTCTTCCCTTTTTTCTTGAGGTATGTTTTACAGAAATGTCATTTCAATGGATCAGCGATTTACACTAATTAACCTTGTTTGCATTTTGAGCTGTCATGTCAACAGTTTTATAGACGTCTGTTTTAAAATGGTGCTTTATGGTGAAAATGCTTTTTGGGCTGCAGGGGAATCTTTCCACTGTGAGGCCCCCGGACAAAACTGGAGGGAAGACTGAGCAGTGCCCAACACAAGAGCCAGAATAAATATTATATACTATATTTTGTAATATTATGTTTGTTTAGGGTGTTTTTTTTCTGTTTCTTTCATCACATTGCTGTGCAGGTTTACGCACAAAAACCACTTGGTTAGGGTTAGAAAAACATCATGGTTTAGCTTAAAATACCCGTTTCAGTCGCCACGATCAAGGATGGAGATGTCTGCAGGTGTCCCTAAAAATATCCAGCGGCGTCACAATGAATCAATATATTATGGCCATCGCAGTATTGAAAGTCTGTTTTCAAACAGCATTGTAATGATGTACTGCAGTGCTGAACAGATGTCCTCATTTGCAGATCTTGTCCTCCAGATATAAGATGTTTGTTTGGTACAGACCCAAGAAATGTCCTATCAGCATTCTTTAAAAGTTTTTCCACTGAAATTTGCGATGTAAAAATGATCATTCCCAGTAAACGTGAATCATAACGCAATAACAGCAACAATAATAATAATATATTTTTTATCGTATTGTGCAGCCCTAGAATTTATATTCTTAAATGAAGTTATTTGCCTTTATTATTTTTTCATTATAATAGCAGTGAGATAGCTCATTTTTATTAGGCCTACCTAAAATCTGATTAAGTCGAAGTCATGTGTGCAAAAGATTCAGCAAACCTTTCTAATTTTTCAGGGGCAGTTTTGCATTCTCTAATGACTAACTTCTTCCAGTACAAGTGGACGGACTCCTTCAGCTGTCTCCGTCTGTGACGTTTCCACATTGCTCTGGACTTCGACAAAATATCCCCGTTTGACTCTAACACCAGTGAGTGTAGTCATTAAGGCAAAAAACTTTAATGTATGTAATATATTGTATTATAGACGACTGACTTGTCCTTCTCATGCTTCATTATCTTAAAGAATAGCTTTCATCTATAGGTTACGGCTATTTTGAACTTTAGAGGTTAGCACGGTGTAGTGTCTAACAGGGTTAATTCATGCGCTAAGACTGCTTTACTTTTCCTTTCCTTTTTCACAGAGAGCGCTTGAAGCTTCATAATATTCACGCTCCCCTCCCTCCTTTGCTTTCCCAAGGTGTTCAGTCTAGTTAGGCAGGAAAAAGCATGCTGCTTTCACTTGGCCTGTAGAGGATTAACTAAAACAGTGAGTGATTTTTTTTTTTTTAATTTTTCCCGCCTGCAGAGCAGCTCTGCGTCCAAGAAATGTTGTAGAACAAAAATTATAATTAGCTTCCATTTCCTTACTTTCTTTTTCCAACACATTATGAACCCCACGTCTGTAAATCTGGCTCAGGAGGAATCGCCCAGCCTTCTAGGATTCCTGCAGACTCGTTTTTCGAAGTGTAGAGTGAGTTGCCGTCAATCACTGAAAGAAAGTTCAGCTTGGCAGCAGGACAGGAAGGCTATGTGAAACAAAATGTGCCCTGCCGCATTGGTAGATGGAAACATTTCTTTAAAACTAAAATATTTTGTCAGAGGTGTGAAAGCACACTGTTTTTTTTTCCTAATAAAAAAATAGAAACATTTCTCTCCTCTTGCTTTAATAGCTTTTATTTCCCTGGATCAAAATAAATCCACTTGCTCACAGAGTTAGTGCCCACTCTGACAGGTTTGAGGTTAAACTGCAGATTTAAAAAAAAAAAAAAGCTCTTTTCACAAGAGGGTGAGTGGACACTTCTAGAGAACCCTAAATTTTCACATTTCCAAGGATTAAAAAAACCTAAAATGTATAAGCCTTGCACTGACTGAATGAAACACCACAGGCCCACCGTGTTACCGGGATAGATCTCAATGTGTGCATGTGTGCAACTACTTCAAACCATAAGATCCCTAGATTTAGAGGCTGAAAATATCTTTACTAGTGCAGAATCTGCACTAGAGCAAAAAGCACCTCGACCTGTTTTCAAGGGTGAAAAGACAAGTACAGAGATGGCATCTGTGCAGTGCAGCATCAATCAGTGCTATTATTGTAGTCATTGCAGTCCTGATATAACGAGGATAAATGCATAATTCATTAGTGTGTTGTTTAAAAGAATTTATCATCATGATGCTGTGCT
Organism: Acanthopagrus latus; assembly: GCF_904848185.1. Taxonomy (NCBI): domain Eukaryota; kingdom Metazoa; phylum Chordata; class Actinopteri; order Spariformes; family Sparidae; genus Acanthopagrus; species Acanthopagrus latus. The sequence goes on along the minus strand of NC_051043.1, from coordinate 4,947,876 downwards.
GCAGTAGGTTAACTGACTGCACGTACGCTCAGTGCAAGTCTTTTGGCCATCATGAAAGCATATTCTCAACTTGATCAGCTTACAAAATATCATGTTCAAGGTTAAGACTTCTGTTGGCATGGTGGTTGACTTCCTATTCAATAACCTATAGCAGGGGTGCTCAAATACAAATCTTAAAGGGCCACAAATTACTTTCTCAATGACTCGAAGGTCCATGTGTTGAGGTCAGTCAGGCCACATGCAGTAATACTGTAATATTCAAAACAAAATGTCCTTTTCATTCAAAAGGACAACAAAAATTCAAACTAAAATAAAATGTCATTTCCATTTTGACATAAATTAAAATACATAGTTGGATATTTCCTCTTTTTGTTTGCCTTCAAACATTGTGTCCATCAATTCAGTCATGCATTATTTTATTCTTTCTGCATCTGAGAGTGGCTTCTTGTGCTTACCCACAATCCACACCAATCTAAGTGAGCACGCTGTTGCTTTTTGTTGTTGTGTCATAGATGTGACAAGAATTTGTGTTGTTCTTATCTCTGAATTTTCAAAATTCCCATGCTTCATCTCATAATGCCATTTCAAATTGGAAATCTTCATCACAGCTATAGTCTCCTGGCATATTAAGCACATGGGTCTTGTGCTGGTTGGAGGGAGAATGACTGCAGTCCATACAGATTTTCACTGTCCACTTTTCTTTTAGCAGTCAACTTGGAACACGCCATTTTCGGCGAAATGTCAACATGCAACCTGCTGCAAAATTGAAAGTGAAAGTTAAAAATTGCGCTCGCAGTAGTGAGTGACCTAGTAACACCTTGTCTGTGTATCGTTGGCATGGAGACAGGTCGCAGCATACACGTGCCGACCCGACCAAAACACACAGTGAAGGAATAACAGGTCGGGGGCCACAAATAGGAGGCCGGCGGGCTGGATGTGGCCGGGTGCCGCCTATTGAGGACCACTGACCTATAGTCTCAGAATTATTGATAGACCCAACACCCATCTCTTATCACAGCAAAACCAGAATAACACATAGCACACATCTATAGTGATAACATATGTGGAAGGGAGCAGACAAAATGATACAAAGACCTAAGTGTCATTTAACGGTCAAGGCCCTATTTAGACAGTCTATAATACATGGTCTGAAGCACAGGGCGCGTCCAAGGCCATCTTGCTAGTTAAAGCAGATAATCTGGGTGCAAAGAGAGGCGCATGGCACACAGGGGTTGTATTCAGACCCTGAATTAGTCACGTGTGAAACAAGAGTAAACAATCCCAGTGCCTGTTACCCAGCATTCAACAATCATCTGTCCTATCATCAACTGCATATGAAAAAAATACTCTGATATTTAACTGAGGAGGAGGAGGAGTGCTGCTGGCGATCTCTCTGTGTGTGCACAGCTCTCATTTTGTGGATCAGGCAGGATGGGTCATAAAAAGAATCATCCTGATCAATAACGAACAAGGGTAACAATGAGAGGGTGAAATACATCCTTAATGTGGAATCCTCCAGCAGCAGAAATGATGTGATCTGCGCATAACCTGTGCATTTGCGCGCTGGGAACAGATGATAAACTTTATAGATTATTTAAAACTTCTGACTCGCCGAGAGGATAGGTAAGTATTTCATGTTAATTAATGTTCTGTGTTCCTCTGCACACCGAAAGGTCACACACAGTCCAGATTCAGACAGTAACATAGTTTGATGTGAAGCTGCTGTCCTGAGAAAGCCTGAGATTGTGTCTTAACATATTTATTTCAGAAGCTAAAAGTTGACTTTTGTTCCCTCTGGAGCGTTTATAACTACAACCTTTAGCTTTGCTGTTTTAATATGCCACCATATTTGTTATGGTGACATAATTTCGAGCATGAAAATGTTTAAAATAAAGGAAACCAGCCTCTCAAATCATAAACTCAGAGTGTACGTGCGTTTTGAACCAGCCTCTGTAGGCGCATCTTACTGTCTGATTAAAGTGCTCTTTAAATAGCAGGAAACAGAGCAGTTTTTTGTTGGTCTATCACAGAGATGCCTTCTGCTGCCTCAAGATAGCGATCCACGATCAGTGCGCCTGACCACACCTCATTTTAAGATCAACATGTCCAGGAGTGCACAGGTGGACGCAAGTACATTCGCTCTTCACACAACATGGGCGATGGCTGTGAAATTGACAATGGCGTCGGCCTGATACTACTTAGGCTGCCGTGTGCCCCTTTTTGAGATTAAGATAGAGCCTGTATACCCTGTATCTATGTATTAGATACATTGAAATTTCAAACTGATGATGGCGCCAGATGAAAAGTCAGAATCACTACAATCACTGTGGCACCACGAATGTTTGTACCAAATTTTGCCACAATCCATGAAGTAGATTAGAGGTCGATCTATAGTGGCTGATACAATGACCCTGTTTGAAGCAGAGAGCATAGCCATTGATCGGCCCACTGCATGAAGAAATCTGTGCAGTGTTGAGCGTAGATGGGATTGATTTTTGTAGAGATTTATCGATTGGATTATGATTTTTTAATTTTTATTTTATTTTATGCAATTTAAATTACATAATATAAAGTGCACCTTGCTGGCAGGAGAAGACAGCATCAGAATGCTTGTGAACTGCTAATTACTGCAGTTTTGAGTTTTGGTGGGATTAACAAGCAAACCTCACTATGGACTGCTCCTGCCGCACACTAGTGACTACTGACTGTGTACTAATGGAATGAAATTGACTCTGGTGTGCACTTAGTTATCAAGATAAGAACAAGACATGATATGTGAGTAAGGGAGACTGGACATATTATTTTTTTCTGCTCTTCTGCGTGGATTTTTACGCTGCTAAATACAGTATGTGCTATACGCTGCTTGGAGTGCACCTGTGAACTTGTCTGTGTGGACAGTCGCTTGGTAGAGTTGTTTTCATGATAGTGCAGGTACTTCAAACTGTGGACTCGCCAAACTCAGTTCAAAATCTTATCAAGATCAGCAAATACAAATAAAGCTGTCCTATAAGTTAACTGGTCGGGGGAGGCTGGCGCAGCTATCGGCCACAGTTGGATACAAGTTTCACATGTATATAATGTATACTATGGTTCATTATCAAATTAATGTTGCTTGTAAAACGGACAATATTTGCCTTTAAATTGTAGTGGAGTGAGGTATAAAGTACCAGAAAATGGAAATACTCAAGTATGTACCGCAAAACTGTACTACATTCCATCCCGGGTTACAGCCCTAATGTACAAAGCTACCAAACTCATACTGTTATGACATCCATGTTTGGTTTGGTTTGGAAGTTTGTATTTCAGGTTTAATTTTATGAAACACACGGTAACTTCTGCCCTCAAATGCTGTATCCTACTTCCACTCAATAAAGTACACAGACCTTGTAGTGGTTACCCTTTTTTTTTTGTACGTAATTAAAGTACATAAGAAGTACATTGATAGAGTCACCTAAACCGAAATATTGGAAGCTTTAGAAAGAGAAAGCGAATGGTTCCAGAGATTTTCTATGTTTCTGGAGCTATCTTACTAACATTGCCTCTTCTGTTGGACAGTAATATCCACAACACCACACTGAAGACGATGCAAATTTAGCACGCTGGCATGTTTGGCTTAAAGTTGTAACTCCTTCAGTGTGAATGAATGACTCATAGAAATACAGACTAAATAACTGTAATAGTCTGACATAAGGTATGTTATTTTTGCAACAAGAATCCAAATCGTAGATCTTTAATAACCGTTTTATTTTATAACAGCTCTCAAGCTCGGAGCAAGAGTGTATGAATTCGACCATTCGCTTTACTTTCAGCTCCTTTGTTTTTGCAAATTCTGCTCAGCTTGAGACATTTATTTTAGGCGACAAATCTTCGCCACCGTCTCGAGTGAGCCTACACACCTGTTTCGCTCCATTCACTTCTTTCTGTTGATGTGGAGTACGTCCTTACCGCCTCAAAATTTTTGCCTGGCAATTTATCTGAATGCACCATTCAGTTTAAAATGACGACATCCTCATTAGGCATTTATAATCTAATAGTACTGCAAGCTATAATCCAATCAAGGCCAATTATAACCATGATTATCGTCTATTCATTAGCAATGAAACCAAAGTCTGGTGCTGCTGAACATAAAAAGTGGGAAAAAAGTGAAAGTCTATAAACACCACCTATCCAAGACTCACAGTATGGCTGCATTTAAAGGGATTCAGCCTTGTCAGGAGAGCTCCGCGCAGAATTTATCATCCTATATGTAGGTGACCTTGGGGAGAGGTTTACCAGTAGATTTGGGGAGGGAGCAGGGTTGGATAGGAGGCACTTAAGCATGCAGCGATACCGTGCCACAAAACCCTTTCATTTACAAGCTCTGTTTTTCACACCTTGGTTATAAATAAAGGGGATTTGGGGGGGGAAATCTTCCCTCTGTCCTGACTGTATAAACTGATTTAATTAACTTTTACGGATTTTACGGCTATCATCCCCTGGTTCCACGGCAAACTCCTACAGCCTCCCAATGTTGGCTTTAACAAACAGTAAGTAAAACCGTTCATTGTGGGAGTTTTTGCGCTGACCGTAGTTGAACTCTGAAGTTTAATTTCACAAAAGTTTTGATCCTTCAGAGGAGAAAAACACGTTACGTCTTGATTCAGAGGCACTTTCATTATCAGAGGCCGCCACTTGTTCCTCTCACTCATCAGAGAGGCGCAGCACTTCATTTTCACACTGCAAAATCACAGACAGGCATCAGCATCCACAATCAATCTGCTTTGCTTGTGTTGAATATATTCTCAATTAGATTTTCTTTGGTTCTGAGATTTGTCGTTAATATGATTTTGTGGCCATCGCACTTAAAGAGGGGAAACTATGATGGAGTTGAGGAACAATGTTTTTCAGTGTTACACTACACGCGAGAATCGCATAACAATTCATTCAGAGGGGGCAAAAGTGCACTCATTTCTACCACGGATCGACATTAATGCATTCTGTAATGTCATGTAATGTTCTCACCTGTTAATCTGTATACTGTTAATTCTACTGAACAGATTTTAGTGAAACTTGGATGAAGGAAGTGTCTTTTTCTGGACTAGACCCCAATAATTTGGTGCAGATCTAGATAATCTTTACTTACTTTCTGTAACAATGTCAGATGGGGTGTTTTTCGACATTTTAGTTAATTTGTTAATAAGCCGGACTCTTAATTCTCTTGCTGAGAAGCCATCCGGTGATTATAACTAGCCCTGACATAGTGCTGTGGAGTGAGATAACTATGGCAGCGGCATGACAAGATGCGCACCATCGTAGTCAGAAATAGACTTTACCACTTTTACATTTTCTGTTGTCCCGATCAGGGGGGACAACAGAATGCTGTTTGTTTCAAGCCCTGCGGCATGAGAGCTAACAGCAACCGGAGATAACAGCTGACTGAGCTGACAGCTTCCAGCTGACAGATATAACAGCTTGTAGCGGAGCTAAACACAGCAGAACTGTTCAGAGAAAAAAGTGAAGTTAAACTGTGAAATGTAGTTAAATGTGACATCACAACACGTTTACACTAGATAAATGTACTGAAATATTTTAGCTGATTACAGTTTGTGGGTGAAAATACTTCGAGTTTGAAATTACTGAGACACAGATTTTCCTAAATTCCCTTCTTTACAATTTAGAGACAACTATGAATCAAGATATATTTCCAACAAAGTGAAGAAACATCCTTGTGGGTGGTGACTGGAATTGGCTGATACTGCTTTCAGGGATCTGTGATCATCCCCAAAAATCTGGATCGGAGCACCCTCGGTAATAATTCTAACTCAGAAATAGCTATTGATATATTTCCATATAAACAAGCTGTCCTCGAGTCAAATAACGTCTAGAAAGGTGTCTACACAGAAAGGTCCTGCTAACATAAAGAAAGTGAGTATATATAACATTGTGCTGTCCTTTGAAGAGAGTATGTTATTCAGTTTATTCAGTCATGAAAATCTTGAAATGTCTTCCCTAAAATGACACAGTGCACCTGTAAATCATCCTTAAGCAGTAATGGGTGGTTTAACATGTCAAGTGACAGAGAGCTGTTGAGTCTGATATTCTGACTCCCTGAGACACTGACAAACCAAAAGTTATCCAAGTTTTGTGGAAATTGATTCTGTAGTTTTCGTGTAATCCTTTTGACAAACCAACCATCCAACAATAGGGACACGGATGAAAACACAGCCTCTTTGGCAAAGGTAAAAAGTGCATAGTGTCTTAGTTTATTAAACACACTGACTGTGTTGAGACCTAGATATTATTTGCATCTCAATATTTTGCAGTTTAATAATTTAGAGGTCAGTGAGCTGAGGAACTTCAAGTAAATGCTCACAGTTGAAGCTGTATGTTCGTTTTTCTTGTATTTCATAATTTTTGGGCTGAGGTCAGAGTTCATGTGATGTCATCGGCCGGCGCTGAGCAGGATGGGTGTTTGTTTTTTTCTTCTTGAATTGTTTTTTGGGGAGTACGTGTGTGAAGCAGGCCTATCGCCTGGAGGAAAAAAACCGATGTAAAACCGGGACGAATAAAGTTGCCAAACTGTGAGACGGAGTCGGGTCTACTTGAGGGTGCAACATAAACTTGGTGTTTCCGCCCGGTTTGAGTTTTTTCTTCAGCACGAAGCAAGAGGAATGACGAGCAACCAACGGACATCGTAGGAGCTAACGCTAGCTGCTAACACGGACATTGTGAGAGCTAAGCCTGCAGACATCTGGAGTCACGTATGGTGAAGGTAAACGTCTTCTATCATGTCGGAGCTGCAACAGATGTCGCCTGAGTGGGAAAGTATTGTGGCAGAGATAGAGGAAAAGTTATTGACACTGAAAGCACCTGATTTGAATGATGTGTGTACAGCGCTTAGCCTCACGGTGGATGAACGTGACAAAGACTCATCTCGCAAGTTGAGAAGGCTTGTTCTTCAGTACATAGAAGGAGAAGATATTATCTCAAGGGAGGATGAAGGGATGACTGTTTTGCTGGAATTAAATGACAAAATTGACGAATTAAGAGAGAAATTTGAGGATAGCGATGAGCTCCTGCATCAAAACGCTGTCCAAGAGCACCACCCTGTGGAGAAAAATGAAACTACATCCAATAACACAGAAGGACAAAAAGAAGGCGGTTCAACCCTGAATGCAACAGCTGCTGTGGCTAGCCAAAATGTGTCTTTGGTCCATCCACTGTACAGGAGAGAGTTAAAGATAACTGGACAAATTGGAGAACCAAACCAAAAGGACAAATTAACCTACTCAAGTTTGGAGAGACAAATCCAAAGGGCCCTAAAGAAAGGGTATGAGGAGGGAGAAGTTGTCGAGGCTGTGATTCAAGCAATAGCTCCGGGTACAAAACTGAAGAGTTATTTGGAAAGTAGAATAGATTTGACACTGCAAGCCCTCAGGCAAATTCTACGGACTCACTACATTGAAAAAGATGCTACAGAGCTGTATCACTCCCTCACACGTGCAGTTCAGGAACCCAAAGAGACACCTATACAGTTTTTGATGCGAGCCATGGATCTGAGACAGCAAATTGTCCTTGCTTCAGACAGAGTCAAGTCAGGCTTGAAGTACAGTTCAGAACTAATTCAAAACCAGTTCCTTCAGACAGTAATGACTGGTCTTCATGATGATGCTATTCGAACGGACATAAGGCCATACTTACAAAATCCCAAAGTTACAGATGAAGTCCTTCTGGAGAAGATGACAGCTGCTTACAGTCTGGAAATGGAAAGAAAGAACAAGCTTTCAACCACTGTGAAAGCAAAAACGATCAGGATGGCAGCAATTGGTGAAGAAAAGGAACAAACTGAACATATGCCAAAACCAAACACAAACAAAGGTGGTGAAACAAACAAACGTGATACACTTATGGAGAAGGTTGATCAAGGCAACAAAGCCATATGTGAAGCCATCCAGAACCTCACCACGCACATTGCAAGCCTACAACAAGCCCCTCAGCCTCATGTTCAACAAAGGAGAGTCAGTGGAGAACCAAGTCGAAAATACAGAGCACAGCCTAGGATTGTTAATCGCAGACAATGTCCGGAATGTCAACAGTCCAATCCTGATGGAAAGTGTGACCACTGTTACAAGTGCGGCAGTGTAGAACACTGGGCATCAGGATGCCGAAGGAGAAACGTCACAGCCAGCACGAATAAAGTTGGAATCCTGCATTGTCCTGCTGAAAACACGGAGAAAGCAGAACTCTTCAGTCTGAGAGTACCTCTCAGTGGTAAACAGCTGCAAACAGCAAAATTGATTGGGAAGAAATGTTTAGTTCGAGCTTCTTTAGGAGGAGTTGACACTACCGTACTGTGGGACACTGGTTCACAGGTATCAATAGTGGGATCCAACTGGAAATCAGAGTACCTGCCAGATGTTGACGTGAAACCAGTGGCTGAGCTGCTTGGATATGGATCATTAGAGCTTTCGGCTGCCAATGGAACTGATATTCCATATGAGGGATGGATGGAAATTGAAGTCACCTTATCCAAAGATGCTGTTGCTGGAATGAGTGACAAACCCGTCCTGGTGCCCATCCTTGTGGCCCATGATGACATGGAACGCCCGATCATCGGCTTTAATGTAATCGAGGAACTGGCCCTGACCAATGACACAAGTGAAGATGGGATTTCATCAGGTCACATGGTTAAGAGACTGAGCACAGCTCTGGATGTAGGCCACAGAACTGCAAGAGCTGTTTTATCCGTGTTGAAAAAGCAAAAGCCTGAAAGTCAGCCCCACCTAGCCAGAGTAGGCAGGCAACCAGTGACAATCCCGAGGAACAAAGTTATGGTCGTGCAGTGTGGTCGGCTAAACAAGGATGTGGTGAGCACATCATACGTAGTGTTAGAGCCGAACCTTGAGGCACCATGGCCATCTGGCCTAGCCATCAGAGAACAGTTAATTGAGCTTTCCCCAGAAGATAATGGTAAAATCGAAGTGACTGTGGAAAATATGACTGATAATGATATTGTGCTTTGCAGTCGCACCACACTTGGCCTGTTGCACAGTGTTGTAACCACCTACCCATTGCAGATAAAGTCAGCTGAGGAACATATATCACAAGCTTCAGACAGCAGTGCCACTCCGCCTGCACAGCAGCTGAGGGGAGAATCACAAGGTGAGCACTGGGATCCACCAGTGGACCTGAGCCACCTGTCAGAAGACCAGCGACAGCAGGTAAAACAAATGCTCAGGGAAGAATGTGATGTGTTTGCAAAGGATGACTGGGATACAGGGTGCATTAAAGATTTGGAGATGGAGATACAGCTAAAAGACAATGTGCCTGTCCAAAGAACATACAATGCAATTCCGAAACATCTCTATCAGGAAGTAAAAACACACATACAGGACTTACTCCACCGAGGCTGGATCCGGAAGTCCTGCTCCTCATATTCCTCACCTGTAGTATGTGTCAGGAAGAAAGATGGGAGTCTACGGCTGTGTATAGACTATAGGCTGCTGAATGGGAAAACACTGCCTGACCGCCATCCCATCCCGAGGATTCAAGAGATTCTGGATAACCTGGGAGGCAACTCCTGGTTCACAGTGTTGGACCAGGGAAAAGCCTACCACCAGGGCTTCATGAGTGAGAAAAGCAGACCCTGCACCGCTTTCATAACACCATGGGGACTTTACGAATGGGTGAGGATCCCATTTGGGCTGACCAACGCCCCTGCCTGCTTTCAACGCTATATGGAGGGATGCCTGAGAGAGCTCAGAGATGAGGTGTGTGTACCATATTTGGATGATGTATTGGTTTTCAGCTCCAGTTTCACTCAGCACATCCAAAATGTGAGACAGGTGCTCAGACGACAGCGAGAGTGTGGCATAAAACTAAGACCAAAAAAATGTGACTTCTTCAAAAGTGAGGTCTGTTATGTAGGTCGAGTTATCTCTGCAGACGGGTACAAGATGAACCCTAAAGAAGCAGAGGCAGTTCAAGCACTGAAGCATGAAGCACCAGCCACTGTGCGAGAGGTGAGAAAGCTAATGGGATTCCTTAGTTATTACCGATCGTACATACCAGACTTTTCTAGGACAGCCAAGCCCCTTTATGAACTGTTAGCAAAACCCAAGTGTGAGGCGAAGCAAAACCAAAAGAAAAAGGTGCTTGGCCGCAAATGCGCTCAGTTGCCACCTTCCCATCCAGTACAGTGGACAGCACTTCACAAAGAGACACTGAACAGGATCGTGGATCAGCTGACAAATCCACCAGTCATGGCCTACCCTGATCTAGAGAAACCCTTTGTGCTTCATGTGGATGCCTCTGAAGATGGTCTAGGCGCAGTCTTGTACCAGCGTCAAGAGGGTGTTCTCAGGGTGATAGCCTATGGATCAAGGACCTTAACAGCAGCAGAGAGGAATTACAAGTGGCATTCAGGCAAGTTAGAATTCCTGGCGCTGAAATGGGCCATAACAGAACGGTTTCGGGACTACCTTTTCCATGCACCTCACTTTACAGTTTACAGTGACAATAATCCCCTGACCTATGTCACAAAGTCAGCGAAACTGAATGCAGCTGGACACCGCTGGGTGGCAGAGTTAGCGGATTATAGGTTTACATTGAAATACAGGCCTGGGACCGCAAATAGGGATGCAGACTTCCTGTCGCGCAGACCAAAATCCATTGAGGAGGTCATCCAGGGATGCACTGAGGAATGCCAACAGGAAACCATCAAATGCATCGGGGAAGCCCTGGACATAGACAGGACAGGAGAAGTGAATTGGATCTCTGCTGTTACCTGCAATGAAGATGCGCTGCCAGACGGGTGCAACATCTCCGAGCCAATTCAGCCTCTCGCAGCAGACGACATAAGAACAGCTCAACACGCGGACTTAGTTCTAGACAGGGTAGTGACTTTGAAAAAAACACATGTCCACCTGAGACATAAAGACAAGCTGACAGAGAATGAAGGCGTCCGACAACTTCTCAGGGAGTGGCCCCGTCTACATATCGATGGTGATGGCATCCTCCGAAGAGAGACTGCGACAAGGAAGCAGCTGGTTGTTCCTGAGTCCCTGAAACCAGTTGTATACAAACATCTACATGAAGAAATGGGACACTTAGGTGCAGATAGAATGGTGGCTCTAGCAAGAGAGCGCTTCTTCTGGCCTAAGATGAGGCAGGAGATGGAACACTATGTTACCAAAGTGTGTCGCTGCATAAAGAGAAAGAAACCAAACAGAGTAACCAGAACAGCGATACAGAGTATAGAGACTTCTGCACCGTTTGAGATGATCTCCATTGATTACTTACATCTGGACAAGTGTAAGGGAGGTGAGGAATACATACTTGTAGTTGTTGATCATTTCACTAAATATGCACAGGCATATGCAACAAGAGACAAGTCTGGGAAGACGGCAGCCAGAAAGCTTTTTGATGACTTTATCATGCGTTTTGGTTTCCCGTCCAAGATACACCACGACCAGGGTAAAGAGTTTGAGAACACTCTCTTCCACAAGCTCCAAGACTACTGTGGTATCCATCACTCTCGCACTTCTCCATACCATCCTCAAGCAAATCCGGCAGAACGCTTCAATAGGACACTGCTTGGAATGCTGCGTACACTGGAAGAGTCTCAGAAGTCAAGATGGAAGGAGCACCTTAACAAAGTGGTCCATGCCTACAACTCAACTGTGCATGAGGCAACAGGATTTTCTCCATTCTTCCTTCTGTTTGGCCGTGAACCAACACTACCAGTGGACCTGATGTTCCCCAGGAGAGGAGAGGGGCGACATCAGTCACAGGCTGGCTATGCAGAGAAGTGGAGGGAAGTCATGCAAGAAGCCTATGCCATGGCAAGGCAGAGTATGAAGAAAAGTGCTAGGAGAGGACAGAAAAATTACAACCAGCGTGCATGGAGTTCGACACTGGAGTCAGGTGATCACGTCTTGGTGAGGAACCTCACACCTAGAGGTGGCACTGGAAAACTGCGCAACTACTGGGAAAACATGATCTATGTTGTCAAAGGAAGAAAAGGTCCTGATGGCCCAGTGTACGTGGTTGAGCCATTGCAAGGAACTGGGAGAAGACGTGTGATACACCGAAACCTACTCATGCCGTGCCCCTACCTGGTTGAAGAGTCAGAGGCAGGTGAATCCAACCTGAAAGACAAAAACGGTAGAAACAAAACAAAACAGAGAACAGGAAGGCGACATACAACCAAGCATGACACTTACCCAGCTGACACAGACAGTTCCAGCGAAGAGGAGTGTCACTTGTGGACAGCAGTAAGACACACAGATCTGCCCCTCAACGCAGAAGCAAAAGAGTTCTGCCCCAGGAGTAAATCGCCCAGAGACAGACCTAAGGTGGCGTTTAGACCTGAGGAGCACTTGGAAGAGGGACATACGGAGGACAGCCATGGTATCGATGAAAAGAGCGACGCTCTGGCTGTGGGATCTGAGGATGAGCAGAGCGACGCCGACACATGGAGGGAAAGGCCTAAGAGAGTTCGACAGCCCAGGCGTGTTTACACCTATGACCAGCTAGGCCAGCCGACTCTCCAACCGCTGAAAACCTGCCCTGTCAGTGCGAGAGAGCCCCTGAGACCAGCCATGACCTGCCAACCAGACCATCATCCATGTATCCTTTTGTCATGAATAGAGATTCATACACACACAAGATCATTTAAGAAATGCGTTTTTTCTAATGTGTTATATGAGATATGGTACATGGGTATGTAGGAATTGACGCACATTACAGGATATAGAAACAGGTTATCTGAACATCTATTTTAATAAGTACAGAAAATGGAGGATGCTATTCTAGAATTTTGGAGTCAAGACGGTAGTGTGATACATACTGGAAAGAAGGAATTAGTAGTGTGTGCACATACAGAATTTACTGGATAGATGGCTATGAAATGTGTAAGTACACAGTTCCGAGTGTAGATGGTAATTTCCTTGTCCCATTTGTGAAGATTTGGGGGGCCCACCAATGCTTCTATGGACTATGCACTCTTCGATACTTATGGACTATGGACATTTGATCCTGTATTGTGGCCATGAGAGACTTTTGCAAAGGGAAAAAATGGACTCTTAAGATAGCGTAACCTCATTACCCTGTAAATGAAAAACAGTGCTGTATGTCATATATACCTGTTTACTCACCTTCTCACAAAGTGTTCAATAGTTGAGAGGTTAAGAAAATGTTTGGCAACATTTTATTTAGTGGGGGAGGGTGTTGAGACCTAGATATTATTTGCATCTCAATATTTTGCAGTTTAATAATTTAGAGGTCAGTGAGCTGAGGAACTTCAAGTAAATGCTCACAGTTGAAGCTGTATGTTCGTTTTTCTTGTATTTCATAATTTTTGGGCTGAGGTCAGAGTTCATGTGATGTCATCGGCCGGCGCTGAGCAGGATGGGTGTTTGTTTTTTTCTTCTTGAATTGTTTTTTGGGGAGTACGTGTGTGAAGCAGGCCTATCGCCTGGAGGAAAAAAACCGATGTAAAACCGGGACGAATAAAGTTGCCAAACTGTGAGACGGAGTCGGGTCTACTTGAGGGTGCAACAACTGCAACTTGTTCATGCCAATGCACGCATTTAAAGGAAAGACGCTTAATTCTATTCAGTCCGTATAAATTAATTTTACAGGAGTTTAGACCAGAAGCACCCATAAGGTAGTGTCTCTGGCAAATGACATTTTAGGGGAATCTGTTAAGAGCACCTGCATGTTTTAATGAAAACATTTGACGCCGTTATATCGATGATTATATCGCAAGAGGAAGCTATACAATGTATTGCTGGATCAATATTTTGTCCCAGCTCTTGTCCACAGCTATAATCCAGTTTGCTTTCATTAGTGGGTGGCAAACAAGTCGTGGTTGGATTTGTGTCCACTTGTTCCTCTGCCCGAACAGAGCTCTCTCACCATTAAATGCCCCTCTGCACTCACAAAGAGGCCGACTGACTGCCTTGCGAATGCCTCTGTATTTAGCCTGATTTACGATATCGCTTAGCAGTAAAGGCCAGTGTGAGGGGAAGAGATTCATTAAGGATCCCAGTTTATGTTTTAGAGAAGTCCGGAGGGGCCACGGGAATACTGATTGGCACACAGATATGTGCTTGTCTCATCCTCCCGACCCGAGCCAAAAGCTCTCAGCTCCTTTCCCCCCTAGCCATGTGCACTGGATTGCACAAAGGAGGTGTTGTTCTGGGATTGCAGGTTGCCCAGGGTTCTCCTGCTGTGCCAACACTCTTCCAGGCCTCCTTGCAGCACCTGGAGGTTCTTCTCTGCATCCCTTAATGACATCCCTGCTGACCCTCCCAGCCACTTAGAGTGCTGCCTATTTGGGTTCGTCTTTTCCATCCACAGCTTCACCGTACAGGCCAGCAGCACGACATCGCAGTGTTTACTCTTCATCGGTCGATACGCTTTAATCCCCGAGATGATGCTTTCTCTCATGAACTCAAAATAGCTCTTCCTCCTCCCCAGCGAGGCCACAGGCCCATTACTCTTTATTAGCTCTTAGCGTCTTAAATGTGGCCATCCATTAGAGGCAAGGGAGCAAACAACCCCAGCAGGTCCCTCAGCAGCCTGCCAGCACACACACACACACACACACACACACACACACACACAGACACTCTCTCTTATTTAAATTGACCCTTAATCATGAACAGTTATCGTGCATTGAATTCAGCTCATCCGAAAGATAAAGAAGAGTTTTCTCTGAAGGTTTCCCAACTTTGTGTTGTGGCCCTCCCTCCCCTCTATGACTCTTACTTATCAGCTAGGCGGAGTCCGCAGCCCTCTATCTGCCTGAATGATTTCTTTTCTATGGAGGCTGGCATGAAGTAATACCATACTGTGTCATGTATTGATTCTTTTCCCAGTCCCTCTTTCCTGGATTTCTTGGTGCCTCAAAAGCATAAATCATCTGTAAAATGATCCTTGAAGGAAATATTGTAATTATTATTCTTGACGCATGGTCACAAATTCAATAGGCCTTATTAATTGAACATGGTGAGAAATATGATGTGGGTAATTCAATGGGACTAGAGAGCTTTCTCTCATCCCTCATGTTTAAGGCACTTCTGTTTGGCATTCATGGCAAAGCACCGAATGATTCAGGGTCGGGAAGAGGGTCAAAAGGAGTGTAATTGTGAAGCTCGACAAAGAGCCTTTCTCTGTCAGTTTTGCAATATGATTAAATGTTTTCTGTTCTTTAAACCGAATCAAGACTACCCATGTCAGAAAACCCTTTTTCTACAGATTATTGATAATTTAATCTCTGCAGAGAATCGAGGTATCACAGGAACATCCACCTTTTTTTCGAATACTTTGTTCATTGTTGTCCACCAGCTACTTTTGCTTTTTCCTATCGAGCTTTCTGTCCTTGTTCCTTATTTCTTGCCTGTCTTGACGTGTCTGATGAAGCAGAAAGACTAGCAGCCAGCCAGCCAGCCACCCAGGCAGCCGTTCACTTCCACCTACATTATTACAGCCAGGAGTGGGCAGCAGCAGTGTGGCCTCGCCTTCCCTGGTGTCCTCTATTGTGGCTGTTCATTTACTCAGCCTCTGCGAGTGTGAAGGCTGCTCTTCGCTCCGCCAGTCCTATTCCAGCTCTACATATCATAGCGTGGAGCCTCAGTGATAGGATGAGTGAGCCTGTATGAGGCTAGGGAAGAGGAAAGGTGCTGCTTGGCTAGTTAACACTCATGTGGGACCTGCACACCTCTACACAGCCATGTCTGACAGTAAAATGGCTGACTGGTAACCTCAGAAACTGGAAAGTGGAAAGTGGCTGCATATAGGAGTAGCATCAGATATATTTAAGTGACAACCAAACTAATTGGAACTCAAACTTTTAAGGCTAACTTGTAGCACTTGCTGCAAACTCCCATAGTGCCTCAGCAACTAGAATACACTAAAAATACAGACCAATGCCGATAGAGATTGGAAATCTACGAGAACTTCAGATAGTCTTCCACAAAAAAAAAAAAACAAGGTTGTCTGTGATATGTGTTCAAGTGATTTCATAATCCAAATACATACATCTTGTTTCATGCTAGTGTAGCTATCCTACATCCAGGTGAAATCTGTATCAGGTCTATTCTGAACAAGAATAGGCCTACAGCCTTATAGTGGCCCTTGAGGCAGTTTAAGGCTTGCAACGTCAGCATGCTCACATGTTCGCAATGACAGTTTCACACAGCGTGATGCTTGGCACGTATATTTACCATGTTCATCATTTTAGTTTACCATGTTAGCATGCTAACGTTAGCTAATTAGCATAAAATACAGCTGAGGCTGACAGGAATGTTTTTTGAATCAGTAATGTGGATATAATGATGACGTGGGTAAAGAAAAAGTATCTGAACAGTGGGACAGTCTGGTATCCCCAGGAAGTTACATTTCTTCACTGTAATGCAGACTTTAAAACCAGGAAATGACAACATAAATGTCATATCGTGATGTAACAACATTCAAAGCCTGAGACGATGCATTTCTGAAACTGGCAAGTTACCCTAATCTATTGTTGGTAGCTAACAAGAGATTTTTGTTGGAACAGCAGCGGACTTTCAGGCTAGCTTGACATAGTGGCCAAACCATGTTATTACAACGTCATGTGATGCACACTGGCTGAAGTAGAATTTTTCCCATAAGCTTACATCGTAAAAGAAGTTGCTGTAAAATGCTGCATACATTTTTTTTTCATTGTCACAACTCGTGTGAAATGACTCGTTTCACTATCAAAATTCAAGCAATTTTGTCTGATAACATTTGGTAGTCTAGAGAAACTGTACCATTAAATATTTTGAAGGCTCCATGGGCATCCCAGTAGGAAATCTCTCTGGATCATCCGGATTATTCTATACCCAGGAAGTTCAACTTTTTTGGCTTCCTGAGCCACTGCACAGCTTTCATAAAGATGAACATTTTAAACGCCTTATCCAGATTTTCCATTGTTAGATCCCTGGTAGAGAAGGGAGGAGAATGCCAACTGAAATAGTAGTCCAATGGCAGGGTACATACCAACAGTCTACATCTGGTGAGTCAGATTAGGCTACGCTTTGATGTAATGTGACTTTGTCTTGTGTGCAGATATGTCTGATTCTCTGCGTGAATCAAAACTGCCATAAGCAATCTGCATTACCAGGGGGCACGATGTGACACACTTGTTACCATTGTCGTTCATCTGCTTCTCTCTGTTGACGCTTTGTCGCTCTATTATTTTTTTTCCCTCCCATGCACTACTTGCATGTAAACGGCGCAGACAAGTCGACATTTTCACCTGATAATGGTGCTAGATGAACTGTCAAGAGATCCCCAGTTGTTCGAATTCTTCCTGAAGGGGACATGAATGACTTTGTCAAACAACATGACAATCCAACCAATGACTGTAGAGACATTTGCCTCAAAACTTTGTCAATATCGTGGTGGAGCAAGAAGAAAGTTCAGGGAATCACCTAAGTGAAAAGGATACATCATGTGGGAACAGTTAATGTCTGTACAAAACTTCATGACAACCCATTCAGTAGTTCTGCAGACATACAGAGCTTTCACAGTGCACATTCACCACATTTAATGAGGCGACCATCCTCTGGGTTTGTTGGATGCAACAATCATGGCGGTCTCATCAACGAGAGCTCCTGACAGCTGTTCCACGAGGAACACAGCCTCAGAGGTGTTTCCATTTAGAGAGCGAGAAAAAAAAGAAACACTTTTTATTAGAAATTGGAAACAATGAAAGAGATTCAAACATTTGAATTGTATCTGGCTCAGCATAATACTGGCTATGCTTTTACAGTTTAATGCCACACAATAGGGAAATTTAATTATACATGATGTGGATCATAAAATGTTTGCTGAAACAGACATTTTTCTCAGTTGAATTATCATTATTTCCCTTTGCCTTTGCACTTCTCTGCCAGCTGTAAGTTATGTGTACCCCCACACCTCCCACCCCCAACCACTTTTATTGAAGTAGTTTGAACAGCAAACGTGGTAATCTTATAAACACTACAAAACAACTTACAGTTATGACAACCAGCTAATTGTTGCTACCATCACATCGCTCATAAACTGAGAGTCATTTGGACTTAACAAAGATTGCCATGAGAGTTGTTCATAGATGTAATTAAGCTAGTGCACTTGACCAGTGTTGTGATAGGCACTTTACTTTTCTACTCGACTTTTGTTACTCAGCACAGCCCTGTTACATACACTGTACAGACCATAGACATGCAGCCGGCACATTTTTTTCAGGGTATTTGAAGACCATCAAGCTTAGTCCCAGAGACTGTGTGAAGCACCCTAACACAGTTCAATGCGTATAGAGATCTTTGAATTTTTAGAAGAGGCTAGCCAGTACCCCCTGACAGCCAAGCTTTTACTTGTTTACTTGTTTTAATCGTTTTAACAAACCTCTTTTAAAGATTCTGGTTAGACAGGAAACAAGCAAACCCCCAAACTGTCAAATTAATGGAAATGTGACTGACATAAGCAAACTAACTGTATTGTAACAACTGTATTGTTATTCCTAGCTGTTTCTTGTCTCTGTGCTATGCTAAACTAGCTGGCTGCTGGTTGTTGCTTTGTATTTACTGCAAAGACATGAGTCGTATCAATAATCCTCTCGTCAATAATCCTCTCGGTAGCGTATTGTGACAGTATCCTACAAACTGAGTGCGGCAGGGATTAAAAGAGGACTGCAGCCTATTTTGGTAGGCTAACCTTGAAGTTAGCATTGCCCTGGTTCCCTTGACAAAAAGCCAATGGGTTTTTTTCACTGATATTGGTTAGTTCAGAAAATAAGTGAAGATTAGCTAGCTTATCAGAAAAAGCTCTTTATTACCCTTTCATATTTCATTTAGCGAGACGATTTTCAACAGTTTCATGATTTCTTTCTGAAGATGCTAACTACAGTGTGGATGCATGACTTCAAGTGAAACTCATTTTGGCAAAAGTTTCACTTTAAACATTGCCGCCACTAATCTTTCTTCAAGTAAACTTGCTTTTTAAATGGATAAATCTAAAAGTTACATCATTTGAGTTATATGAGTAGATTTTGACATGATGACGACAAATGTCCTCCGACCTCAGTAGTCCCATTTAACCACTTGTTAGCAAATGCAGAGGTAAAAACCATGAATGGGGAATTTACTGACGTCTTTTATGGTGTTAAACAAAAAATGAAAATCTCTTACGCTTGTCAAAGGTGCCAAAGTAAATAAATTCTGTAGAGTTTTAAGTAGGGTCCTGTAATATAGGACACTTGTATGCGTCACTCAATCTACCTGAAAAGTTGTGACAATTACTCCCACATCTAGTTGCATCATGTCTGGTGTCTTCCAAAGATATGAAATTGGGTTTCAAAAGAGTGATTATATTAAACAGGAGAGCTTTGAGCAACATTCTCTCGGGCGCTCCTTCCATGTATGTGAGCTACATCCCTGCTGCACAGAAAAGTACTGGAGTTTATAATGTGGGTTCGTAATGTGTTTTCCAGTTTCCCCTCCCCAGAACAAAGGAGGGAGAGATATATCTTGAAATAGCTTTGTATGATTTATTAATTCAAATCCATAACACATTCTTGCTGATTCTGATTATGTTGGATCAGGGTTTGGAGATTTCCAGGCTTTATTTTTTGTGAGGTAGGATTATTTTCCAGTTTATGAATTCAGTGTCAGTTTTCAGGTGCCGGTGCTGAACAGTGTTTGCATTGCTGATGCTAGGTAACCCTGCTCTCCAATATTCAGGGGCACGCAGACACTGAAATACACTGAACAGTATACCTGGGTATAGGATTAAAGATGTCTAATCTTAATTATAAACAAAGCATGGATTAAAGACATGTTGGAGATTAAATGCAAACAGCATATAAACCAAACCACCATCAATTTAAACCTTGTTTATCAGAGTGTCCTCGTAATTATTATAACGACTGTATGTTCTACTTGTCACGATTTAACAGCTTAATGCAAACATACCTAGACCCTAATTTGTATTAGATTTCCCATTTTCTGTTTCATTTCCTCCTTTCCACTAGAATAGCCATCATTTTATGAAGAGAAGACTGTGCGATTCAATATTTGTGCAGAGGATGTGGCTCATGACTTTAAATGAAATTAAAGGAAGTCCTTTGATAGGTTTACATGGTAGTTTGGCAAATCTCTGTCTCTTAAAGGTCTTTTTCCTATGTTATTATTCAGGTGCATTGTTACTAGTATAACTCAGTTATTTAGTTTGGTTCGTGATTTTAATAGTTTGCTGATCATATTAGTCATGCACAGATTTCACAAACCATCCAATCTATTAAATTTTCATTATTTGAAACGTAACGAGTAATGGACCTTTTGGTCCATGTAGATAATAGATGTTTTGGACTTAATCCCCATTCTTACAGGGTGAGTAATACCTGGGGAACTCCGGTTATTTCTAGTAATTGTTTGGTGATCAAATTAGCCATGTCAGTAATTCTTTAAATCAAAATTCCACCGCATATTATCTACATTATTTAGCCAAAATTAGAGGTCATGTGATCCTGTGCAAGTCGGCCTGTCGGTGATTTGGGGTTGCATTTATTTTTATTCATCTGTTTTTTCTGCTGTCAGTCAACTGAACATGCATGAAATTTGACCATGGCTCATAATTTGTTAAAAAGCAGTCAACAGCGATGTGGTGAGACGTTACTATACCGACGTTACATGACAGAGAAGACAGAGGGGATTAGGAGCGAGTAAAAAACAGTCGGACACATCATTTTATGAGAAGTTCCTTAGAAAGTACCCCAAATTACCACAGTAATTACCTAAAATATATATTATTATAATAATATCCTGTCATTTGATAATTTCTTATCATTTCCAGGAAACTTCCTGCCAGTTTTCTCTTACCTTCTGCTGATCATGCCATTTTGATTTCCAGCTAGTTTCCGTCTAATTCTTCTCAGCAGGCCACGAAATTGAAGTGAGTTGTTGCAGCTCACAGCTGTCATTTTGTGCTGAAAAGTGATGGGAACACGGGCTCAGATGAGAAAAAGAACATTTTTAATTAGTCTTCAACATATGCAATTTTAGGCATTGAAGTGAGGGGATTGTATGAGGTTCCTGTAGGTAATTATGACAGGAAAACATTGCAGAATGGTACATCCAAATTAATTTGATTTCATTTGTTAACATATTTTGCTCAAGCTATTTTTATGTACATGTTTAACTAATAATGCTTTTAATAAGTGAAGTGGCCAAAAGTGGTCTTTTCAAAATGTGGTGGGTACCCAGCGTCCTCAGTATTATTGACACCCACGTTGCAGCTTAATTTTCCAACCTAATTTCCTGTTGAACTTCAGAAAGCAATTTTTTTTTTTTTTTTTTACCAAAGACAGCACCAGCTCTTTATTAACTCCTCAGTGGCAAATAGCAACTACATCATGTTAGGATAATTTTCAATAAATTTCAAATATGCTTCTTGTTAATTACCCCCTACTTACCATTCAGTTTGTGGACCTGTAAAACGAAGTGTTAACAAGTTTGCTTATCCTGTGAAAAAGCACCACATGAAACACAAATGTGGGGTGGTAATTTCTAAATCACATGAGATCCCCTGGTAATACTAGCCCAGCGGGAATAGTGCTGAAAGTGTAATTTCTCATTTCTAAACACTTGAAGTCCCTTCATACACCATGGTGAATATGTTTGATTAAAATCTGTAACTTAACACGCGCATCTTTCAAGGATTGAGCAATGATCTCTGCACTTTTACCTCTTTTGTGTATAAGCAGTGTGAGCACATTCTAATCATTTATGTAAGCTGTGAGGAAAATAAATCCCTGACACAGAGAGTGCTCAGACCTGTGGAGAGAGCACTTTGCCTTCACTTTCCTTCAGTTAGGCAAGGCTAGTTTATTTATTTAGCACCATACAGACACAAGGCTTGTCAATGTGCTTTGCAGGGGCATACATTGAAAATTAGATATTCAGAACATTTAAGAATTTACTTTAAAAGACAATGCAAACGCAAAGTAAAGGAAATAATTATCAGCAGATTCAATACAAATTGCTCAGATGTGAGTGAGAGTGACATCACATCTCAGCGACTAGGGGATGAGTTTGCTCCTGAGTGTACTATCAAGCCCTCCGTTTGTCAGCCGCGCACTACCACATATAGAACAATGGCAGAACAAAGCTGCCGCTTGTTCAGGAAAAACACAAATTGCTCTGCGGTGCTCTTCTGCTCAGAAGTCTGTGTTCTTCTGTGGAGCCACGTGTTCACTCAAAAGGAGCTGACTGATGCCTTAAAGGAGGACCGGTGCTGCTCCCGTGTTGTGGATAGCGGGCCATCTGCACCCTTGTAACCCACAGTGGGACAGCAGCACTGAGGTCAAGAGGAGCAGCATGAATCACACATCCCAGTCTGATTTGTAAACTGTCGAGACATCGATTTACAGCGCTGATCAAAGGAAAGAAATCCTCCTGGCAGCCAGCATGAAGATGGGAGTCTGCTGAGGGAGTGTAATCACACAGCAGATTGCTCTTGAGAAGAAGGTCAAAGCCTACTCTTATTGTGATTAAAACCTTTTCTTCATGTGGGCAGCGCTGCTCCTCAACCAGTGGGACGACAGGTGAAAATAAATGAGTCCGCACTGTGAACCGATTCTTTAGCGTTACAGGGTATAATTGCGCGGCGTGGTGTGGCGGGCTTAATTGTAATTATGATTTTCAAAATGATTTGATAAGCAGCCATACCAGTTTTGTCAGTATATCTGATCATGATTGATACCCTCTCTTTCATGTTAGAACTAGGGATGTCCCGATCAGGTTTATCGGAGTCCTTTAATATTTAGTATCTACTGATACCGAGTCCTGATCCGATACTTAGCCTTAACTCATATTTTCCTGGATAAAACATACTTGCATCCAAGCTGTTCCTTAATAGTATTTTTTAATTTTTTATTTTGTTGAAACAAAGTATATACTGTACTTTCTTATGGCTCTCAATGCATATGCGATTCCACGTTCCTTGTGTTAGTAGGTGAATCTGTGACGCTGCACTGTGACAGCAGATCCTTGTGTACAGCCAGCTGACGTGTTTGAGACGCAGCCCACGCTTGGTACCTCCATATCGTCCACCGCTTTTTACATATTCCTTACATTGTCACGTAAAATGATGTGGGCGTTGCTTGTCTATTTCACACGTGTTCAGCATCTCCTAGATTGCCTGTTTTACATGCTCTGCTGTATAAGACCCATGAAACTAGTGCGCATACCGGCACGTTGTAACTTGAAAGTGGAGTCAATGTAATGCAATGCTGAGATGGTAGGGCATACCGGGGATTCAAAAACTCCAGATGATGAAGAAAACCCTGATCCGACCACAGAGATGAGCTGGTTATCCAGAGCGACTGATTTAATTCCCTTCTCTGTAATATTTTATCGTACCAAATGAGTAGTATTAAATGGTCGTAAAGAAACGGTCGTACTGCAGATGTTACGTGTCGCTGCTGAATTATTTCCACACTGCAGTATCCACGGGTTTGCCAGAGTAACGTTACACGGGTGCCTGTGTTCTGCCACACATTGTGATCTGACATTAAAAAATAAAATCAGCATTATGTCCACATTCAAAATTGCCGATCCACGATCAGTGGACAATATCAGCCCCAATCCCGATCCTGCAGTTCGAATCAGGACATCCCTAGTTAGAACCTTTACGGAACATACACATTAACACTGAGAAATTCAGAATGGGGTGATAGTTTGGTGCCACAGGAGAGGAATATGTAAGGTAGAGCTGGAGGTTCATTTTAAAAGTATTAATTAACCACAAAGTACACCACTTCCAAGTAGTTAATTATAAAAGTTTCCTTTGACATTGACAGGATATTATATCTAAGAAAATTCTTGAATTGCTGTTAATGATTTTCCTGCTGGTTGCAGTTTGGGACTCATATGTGACCGCCTGTGGAGGAGCTTAATGAACAATGTGCAGCAGCAAAACACTGCATGTTTGACTTTGTCTACTCACTTTTTAGTCCACTGATTTATACGTGCTGTCTGGCTTCAGTCTCCTCTGTACTCGCTGTGATCCAGTCTTCTAAAAAGTTTGATTTTCTTTTTTGGTCCACGGTTGTTCCTGACCCCTCATTTGTGCTGGCAGCACAGAAGTGGGGGAAGGCAACCCAGTTGCCGTCGGTTGAAGTTGATATGAGAATTACAGATCATGGGTGTATGTGCGTTACAAAGATGATTCTTAGAACCTGCCCATGCAAGTACTCTGCTAGAAATGACTGTAAGAAATGAGACCCCAGTTCTAATTTGATAGCTTAGTGTGAGTACTGAAAACAAAAAGATATCATGTGCAAAACAACACTTACTTACATCTCCTATTTTTTGAATATTGAAATGTTTTTTCTGCAAAAGCTTGTTTTAATTCATCAAAAGAAGCAAATGTTATTTATTGCTAAATGCCGTATAAACACATGCATACACACAAGATCATTGTCCATATTAAATCCCTGATCTAAGAAGAGTGAAACAGAATATGAAAGAACCAGGCATTCAGTGGTAACTCTGCAAGCAAAACTCTGACTATTATTGCATCCTATTGGGTTTGGTGATCTGATGAACCGCACATTTTCAAGATTTCATACTTGCTTTGGCTCAGTGTTCAAAGCAGAGTTTCACTGTGCAAAAAAAACTTAACACAAACTGATGTCCTCTCATTGTAGCCTCAGGTGAAGCAAACCAGGGCTGTACCCATTTTCAGCTACTTGTAGTCTTGATGTAGGGTGTGGGACATATTAATCCCTGCATGGTCTCAATACCCAGACTGATGACATTTTACACTTGTCCAGCAGTTAAAAATCCTGAAATATGACATGCATTCCACTGAAATAGCAGGAAATGAGAGAGCTGGAACCAGTCAAAACACATAATTATCAGTATTTTTGATCGATTTTTTTAATTGTTTCATCACTAGCACTAGACAGTGTACAAATTCATTCACAGTAATCATTCCAGACACCTGGCTCTTCTCTTTGCCTTGTTTTGTTCTGTTACAATGTAATTACAGAGTACAAACATCATTTTCACCAGTTAATGTCGTTTTCCAAGAACACTTAATGCTCTGAGTGAGTCAGAGATTGTTAATGTCAGAAAAAAAACACATGGAACATCTATTATGAAAAGGAACACAATGCTATCAGTGGGTTTGATTAACCCACCAGAGTAAAACGAGGGAAAAATTGGTTGTTTTTGAACAGGTTCAAATAGCTGTCAGTCGCTGACTGTTTTCTGTGTGTGTAAGAGTTTTTGGACTTGCCCTGACTGTTTTTCGCTTCTGTCTTGCAGTAGCCGACTGTCGAGTCTTGGAGGGACTGCAGAGATATTCCTCCATCTCCACGTACCTGCCTGTCAACTACCAGGTGCTCAATGCTGAACTGGCGTTTTTCCTGAAGGAGGCCAACCAGGACTTCATGAGGAACTCTAGCCTGATGTCGCGGACTGAGCCCTTCTTCATCTACCAGGCCAGAAGCTTGCCCTCGGTGAACGCCAGCTATGGACCTCTCTCTCTGGAGCAGCCTGTCCCTTTAGAGCTCTTGCAGAGCCCTGGGATGTTTCCAGCCTCCTCAGTTTTTACCTTCAACTGGAAGGTTCAGACCTTTATCATGAACACCAGGATTCACCTGGCCAAGCCCAGAGTCCAGGTGCTGTTCTATGTCGCAGGCCGAGACTGGGATGACTACAGCGCCATCGACAAGCTGCCCTGCGTCCATATGTTTGCTTTCCATGAGACGCAGGAGGTGCGTGGCTCCTGTCAGCTGAAGGGGGAGCTGGGCTTGTGCGTGGCTGAGCTGGAGCCTTTGGGCAGCTGGTTCAGCCCGCCCAGTGTCGTGCCAGGGCGCCAGAGGAACCTGGAAGTGTCCGAGGGCACGCCGGTGGAGCTCTACTACATGCTGCAGTCCACACAGGCGGGGGAGTGCCACTCAGACGAGGCCAGGAAGGACAGCTTCATCCGCTCAAGCCAGGAAGGGCTGTTTGGTTCCTACACCTCCACACCACTGAGGAGGATCGGTGGCGTGAGGCTGTACCAGAACCCCACTCCGCCACCCCTCGCTGAACACAGGCTGGATAATAACTTTATGGTCATGGTTCCAGCAGTGCCCATGAGTCAGAGGGAAACCGTCTCTGCTTTCATCACTGTGTCAGCCTACTCTCCCGTGGAGATGTTTACTCTCAGGTAGGAATGTTTTCCTTTTGTTCTTCTATGAAGTGTCTGGCTGCACACTCTCTGCCAGACGCTGACTGGAGTTCTGCAGCCAGACTCTGTTGACTTCTCTGCATTTACTTTAGTCTTTTTATTCTGCAAAAATTTAGGCACCAATATCGTAAGCAAGATTTTTTGAAAAAAAATAAAAAAATAAAAAAATAAGAATATATATACACACACACATACATATACACATGTATATACATATGCATATAAATATATACATAAAAGTCAAATAACTGAGCAAGAATAAAATTATGGTTTGATTGCAGCTCAGAAACAACTCCTGTCAACCAAGGTAAACAGACTGTAGGTCAAAATAGGGGTGTTAGTGTAGTGACCTTTGTCAGCAGTTTGTATAACAAATGGCAGCAAGTCTGCAAAAAAGCACTCAAAAAGCACCCATCCAGGGACGAATAACCATCCATAAAAACATTAATGTATAAATGATTTTTGGTTTTTATCGGATAAATTTGCTTAATTATGTGATTTATGTCAATCGGGAGTTCTGTTTTTGATACATGAGCTTCAGGTTTTCAGAATGGTGTGGATAGTTTGTGTGGATACAAAGAGGAAAACTGTAATCATCATAATCAGTCCAAACATTTCCTCCAGACTGAAATGGCCTTATCCTGTGAAGCTGTTGATAGCCACTAATTACAGTGAATACATGAGACAAAATGATTTAGATAACTAACATGCAATTCAAATGAGGATGTCGTTAATTAAAATGCATGTCCATTAGTGTACTGACCAAAGCCGATCTTAATCACGCTGGTTTAGAACATTTATAAACCCTCGGAGACATCGAGGGGTCAGGATAATTTGTCAACCTATTAATAAGAAGAACAAGCTGTGTGCTGAATACGAGGGTTTATTCCACTGAGGCACGGTAACGCAGAAGCAATTTTAAAAAGAAAAGTATACACTTTTATATAAATGCCTTTCCACTCTTATTTTTGTTTACTAATGAAGATCATTTACCCAGCTACACAGTGGGTGCTTTGGGCTCAGAATAAGAGCCAAGGTAAACAAGTTCACAATAGCTGTGAAGTCTTAACAAGCCAAACAAATCCTCCAGACTTACGTCCTTCTTGGGTTTCATTTAATTACCGAATAGTTGTCCTGAAGTGATAAGGCAAGTTTTTGTTTTTCCAAATTGAGAAACTCTGAAAGATTCCTTTCATCAGTCAGATGAACAAGCCCGGCTGGCCACAGAGGCAAAGCCTGCGGTGTTTTTATTTGGCAGCGGTGTGTGTGGCAGGCGCAGGTTGGCCATCTGAGAGCGACTGATATGGAAAGGCCTCTGTGTGGTCCTAGGTGATAAGACTGTCCTCATACATGCATTTGTTAGGACGCTTAATCACCAGAGCGAGAAGACTTTGATCTCTATATTCACAACATCATTATCATCTGTGTTCGACACACTTCTGTGTCGGCCATTGTCGGATGTGTAGCCCTGTATGCCGGATGAGCTCATGATACTGTGAAATCTGTCAAACAGATCCTGTGCTTTAGATTTGAATGTTTATTAGATTTCTGGCTTTGCACATTTAATAGCACAAAACAAGGCAGAGTCCTTCATTTTCCATTTCTTGGTTCTCTTCACTGTTCAGCATGTGCAGTGACAAAAAAACACATCTGTATGAAATCCCCACTTTCACTTTTTTCTTTCCACTCTCCCAAACTCAGTTTTCACCTGCCTGTGATCCATTATGCTGAAAGGCTCATGCATAATTTCACAAAATTTTAATAGCCAATCATCCAGCCATTTTATTGCTTTGTGGATGCCCAGCATGGTGTGCATTATTGGGTTATTCCTATCTTGACATGCTACTTTTAATTTGATGGACTCTAATGTGATTTGACCTCCCCTGTGTTAATGGGCTGTGTCACTCAGAAACGGAAAAGTTTGACTTATTTCACTGGAGTTTACTTTGCTCTAATTCAGAAGGATTTTGGTGTGGAGCGTTTAATAGTTTGTAATTTTAGTCATTATCATGATTCATTCTGGCATCCTATCTCCTCTCCAATTGATCTTCCATGGAGAAAAATGATTTAGGTGTGCAGTTACAGAGAAAAATGCCCGAGCGATGGTAGAAAAAATATGCTATTGTAGACATATGCCACACAGTTGCTTCCTATCCAAGCCAGATTTCACTACATAATACGACACACAATTAATGCATCAGTGCATTTCATCTTCCACATGGATAGACAAACTATACTC
Source organism: Acanthopagrus latus (assembly GCF_904848185.1). NCBI lineage: Eukaryota > Metazoa > Chordata > Actinopteri > Spariformes > Sparidae > Acanthopagrus > Acanthopagrus latus. The sequence goes on along the minus strand of NC_051043.1, from coordinate 4,919,405 downwards.
TACATTATACAAGATATAAATCAACAAATATGCCAAAGCAGGGCATGACAGTAACGGTTGCCTAGGGCAAGTAAACTCAGTCCTAATCAGGTTAGTCAAAAATAAATGTGATGTCTAATATAACATCATCTGAAAATAAATCGGCCCTGTATTGGTGAGGTAAATTCTTCCAGCTGAGCAGTTTGGACTGGTGAGAAAAATCTGAATCTACCAGTGCTGGACAAATCTTCATCTGGACAAAATATGCTGTTTTGTCCAGATGATGATCACTCTGGTGCTGCCAATACAACTTTGAACTTTGGTGTCCTTTGTGTAAAGTAAATCCAACACTCTACGTTTCTGTGTCAAGAACAGTTTGTGTCGCTGTTTGCCATCAGCTAGCTGTCCATGCTTTGGAACAGCTAAAACTGGTAGAAAAACACACAGCACTGCACAAAAGGAAAACAATGGTTTCAGAGGCAACTCTTTTCTACCGCCTTGTCTCGGTGTGATCAGCCACATAGATTGTCTTGCTGAGGCAGACTTCACCTTTGCCTCACTGTTGATCATTCAACACAGTGTAACTGACGCTTGCACAAAAATGACTACCAAAATGCCTTTGGGCAGATTGAAACACAGATAACTTAAAAAGTAGTTTTTTAGAAACATACTTCAATATTAACAAAACAATTCTGACTAGTTTTACTAGAGCATGTGCATTCTGTAGATATGATATGAATAATGACTATGTTAAAGACAGTACATGAACATAATCAAATTGTTAAATGATACAACATTTATTTAATCTCAACATTTCTGCCTCTCCTGACTGCACGTCACTGATTGTGTGCATGGTTCATAGTGTTACGTTTACATTTTTAAAGATGTATCACCATCGTCTGCATGCCATGAATACCAAGGTAAAATTTAGAGGGCACCTGATAATATCAGGTGCTTTGGAACAGAAATGTGAGTATGGGTTTTTATTTTTATTTGATTTCAGCTATTTCTCTCTTGAATGTGCTGAATTTCTGAAAGAGTGTTGTCCTGTTACCTTGAGTTATGATTAACGACTTAATGAAAAACCATATGTCCTTGGAAGCCTTAACAATTATAATGAACATGTTTGTGAAAATATGAGGGTCAGTTTGTGGTAGCATGAGCTTTTTAATGTTTTTCACTTTTTAATTAAAAATCTTCTCTATTTAGCATCAATAGAGGCTGTTTTAGAAAAAGAAAACATTTTAAACATCCTCCTGAGTTATGTCTTCATATTTTCTGCTATCATATGTTCCAAAGATTCCATGTTCCCAGGGTTCTATATTCCTAGGGTCCTATGTTCCAAGGATCCTGTGTTCATTCCAAGGGGACTGTGCTCCCAGGGTCTTATGGTGCAAGCAGCCTATGTCCCAAGGGTCAGACGATGGGAAAAAAAAAAAAGAAAAGACAAGAAAAGAAGGAAGAGTGGGGAGTTTGAACGGTGGCTTTGTGTGTGATCTGGTACCTTTGGGTGGAGAGCTGGTCTAACTTTAGGCTCCTCTCAGGGTTGCAAAGTCAATGTCTTGCTCTCTCTTTTCTTTTGAAGAGGGAAAGTGAGCTGAGGGCACCGAGTGCGGTATAGCTGGTCTGAGGATGCGACACAGTTGCAGGTGCAGCCAGCGTCCTCTCTCATTATATTCCTTTTCTTCCACTTCCACGTTAGATTAAAGTTTTTCCATCGGGAGAGGGTACTGCGTCCGGTACAGCTGGTCTGGAGAAGCGTCAAGTCGCAGGCACGGCCAGCGTCCTCCCCCCTGGGTTGCTTTCGAATTACACTAAGCACGTTAAAAAAAAATAAATAAATAAATAAGAGAGCAACGCAAGGTTGCTGTCTGCTGTCTCTCCCCCTACATTCATTCAGATATCAGGAAGATGAGGTCATTGAAGAGAGAAAGGGCTAGTACTTAGCTGTTGCTATCAAAAACACTGGGGGCACTTCCGGGTCACGTGATGGTGACGTAATAGCTGTGGCAAGCTGGGAGGGCCCGCTGTGCTTTAGCTGTGGGAGGAAAATCCCTATAGAAGACTCACATGATGTTTGTGTTTGGGGGAGGACCATGCACAGGCAGCAAGGGAAAAGCCTACTGAGTTGTTTCTGCATGACAGCAAGACAAAGGGAGGCACGTTACAGGTTGTTTAAAACAAGCACACCTACTCTAGGGCTGCAGTCTGCCAAGTGGTCTAGGCTGGTGGCCGCAACAGTGGGGGCGAGGGCTGGCACGGATGCTGCACACACCCCCATTACTGTTTGCTCAATAGGGGGTGTGCGGTCTGTGACTGAACCCCGCCCAATCGGAGCTGGGCTCTCACATGAAGCAGCTGTCATGGATCTCAATCCCCCCTGCCCCCCGATACATGTGTTTTTCATAGATCAACAGGTAGGGGAGGAGGAGTTTGACGAGAAGTGGTCACCTCGTCTGCAGGGCCTTATCAGCAGGGCTGCGGCTGCCTTGAGGGTGGACAAGCCACCTGACCAAGGACCTGCCCGATCGTGCTTTGATGACGAGATGGGAGGGTTTCAACCTCTAGACATGGGGCTGACAAGCTCCTGCAGAGTGCTCGAGCCCCATCAACAAGGGCGGCATACTCCTGTTACTGTTTGTGTCACTAACCAGATCGACGCAGTGACATGTTCGGCCCCAGAGGTGCTTAGGTACCTACAGGAGCTCCTGGAGGCTGGGAAGTCACCATCGACCCTGAGGGATGTGAAGGCAGCCATCAAGGCCTCTCGTGTGGGTGAGGCTAAGCTGTCTGTGGATGACAGTGTTCTTTTATCACAGTTCCTGAAGGGTGCGCAGAAGCTTGTGCACCGCAGCAGTAGGCCAGCCAGCCCAACATGGGACCTCGGTCGGGTTCTGTCTGCCTTGGAGCAGGGGCCCTTTGAGCCCCTGGAATCTGTGAGTCTTCAGTGGATGTCGCTCAAAGTGGCATTCCTCTTGGCAATAACATCAGCCAAGAGGGTGGGGGATCTGCAGGCTCTCCCCGTACATAAGAGTCGCTGTCGACTGCCAGACAATATGGGAGTCGTCCTGCGTCAATATCCGGTGTTCCTACCGAAAGTGTTCACCGACTTTCACCTGAATCAGTCGATGGAGCTGCACTCCCTTAGGCCCTCCCAGGAGGCAGGCAAGGGTCAGGAGGAGTCAACGTTATGTCCGTTCAGGGCACCGAAGATCCATATTCAGCACACAGCAGCATTCAGGAAAACAGATCAGCTGTTCATCTGTTTCGGGCCCCAGTGCCTGGGTGAACCAGTGTCTAAGGCTAGGCTGTCTCATTGGGTCATGGAGGCAATTCAACAGGCATACAGAGAAACAGGCAAACCAGTGCCAGTGGGGGTAAAAGTGCACTCCACGAGGGGTGTGGCCCCACCCTCACAAGAGGTATGTGCGTCTGCAATGTGGTCGACTCCAACCACGTTCACATGGTTTTATTGTTTGAATGTGGCTGCCAGTACCTCCTTCGGTGAACGCGTGCTGAGGGCCACTTCAAAATAGATGTTAAACTCATCATGCCCCTGTGCTGGTTGGACCGGCCAGGGTGATGTCCCGAGTCTTTGTCAGTGGTCTAGCAGGGTGCTGACCATCTGAGTGGCCTCTTCCTCACGCCCAGCCCTTGCTTCTTGCTGGGCTTGTTTTGCTAAGGTTGTGTTGTGGCGGTGTCGCTGACCCCTTCCTGTGTTGGGTGTATATTTGTATAGTTCTTGGGTGATTTGCGCACACTGTGTTTTTTGTTTGTTTGTGCACCCGGTGGTGGTGACGTGTCATTCGAAAATACCAGAGGGAGTTGCTATAGGAGCGGCATATGTTCTGTCTCCTTGGTACCCTCATGGTGTGTATTACAGAGTCCCATAAAATATATTCTATGTGTAACGGAGAGAGAGATATTTTCATAAGAAAGAGAACACTGGGTTACATGGTAACCCTGGTTCTCTGAGTATAGAGAACTGGTCCTGAGCAGCTGGGTCTATTTATAGAAGGCGCAAGGGAAGCCACAATAGGTGTGGTGTGTCTTAAATGATCATTCACATCAGCTGCCAGGATGTCAGCAATCCCATAACATATATTCTATATGTAATGGAGAGATATAATATGTACCAGGGTTACCCTGTAACCCAATGTCCTCTATGCCTTAGTGTTTTTATGTTTCAAGGATCCTATGTTCCAAAGATTCTTTGTCCTGGGACCACATGTTCAGGGTCCCATGTTTTCCAGTTCAATATTCTGTAGATATAACACACAATAACCCTTCGATTGTGTTTGGGTCATCGTAAACTAAACTGGGGAACACAGGACCCTGGGTACATGGAAATTACCCTAAATAAACTGATATTATTAATGTGATCACTGGGAAACAGGTTTGACCTCAGCTAAACATGTGTCTAGACAAAACCCCATACTGTGACATTACAGTCATCTACTGATAACTTTAATTAGATTTTCTGTGTAATGCATTAATGCTATGTCATTACACCGTCAACCAGTTAATTAAATCAGGATATTTCATGATAATTTATGACGATTTACTGAATATACTTGGGGTATATAGCATCTTTTGATGTTTCAAAGTGTCAAAGGATATTATCAAAGCATTAATCATTGTGAACAAAGCTTGATTAGGCAAGATTAACTCTTTGATTGGAGCCTGTTCCTTTGCTGTATTCCTTTGCTGTACATTGATATTTCTCTGCTTTGTTGTGCCGGATGAGAAACAGTATCACATCACAGTCTACTGTGGAGTGGTTTTATAGTGAACAGGAGTAATGCTCTCAAAGACATTTCTGCACACCAGCAGATTCTGCTCTATTGGAGGGGAGTCGAATGAAGGAAAATACACTGAAAAGGCACTTAGGACTTTAAGGCTTTTAATTTAATATGTATGTAATGTAAAAGCTGGACTCATTATCATGATATTTTTGTGGTATCACTGTGCAAACAATTTAGATTGTTAAATGTTAATTTCTTGTTATCCCTCTGTATTCGATAGTTGATATGCAAATCAAATGAAATGAAGGAAATATTGGAAAGGATTTTCCTCCTGCTGTCTCCTGTGGGATAAAGAAAAAAAACCTGGAGCACAAAAGAAAATTGTTCTTTTTTCTGTTTTGGTGCAGTGCTTTCTTACAGCATGAGTCACTGCACAGTGAGGGTCGTTTCACGTGCATTGTCCTCCCTGCTCATGCTCAGCCACCAGTTAAACAATAGATCGGTTGAACATTTTGTGCGAGCAGATATTCTCCCTAACATTCAGTACTGTATTTCTGATGTCTTTGCATGTATAGATTACTTCCACTACAAAAAAAAAGTTTCCTGGTGTAGTGACATAGTGACAAAGCAGCACACACCGACACACCACTTTTAGGGGTTGGAGGCCTGTTTTGAAAAATGGGGTGGGGGGGGGGGAGGGGGGCTGATCTTTATGCATGCTTTGTGTGATTGCTAAGCTGTACCTGGTGTTACGATGTGAAAGCCTCCCCCAATTAGGCAATGCACTTCTTTAACATTGTCAGACATAATGAAATTCTTCCAGTGTGTAACAAATTGGCTTGTATCATTTAGTGTGGGTTTGTATAAGATGAAGTGTGAAGTTCCAAGAATATATTGATTTGTCCAAGCATTGAGAAAAACTGCAAAATAAATAACTAGATAAATAGCTAAGATAAAAACACAAAGGCAGAATAGATGCAGCAGAATTAGACATAATGTCAATTTTATTCCACACTTACAAATCCTGGCACCTACATTACCCACAATGCATTTTGACTTTTGACTGTTTGGTTGGACTTGCGGGATGTGTGTTTTATGGAGGACTGAGATTCAGTTCCTTTTTTTTAGCCCCAACCAGTGCTGACTCAAGTGACATAACTTGAGGTTCTTGATTTCGTGTAGCTCTCCCTGACAAACGTAATAGACCTGTAAACATAATTTGATATGTAAAAGTGTACATCCATTTTAACATCAAACCGAAAAAGTCACTGGAGTTGTTTTCTCTATTGTTAGACAACCACCACAGCAAATGAAAAACTGCAGTGTAACTCACACCATGACTTCCTTCCATACTTCCTGATGTCCAGCTGTTTGCGGACATTTTGATGCAGAAATATATATTATATGTCTAAATGTTTCCCCTTGACTCAGACAAAAGCTGCAACTGCAACAGTGTTGCGAGTTGTTTTTCTATTGATGAATTAAGATCGCCACTATGAATACAGAGCAGCTAATGAATACATCTTTTTTTTTTTATTTCCACTTAATGAATGAACTGTGCACAGATGAGCACTCTTTGGCAGGAACATTGCTATGATCGGTGCGTAAGATCAGATATTGTTGTGTATAAGATCAGTCTGTAACATTGAAAGCCAGCCATGGTTTTGTCATCATGTTTAATTTTGCCTCTCTGATTCAAAGTACGTGATGTATGATGCTGAACTTGATTCATATTTTAGTTTTTTTTTCATCCTCTCTTCAGCCAAAGGAAAATATACCATTGAAATCTTCTCCCCCATTGATGTTTGTACAATCTGGTGAGAAAAACACTGAAAACCTTTGATGGATACAGTAAATATATAGAATTTCAATATAGAAATATGGAATTTACTGATCAGGTTATATTATCAGTGATTTACTTTAAGTGCATCAAATCTCCAACTGCTGGGTGCCATTTGCCTCTGCCCTGAAAAGGAACTGAAATGGCAAAGATTGGAATAAAATTGGTTGCAATGACACAAAATTCAGTGTTGACATCAGTGCGGAGGTAATAACTGTTATTGCTGTGGTTATACTTTCATCTGCGTTTCATACGTGTGTGTTTGTGTGTGGTAAAAGGACGCGGAAGGGTGTGTGTGAGATGTGTGGCAGGTGTGTGCCAGTTGCAGGTGTGTTTCATGCACGTGCCTCTCTGTGTGTTTCAGCTGACATGTTTGCCAACTCAATAAACACCGCTGGTCGTCCGCATGCAGGTTGTTTAATCGTTTGTCTCCCGTGGAGAACATTCTACCAAACATTTGTTTGCAAACAGATTTTCAATAAAACTGTCAGCCCTCTGCAATCACATCGCGTATGCATGTGTGTCTGTGTTTGTACGGTAGTGTTTGTGTGTTTACAGAAGTGTTTGTGCTGGTGTGCCGACACGTCTGAGCACCGTGCTCCGCTCACGCTGAAAACAAAAAAGTACTGTACTGCTGTGGTGGAATCAATTTGCCTCGTCTTTAAAAGCTGGTGCATCAGTGAACAAATGATCTTCCATTACGCTTCATTATGTTTTTTCCTGGACAATAGGGACTAATATATGCAAGAAGCAATGGTCTGAAATATCACCAGGGGAGAGGGAGCATAGACAAGTTTCTAATGATTTTTCTGAAATTCGAGGCACAGCTTCATTCTGCAGTTACTTGTACAGTTTGAGGCATAGTGTGACTCACAAGTTTTTTGCCATCAGACATATTTAGCTTCCCTGACCTTTATTACAGTATTGATATATTTGCATTACCTGCATGCAGTTCTAGAGAGAATTAAAGCCTCAACTAATAATTGTTTTCATTATCAAGGACAGGTGATGAAAGATTTTTAAGCACATCTTAGTACAATAGTCACACACCATATTTTTCTTAAAAAAGGTTATGTGTTGCTGTAATCACTCCTCTGTATCTGCACTGTGGCGTGATTCCACAGCAGCACAACTACACTGAAAGAAATGGAAGACTAAATTCACATTCCTTTTTTGTGTTAGTGTTAAATACCGTCTTTGTGTTTCCCCACACAGTGTTTTCCTGTTAAGATGAGGAATATGTCCTGGTGGCTGTTTACAGGACCCAACATCAGCAATAAACCTTGACATGATTGCCATGATAAAAATTAATTTGTCTCACTCTGTTAAGCCTCATATTTGCTTTGTGTTACTACCACAATGCATTCTGTGGATTTTGTCCCCATTTTTTTTTTTTTTAAGAGCAGCCACTCTATGAAAGCATTACATAACAACGGTCTCTCATTTCCAATTGCTTGGCCAGCCTGACTCTTATTTGTCCATTTAATTTTCCTGTGACCAGACATTAGCCTGGAGCAGCTTTAATACCGAGCTGTATTAGCATGGCTCTTATTCTGACTTTCTTTCAGCCCGGGGCGATCTCGCTGGTTAGGTTGGATGGTTAAATGATGCCGTGATCAGTGATCATCTCAAAGTCCACTGCTCCTAATCCAAAACATCCGCTTTCCTCTCCAATGCTGATGGAAGTTTTTCTCCAGAGGTAATTTGTGTTTCAGCAATAAAGCTGAAAAATATTACAGTTGAAAAAGCAAAAAGGGTTGCTCAGTTTTAACTTATCAGTGGTTTTGCCGAAACATACTTGGCTATTAGCCTTTTTTTGGCCACTGGGTTAGTGGAAGTTGTACCTCTTTGTAGATTATTACCAAATTTTTGTTCAATTTACACATTTACATTATCTTCTAGTTCTACACTCTCCAAACATATCCTCTGGCCTATAGGCCGACAGCAGTAAGCATGCTGTTTTAGCTTCCGGCTTGTAGCTGCAGACCACTGGAGTCCCACTGAAACTAATTCTTCATAGAAACAAATGAATAACTGCTCAGGGTCAGAAATGGATGATAACATAAATGGTAGCTGGCTGAGGCCAATTGGAAGACCCCTCTTTACAGAAGACCACAACACAAAGATCAGCCCAGTGGTCACACACTCATGTCCGATCCATTATGGTGCAATCTCATTTGAAAGCCATCATCACTGGCTATAAACAGGCCCTGAATCAGCAGCCATGGGGGTGCTTCTGCAGGGGGGGATGTGTGATGAAAGACTAAGAAAATGCCTTGTCATTTATTGGCAGGCATTGAAGCCATAAGCCATTTTCCTAAAACTGCTTCTCCATTTGAAATTGGGAGAAAGAAGCCCTCCGGGAAGCAGATCTAGATGATTTAGACTAAACGTATCTGAGAGAGCGACTTTAAATATGCATTAAATAAATCTTGTCAGATGTCTTCAAGTCATTATGAATTAGTTCTTTGTAGTTTGTTTATATTTAGCCTGTGAGAGGTTACAGATAACCTGCAGCAGATTGCTGGTGCCTTTCCCCAACAAGCTGTCGACTTTCTTGTTAAAGTGGCTCGTGGTGTCAACAGCAGAGACTGCCTGGAGCCCCCTTGGGTCAAATCATACTCATTGGTTAAGAAAACATAACCCAAACATACAGCGCTGAATGTTTAAGAGCTGTGTTAATGTAAAAATGGGTCTCCTCGTGTTTTCATCAAGACGTCAAGCATCACCATCCCCTATGCTGAGCTGGCTGATTTAAATGTGTCCCATTAGGTTTGTTACATTTTTATTAGCTGTGAGTGTGTGGCCTTGCCAGGAGCTCACTGAGGTCCCGTTAACAAACACTGCTGCCAGAAGCTGGGTACACAGTGAGGCGTCAGTGCTGTAATAGAGCGCAGCAGAGTGCTGCATCACTCCCACATCTATCCCTCCATCGTTCCCACACAGCTCCATGGGGGGTCCCATCATCTGCCCTGGCTCCTATTCCTTCTCTTACTGAAAATACAATATTGTACATCCAGGAATAGCATTCATGTATAATTAGACAGCACTACAGATATACTGTTGGTTTACCCATTACATAGAAGGTTGTTTTTCCTTTGCAGCTTGATGTTTCCATTCAGAACCTATGGCAGTGTATTTGATGGCATTATCTGAGGCTGTAATAGCCCGGAAAGAAAAAAACATTTTTCTTAGCCATATTACAGTTAACAAGGAAAATGTCTTTTTATCGCATCACTTCAGTGCACAATAAGACTTGCTAATTGCAAGACAAAGATAAAATGTACAATATACAATATGAAGACAGTAAATGCTCAGTATTTTGGGGGGGGTGTTATTGACAGGAAATACTGTATGACCATGGTGAAGCTCTCAGCACGCTCTCCTCAGCAACCGATGCACCATCTTATCTGCTATGTACTATATGTGTTCTAACAACAATTTTGTGTGCTTGTGGGAGTCACAATTGATCTCTGACGGTGCAGCGGGCGCTGTGGACAAATCCTCTACAATCACACAGGGAAGCGCGTGTAGTGGAACCAAGCAGAAAAAAAGACTCACATGACAGTTCTCGCGTCTTCCAGTGCTTCCAACATTCTTCAAAGTACACATAGTATACTCAAAGTAACTATGCATTTGATCTGGCTGCTAGTCGCTGTAACATCAGGGGGATAGTTGGAGAGTGACGTAACATGCATTAAACCATAAAACATTACCTCATGCATGGACATTTGTACTTTGGTCTAGACAGATTTTCATCAGCGGCACTGGTGGTTCACTAAAGCAAACTTTCACTTGCAGGATCATTTGTGTTTATTTGCATCAAACAGCCAGACCTTGTTGCACATGAGCTGTAGAATAGCTAGTGATGTCACACAGCGAGGGTTTGTGTGTTTGTGTTTGAATTCGGGTCAGTCTCTCACTATGCTATTCCCGTCTTTTCTCTGTAATGTGCTTTCATGAAGTACATTTCCCTTTCAGCGCCAGTCGACAGTCAGCATTGCAAAACATAAACACCCGACAATAAGGGGGTCACCTCCGCAGATCACTGCTACGATCCCCCATCAGTAAAAGTTCTCTGGATCAGTTTGTTTTGTTTGGAGAACTCTAGCGGTAAGTTTAAGATGTCTGATTGGAGCGCTCGAAAGATCTTGTGCGAATAGACATAAATCTGACCTTGATTGTGAGCCTCGTTCTTACCCTCACTGCAGACAAGAAACGCACAAAAAAGTGTTTTCACAACAAAAAGTCAGACGTTTGTTAAAACAGTTCTGCTAATTTGGAAAGTGGTTATGTTCGTCTTAATGGTAAGCTCAAGGCAATTTTTTTCTTTAAACCATCACACACAAATTTAGTACTGTTTCCGGAGTGAGCAGGGGTGAAGAGTCGGTTCTTGTGGTTACCAAAACATACATCACAGGAAACATCACACAAGAGCGGGTGCCTCAAACCACCCAGAACATCATTGGTACCCATCTACACAGCATCAGTCTGTTCACCCTGCTGCTATCTGGCAAAAGATAGTAGTATTCACTGCCGTACCACCAGACTACAGAGCAACTTCTTTCCCCTTCTTCTTGCCTGATCTAATAACAACTGAATACAATCTTTGATCTTTTTAAATCTTTGAATTATAAGCCTTTCAGCAGTGGTCTCAGTGTTGCCCAAACTAAACTTCCAATCATCTGGAATTTACCTATAGAATATTCAGCTTTCTGCACAGATTACACTTGTAACCTCACTGATTAAACTGTTTCATGTAAAATCAGCAAGCTAATTAAATGCTGAGGAATATTAAAATGAGCTGAACCTCGCAATCACAATCAGATATCCTGCTGGAGGACTAATAGAGGCCAAGCTCTTACCACTGATGAATGTACCGACAAGAGCAGAGCCTCCGAGATCACAATGCATTTCCCACTCGCTACATTATAAATGCAGCAGTAATTATTTCTTTGTACAAAGGCTGAATTAAATTACAATAATTCCGTCTATTATTCACTGCTAATTAAAGGGTCAGCTTATTCAATCCGCAGTCTTTTACTTACACTTTCTTTTGCCCCTCTCACTTTTATTCCCCTTCGAAGCATAAACATGATCAAAGCATTTTCCTATAATTAATTACAGTCTCTAAGCTAAACCCCGTTAGCTTGTAGTCTCATGTTTAATTTAAGGTCAGTATTTTATGGATTCTTCCAGGGTTCTTTTGTTTAAATTGTTGTCCATCCCAGAGTCCTGATTTAAATGTAGATATGGAGTTTGTAATTTCAAATGACTTTCTCATTATAGTCGAACATTCTTGAATTAATAAAGTTGGTTTTAGATAGTTTAGCTTTCGTTTTATACGCTTAGAAGATCAGATGTAGGGAAGGGGCTAATTAGATTTATTTTTAAATGCACTTTGATCATCCACCCTTACGACGCCCATAGAAATACAGTCTGTCATGCAGACTACACTTAAACCTCGACTCTTTGGCTCAGTTTGAACGTATCATCCATTAGACCTTGAATGATGCTCAGCTTATTAGCAGTCGGGAAGTAGAGAGATATGATTTAATGCCGTGTCTTGGAGGGAACACAATAGGACTAAATTGAATGGTTTCCCTATTCATTTTCATGGACTTTAATGTGCCCTTATAACTCAGTAATTGGCACAGTAACTGCTTGTATTATATCTTCCGTGACACTTGTAGCCACTTGTTCACTGACAGCGGCTAATTATCTCAATTACTTTAGTTGTATTTTTTATTTTTTTTTTGCTGGTATGGGGAGTAAATAAAAAAAAAAAAAGTAGTCAGCAGTTAGAGGCATGGTGATTTTCAAGAGATCTCTCAGTGCTGCTTTTCTCTGACATCCAGATAAGAACAGACATAAGAGGATTATCTTTGCACCACAGATAAGTGTAATCAAATTTATCAGATGCCAAGTAGATTAAGATTTAGAAGACATAGGACGACATTTTTGTGAATGCTTTTTTTTCTCTCCTTTTTCTTCTTTAGATGTCCAAATCCCCCCCCAAAAAAACCATGACAGTCTGTCGTCAAAGGAATGTTTTGCCATTTTGGGAAATATGCTTTGTTGCCAAGAGTAAATGTGAAGAAACATACCTGCTCTCATGTCTGCTGTGAATGGAGCTAGAGAAACCAAATCATAAGGATAGATGTTAGCAGTGTGCCTTCCTGCAAAACACAGATATGCTGAACCTTTTCTTTATGATTAATTGTAATTTTTTTGTTGTTGTGTAATGCTGTGCGTTTTGGTCTGGTTAGGTTTAGGCACAGGAACACTTTAGGTTAAGGGCTAGGAGTTAGTAAAACATCATGCTTCCGCTTAAAATGTCTGGTTCTGTCGCAACAAACACGGCTGAAACATGGCTGAAAAAAAGTCGTTGCGGTCTGTCACACCACCACCCGCCCTAAAAATAAATCACTCTTGAATTGTTTTGATTTTCTCTCTTGAGACCAGTGAGAATCCTGACCCACCCAACCATCCCATAACTCGCTCTTTATGCTGCTGCTCCAGGGGGGGCGCTTCAAGAACTGATGCCAGACGGGCACCTACAGCGTCAAATATGAAAAGCGCTGTGACACTGACCAAGCTGCCATGTTTGACAAGCTGGGAGTGAAACAAGCTGGCTCGGCTTAGCTAGCCTGGCTCTGTCCGAAAATCAAAAAAAAATCAACACCTCTGAAGCTCAATCTATCGATCCTCACATCTGACTCTCTTTCAAGGAAGGTAGGATGGAGTATTTTACAGAAATGTGAAATATTCCTTCAGGATATACAACGAGCGCCTGGAACTGAACTGTTGAAAAATTGTTTGCTAATCAAAACAAAAACGCTGCACATTTGTTAAGGCTATAATCCATCTGTTCACTGAGAATGTGAACTACGTTTTACACAGTTGTCCTCAAGTCCTGTCTGGGGAAACATACCACAGATGGCCCTCTGGTTCAGTTTCACTAAGCTTTGATTTTGATGTCAGACAGACAACAGCTGTTGCGTCTGTTGAGATCAATGTGAGAATGTTTAACTTGTCTTTGTGTGCATTATTTTACTTTATCCATGAGTAGTCAGCAGAAGAAAGGCTGCTCGAACACTTATGTCGTCATCCATCCCACGCTCTCCACAATACAGCTGAGCCGTTTGTGCATCTTAACATAAATGCTACAAAAGTGTGAAACATTGAAATAAGACTTTTTTTTTCTATTGCGACACTTTCAATCCACTTTTCTCATATTAATTCAGCAATCCAAAGTCCCTGAGTAATACAAATAATAAAAATGCCTATAGCTACACTGTAGCGAGATTGCCTTAACAATCCATCCTGATTCTGATGACCTACGTCCAAAATTCTGTTGGACACCGCTTGAAATGATTTACTCACTTTGTCCCCACCTTTGTGTGTGTCACCTAGTGGACATTTGTCAGTCTGCATCCTGGCATCAGGACAGCAAGAAGTGTAACTAGCAATAGCTCAGCTCTCCACAGACACACAGACAAATACAGCCCCCTGTGATAACAGTTCCCTAGTGCAGCCCCGCCCCTGCCAGACCTGCATCAAAGGTTTCAGGAGGAGCTCAATTATGTCTCCATAGAGTAGGAAGATTATTCCCTTTTTTCTGTCCTGCACAGCTGCTATATAGCGGAAGAAACACGCATATCACGATTGCCTAACATCAGTTTCTAAATAGATTTAGAATTCAACACCGTGCATTCACCTTGAAACAGCCCATCTACACTGCAGGAAACCCTTTGTGTTAAGATTCACTTTTATTTCATTAGAAATGATGCTGAAGTCCTCTAAGTCCAATCATGTTTTTTTTCTACAGCAACCAACTCATCTCTCATCACACACACACTCATTGTTTAAACGAAAAGTGTTGTTATGCTGTCTGTAGATGTTGCGTAAAACAAATAAGTGGTTCAAGCAACCACCACAGGAATTCATAAGTAAAAGAAACTCTTACTATTGAGAGTATCTGTGTAATGTGTATAGATCTAGATCCTTTCTAGTAGGTTGAAACATTCCATCACTGCTGTTATCATTGAGAGTGCATTGTATCTGCAACAGTGAGCTCATTTGTAGAGATTGCACATTTAAAAATTAGAATAGCTAGTTACACATTTTTTCACCGTTACCTTTCCTCCAATATTTGCTTAAAAATGACATTGTCTCTTGGTCCCTTATCAAAGAACGTCAAACCATGTGCCAGTTCTGTTTGTCTTTGTCCTCACTTGTATTAAACATTAAGCATGTTACGCGTTCATGTTCTTACCAGTTGAGGACTATCGCCAGAGCACGAACAGTGCTGAGTTTTAATGAAACTCATGCTTTTATTTCCTGACAGTTGGATCTTTGTATTGGTCTTTTATAGATATAAGATGCAATGATTCTGCATTAAAATATCTAAAAATGTGTTATGTACCTTGGTGAGTTGTGTACTTACATTATCCCAAATGTTTCTGACGATGTTCAGACCTAGAGAGAGAGCCACAAGTTAGGGATATCAACAAACAAGTCTAAAGTTACCATGAATAAAACTTCAAAACTGAGTCACTATTCACTATTCAGCACCCACCAGAGACTGTGATTCTTGATGTCTCCATGAAATAAAGTACATTTCCCCTCCAGCTCCAGTCGGCAGTCAACGCTACTATGATGTGACAAAAGCACCGACAGTGGAGGTTTCCTCTGCAGATTGCTGCTGCAGTCAGCTTGGTAAACAGGAGTGAAGATAAATACACTTTTCAATGCCAGAAGTTCTACTAAAGTAATCTCTGAGCTCTCCTCACATTGGCTTCAGATCATATGGAACACTGATTTATTTTACCACCCGTAGATAAATACGTTTGTATTGTATACGTGTTTCGGATACCAGCTGAGAAGGAAGCTATAGGGAAAGCATGTCTGACTTGGCAATGATGTAATCCATTTAATTATTAAACGCGCCTGTATCGGCTTTTCTTGGATTAATATTTGCAGGTCTTGTGTATGAAAAAAATTCCTGATGGTGACGTTACGTATGAATTAGATGATTACATGCTGGAACTGAGCTGAACTCTGACCCGGCAGCACCCACTTAACCAGTAATCATCCGCAGCCAGCCAAACAACGAAAATGAGAGCTGCTCCTTGACCTTCAAACCCGATCAGAGAGGGATAATCCTACGTTAAGCATTATGCAGCACACGACAAAGGATACACGGGGTCTCAGGAGAAGATGGGGGCAATGACGACATGTTTCTGTGTAACAGTTTAATTATTACACATCGACGCTCTAGACCTGGACAGGAGGATGAAGAGACAGACATTACACATGTGCACATATTTTGGTTTATAGTATCTCTACATTAGTTTGTCATCTGCTCTTGTTAGAACATATCTGATTGCATGTTGGCAATGTAAACACATTTGTCGGCGGAGCAAACATTTTTCATTGTGCACATTTTTCTGAGGCTCTGTGTGTATGTGCACAGCTGTTATTGACGATGCCACCCGCATTTGCGACATCAGCTGCTAATGCGTTACCACCCGTGGATGTGTTCCCATCCTGTGACTTATCCCCCCACTCCGACCCGGCTAATCTCCCTTTCCCAACCTATTTTTGTACTTTGGTAGAAAATGACAGAAATTCACATGCAAAAGTGTTGAATCGCTGTTAAATGATCTGCTGAATATCTCAAAAAGAAGCGTTTTTCTTAACTCAGAAAAGCCAGACAGATCTTTCTTTTTATCTTTTATCTTTCGTATTCGTAAACTCTTGTATGTTATTGTGCTAAATACACTACGTTGACTGACGCGGTGAGTAGGTGCACAATGCCTTATACTTCGAACCTTCAAGTAGCTGCCTACAATGATGAAAGATACTACTACAAAGGAACAAAAAAACATTAAATAAGAAGGAAAGCTTTGTGACACAGTTTGCATATATATAACATACTATAGCAGTATCTTCCCTAACCTCTTGGGGAGCCACCATGTCCCTGGCACGGTTGGAAGAGGAGTGCTTCAGCATGGTGTGGTCGCTCATGCACAAGCACAAGCGCAGGTACAACATATGTACAAGAAGTAACCATGCGCTCCTTACTCCTTATCACGCCTAAATCCTGTCCCGTAGCTTGGTAGTTTCTCATAAGATACTGATTGGTTGTATGTAGCTTGAAGCCTGGTGCCACGGAATCAAGAGATCACATGATCACAAAATCTAAACAATTTAGGAATCCATCTGTTTCTCAAGGTAATGATCATAGTGTTCTTTGTGCTGAGAGAGTATAGAATGACATTATTAAACCCCACCCATACCTTCATAATACAGTCCAACCTGCCCACACTTTTTTGTAATACACAGAAGCCATTTGGCTGGGTATGTCCCATTTTGTTTTACAGTGTTCTATTGTGTTTGACTTCCGTTAAGTCACCTTCTTGAAAAGCTGGTTTCAGAACACAGGCCCCCTTTATGGAAATCTCCTGACTCTGTTAAAATATGACAGAGCTGCTACTGGTAGACACAACCCTTGCATGATAAAGGAAATCCACAAAGCCTCCTCAAAATAGTAGCACTGCTGGGGAGCAGCGATGACTTGTGAAACAATGTCGTCAAGGAAGAAGAGCGTTCACACAGGCTGCCTCAGTGATTAATATAACAAACTGTTCTTTTTTTTTTTTTTCCACAATTTGATTCTAACCATCTGTAGCTTGGGGGAGTCTTGTCCAGGCTTCAATAGCCTCAAGAATAAATGCTTCCCAGCACAGGGTGCCTTCCCCCTAGTGTAGAGTTAAACTATATCATTTATCAGATTGAGAATATAGAATTATTCGCAATTATACCACAGCACAATTTTGTGCCTCATTTGAAGATATAATATGTATATATATTTTTTTGAGTTGTGTACTTATATTAACTCAAATGTTTCCAACCATGTTCATATTTAGAGAAATCCACAGATTCACTTGAGGTAACTTTCAAGAAAGGACAAGGAAAGGAGTTGGCAAAAACGTAACACTGATGAAACTTTAAAACATCACCTCGTCCGAGAATGTTTCTGCCTGAGTCAACCTCTCATTAAACTCAGCACTCACCAGAGACTCCAGTTCTCTCTTTTCTTTTGTCCCTCTCCTCAAAATTACACATTACAGAGCAGAAACACCCGATAATGGTGGTCACCTCCGCAGATTGCTGCTGCAGTCAGGTTGATAAACAGGAGTGGAGATAAATCTACTTCTATCCCAGAATTTAAAAAGTAATCTCTGCGTGGAGCGGCTCGGGATCAGAGCAGAATGTGATGTGACTCCAGGTTTTTCTCCCCAGAAGGTCAGTTCTGCACCCGACACTCTCCTCTAGAGCTGGCCGGCTCTGAGCCTGCCTGCTCCGCCAACACCCAGCAGATGTCTTCTGTTTTGTTTGGATAGAGACCCCTAGCATCAGAAATCACCTATTGTATGCTTAATTAAAATGTATTTTGCTCGCATGATGTTGATTTTGGAGGGGTTGAAGTCATTTCAGGGCAGAGTGTGTGCGCTTTGTGTTTTCTATCTGTATTCACATATTCATTCAATCATTTTTTCTTACTCTATTTTGATATTATTTATATTTCCACAGTCAGAGCCTATGGAAATGGTGCAGAGCTGCTCCGCATCGTTAAAGTACAGCCTCCCTTATTTACATTTCATCCTCTTACTCCTGTAATAATCTTGGGAGGAAACTGTTATTAACCTGAGGAGACCCTGTTCTCGTAAAAAGAATATGGAAAGAGGATGTGAAATGACTTAAAGATTAGATTTTATACCAGGAAGTTGCAGTGGGATGATGTAATATTTGGCCAGAAGTCACCGTGTGGCGCCTGGCCTTCTTGTTCAGTGACTGAACTGATGGAGATGTTGCGACTCACTTTGATTGAATCATATCTTGATAATGCTAAAACGCAGTCTGACTGCAACTCTAACAACATTATTGTTGCTGTTTTTCAAGTCCACTGAAGGCACATTCTGCACAATATTTAGAGCTTATCTCACTCTCATCCCGACACCTCGGGATTTGGCCACTCAGATGCTGAACTCTGGCATTTTTCATGCACTTCCAAATCTGGTTATGTTATTCAACTGTCTGGCATTTCCAAAGGTCACAACCTTTACTTGTTCATTTGGTGCCTGCGATGTCAATGTTTCTGTGTTCAACATGAGTTTTTCTGGGGCAGGTGTCAGAGGTCTGGGCCTTGTTAGGGCCACAGAAGGGGCTGATTGGCATCGCCGATCAATTCTCAGCAGGCCCTCTGTGATCTTTCCTGCCTGACGCTCCTTCTTTGATCCCTCAGGTCTAATCAATGAACCGACGGTTTACTCAGTGGGCCGCAGAGCTACAGTTGCAGCAGAGGGGATGTGTCACTGCACAGCAAGGACTATCTGACAAGCCGGCGGTGCCAAAGCAAGAGAAAACAACATAATAAAACAGCTGACCTCAAGTTTCTCACTGTCAAGTTAAAAATTCTTAATCACCCTTCTGGTTCACTGCGGTTCGGCTTTTTACAATGCACGCTACACCCCTGTCCTCTGCAGCGCATATCTACCATGGACATACATCAAGAGTATGACAGCTCCTCTTGTAGCATTAGGTACTGGCTGACAGTGGGGAAGGAGAAACAGAGCAAAGTGGTTGATCTGAGTGTCTAAAGACTGAGAGAAATGAACCATGGTGGCCTCTTTCTCTCCTGTAAAAGGAGCCCGTGGGCCCATCCTGCAGCAGGAAGGTTGGGATTCATCATTGACCAGAAAATTCAAGTGTGTGTGTGATCAGGGTGACTGCCCAGCGCTGGGCTAAATGGAAGACTAATGGGTAGAAGGAGTGAGCCTGACGGGCTCTGAGGAGCCTTGTTCTCTCTCCCTCCACCTGTCATCCATCACATTTCCAGCTGATACTGGGAGATAGCTTGTCCTACACTGGTGGATGGGTGGCCAGGGGAGCAGACAGGAGGGCGGGGTGGGGGGAGCGCCAGCTGGCTGGAGACAGCGACAGGGACATGGCTTCTGCATACCATTAGGAGTTTAGTGTTTAGCAGTCATTCTCATCCACAGATGGAGGCAAGGGACTGTCTGTTGGGGTCAGGATGATACCTCAGGGCATGCTCCAACTATAAGTACCCTCAAAAGACAGTCGACAATCAGTCTGCTCCAACAAGCATCCAAAGTACATCTAATTAGAATATGAATGAGGTGGATGTATTTTATCATGCAACAGGAGAGAGGGTGAAAGCGGCTGTTATGACAGACAGAAAAAGACTGACTCAGTGGCCGTCATGATTAACACTGGAGCTTATGTAAGTAAATTATAGCATTTTGTCTCATTGTCAGTATGAAAGGCAACGTGGCATTCAGACAACAGGGTGAAGGTTTCGCTGTTTTTCTTCCAGAGTGGAGGCTTTGGAAAAACCTTTCTCACATAATCATTGGCTGGCTGCTTTTTCTCTGTGGGACAGAGGACACCAGGGGAAGTTCACACACACACACACACACACACACACACACACACACACACACACACACACACACACACACACACACAAACACGCGCACATTCAACAAAAGCCAGTGAAATGGCTTTTGAAAGTCCTTTTATATCTGCTCAGATAAGAGTTCTTTTTAAGTAGATGTCACCTTGAGGGCAAAGAAAAGAGATTATGGATTTTTTTGATCACCTCCCTAACTAGGTGTCCTTTACCATGGAAAAACATCTTAACTCTTAGGGCAAAAGGATCCTTAGATAGAATAGCAGTAATTAAGGAAAAGGTATTCCTTGAAGCTTAGTGTTGACTGTTCGAGTGTGAATGCAACAGGGAGTCATTAAAAACCTAGATCAGGACAAAACGGGCTAAATGCAAAATGCCGTTCTCTGCCTGAGAGCAGATATACGCAGATATATGTGTTTATTAAAGTATTCAACTGTAACCCGCGAATTCCACTGGTTGCATGTACAGAACGGAACGGCTCCGCTCCATTTCTGCTCCGTGCTTCGTAAACCGTCAAACCCTGCCGGCTCCCTTTTGAGTGCAGCACGGTGCAGCGCTGCTGGACAGCTGGGGTCATGAGACCGAGGCGTTCCCACGATAATAACAGAATCACACGTGACCGCAGGTATTTCAGTGTGTTATAAACACAGCAACAAACAGACAAAAAGTTAGTGTTCCCAACCGAGAATTACAGGAAGTAGGAAATTGTTGTGTGTTCTATCATGAAAATTAACTGGCTGTTATGCTGTTGCTTCTGTGTGACTTCCTGTTTGCACTGTGCTGAATTCGGCTGCCGTGCTGCGCTCAAAAGGCAGCCGGAGGGGGCTGATGGACAACGGAGCACGGAGGCTATGTACATGCAACCAGTGGAATTCCCTGGTTAGAATAACAACTTCAGCCTGTCAGTGGCCAAAAGGAGCACTTTTACTGGACATACAGTAACTTTGACGGCAGCAGTTGCCCCAAATGGTTACATTGCAGCCATCTTGTGCCTGCCAGCCGAGGCTAGCTACTGGACTGATTCAAAAACTTTGGAACTTTTATTGTGGTATGAACCGTTTACACACCAAAAGTGTGTAAATATTGGGCCCAGGTTTAAAAGCACCCTTACCCTTTAGCCACTGAACCACTGCTGAACACAGAAAACAGGTGGGAATACACAGTGTCTTTCAACATAAAACAAGAAATTACTGAATTAAATCCCAGGGCCATGACATGAACATATAATATAGGCTGATTTATCATCAGCATCTTTGGCCTGTATTCAGGCCCATTTATTTTTCATTGTTCAGCTGCTTATTCATTCAGTCAGAAAGTCAAATCAGTTTTCATATTTGACAGATAGTGTGACGTGTGTGTCGGTATGATAAAACCCAGGAGTGCCCCGTACACATAATTGAACTCACAGGTTGATTATTGGTGTGTTACCTTGAGTTTCTGAATGGCCAAAATGAAACAATTTAAACTGGCAGTCTGAATGAGACCCTGATTAAAACTGCACAATGCAACATGTTGATGAGGTTCTCAGCTGGTGCTGAATAGAAGGCAACTGGACGTGTTTGAGGCTTTGGAAGATGTTTCGCCTCTCATCTGAGAGGCTTCTTCAGTTCTGTAGAACTGCTGCACAGTGCAACATAGTGCACAAGCAAGAATGATCCCTGATTGAGGAAAAATATCAGAATGGCAACATTTGCTTATAGAGCTTTTCCTACTTGAAGTCTAAATGCTAGATCTCTTTTCAGCCCTATATGTTTGACCATTTGTTGCCATGCGGTGATCTGTAGTCTAGTCCTTTGTAACAGTTACCTAAACAGTTGACAGAGAATAGGTGTAAAATTGCCAACATTTACAGTTAAAACATATGCAGTCTGTTTCCTCATATGTTTTCTGCCTCCCATCAGTTTCACCAGACTCCCTTCACATATTCTCCCCCTCACCTCTTCCTGGTTTTCAGTGTATCATCTTGCTTGGCAGTGGCTCTTGACACTTTTTGTGTACTGTAGCTGTTAAAATGCAAATTTCACAGGATTCAGCTTTCCTGTTCTGTCTGCAATTTACTGTGTGATGTTGCTGCTGAGCAGAGGACGCGAGTGTCAGCTATATCCATCCTCCTGTGCCTGGGTAAAATGCCCCTATATTCTTCTTGCAAAAACTGCAGCACCCCTCGCACGCTGCAGAGTATGGAGACCAACAAGGTTACGAGCAGATCGCTCTCAGTTTTCTGATGTCTGAGGCCTTGACATTGTTTGTCTGAAGTATATGTTCTAAGCTGATGGCAGCTCAGGGAAAAAACTTCAGCTGTGCTGTTTCCTGGCTGTAGACATAGAAGAAATAGCTTAAAATATACTGTGTAAACAGTGAAGGGAGGCGATTTCAAGCCCCATTTTACACCATGAATAAAATTCATGAAAGCAGGCGGTTGATAGTGTATTCATGTCACCCTCTTCTGTAACATTATGCAGGACACCTTGTCGCCTTTGGATACCATACAAGGACAGGTTGCTGTCTTGCAGCTATGAAGTTTGTAATGCGGATCTGCAGCCACTAGGACAAAATGTTGGCAGTTCATGTTTCTGCAAACCACTATTATATTAATTTGTACATGCCCGAAGCTTCATACCATATTGATGTTTCTAGAAAATGTGTCATATCATGTTCACATTACATGTTCATGCACTGTCTTTCATATCAAGGGGCAGAGGGGACAGTGGTTGAATTTTACAGGTGAAAAGGTTGCCAAGCCACTGACCGCTGCTCCAGACTGTGTTTCACTAATTGACCCCGAAT
The DNA here is from genome assembly GCF_904848185.1 of Acanthopagrus latus. Taxonomy (NCBI): domain Eukaryota; kingdom Metazoa; phylum Chordata; class Actinopteri; order Spariformes; family Sparidae; genus Acanthopagrus; species Acanthopagrus latus. The sequence goes on along the minus strand of NC_051043.1, from coordinate 4,896,553 downwards.
GGATTTTTAAGAAGACCTTGGGACAATTTCTAGCTGTGTTTGTGGTGACAACAATAGCTATTTTAAGCCAAATCATGATATTTTCCTAAACATAAATAAAGTTGAATCAATCTAATCAATCTAATCTAATACATACAGTGTTGTCATTACATAGAATAGAAAAGTGAACCTAAAGAAAGGGACTTATGGCAGATGGCTCATTATAAGTGCACTGATAGAATCAGCTCAGTCTCTTTTGTGTGGTCTTCCCATTGAGGTGATGATACTTTGGGTCTTTTGATATGTGGCTGTATGAGGTACTCATCTCCAGTCAGTGTGTTACATGCACAGTCAGCTAGTCAGCTCTCTGTCAGCAGGCAGCAGGGCTTTGCACCGATGAATCTGTATCAGCCGCAACACATATTTTATCCACCTAAAATGAGTCCCGCTTAAAGTATGTATATCCGCTTAAGTGTACACTGTGTTTGTGTTGTTGGCGCTTTATGTTACCATTAAACAGCGTTTTCCTTTGGCACTACTGTCAACTTGTGTGTAGGATTATGGATGTTGGATGGTTACACCTTCTCATGACATGGGAAAAACTCTGGCTTTATTCTCCACATGCCTTGCTTACCAGCAAATCTGGCATCATAGTACACTGCTCTGCTGTACAAGATGCAGATCCAAGCTCTCAGACTCCCTTTCACTCTCTGTAAAGAACTCCATCGGCGGCGACGACATCGGCACTTTGTAAACAAGTGGTATTAATTGTCACAGTCTCATTAACTCACAGTGAATGCCGAGTAAACAGCCTTAGCTAAGGTGAAATGAAGCATACTGCAAATAATGTGCAATTAGCAGTGAGTGGAAACAGTGTTCAGTGTGTGTGTTTGAGTGAATACAGCACCTACAATGGACTGGGTCAAGGTTGCTTATGTGGAAATGATTCCTGCATGCTGGGGAGAAAACAAACCGAAGGAAACTCAATACTCACAAACAATATTCCCCTTTCCTTTCCTTTCCTGTCCTGTCCTGTCCTGTCCTGTCCTGTCCTTTCCTTTCCTTTCCTTTCCTTTCCTGTCCTTTCCTGTACTTTCCTTTCCTTTCCTTTCCTTTCCTTTCCTTTCCTTTACTTTACCCTTTGTCTCCATAACCCCATCATGACTCTGACGCATTAGGAACGGATGGTCATACATCAGCCTCATTATTAGCACACTCCTGTCAATGAAATAACCAGCCATGAAATAAGCATCAGTCGCTAAGCATCCTTTATCCATATAGAACATGACATCCACTTACTTATAGACATCGCTGAATGTCACGTGCACTTAAGTGCTGTTGTTGCGGACAGTACGGCAGAACGGTGATCACAAGGGAGGTACAGCTCTGTGAGATGAAGCCTTTGTTTGAGTTGGAGATTTTTGTACTCGGGGAAGGAGTAGTTTACCTCGCGTTGTTGTTCAGCTCCACCTCTGTCTGTCCTCTGTCACATTATACGTACATATTTATACATACGTCTTTATTGTCGATCAGTGAAGGCACTGAATTATTCATGAAGCGTTTTGTCGTCTGTATACAAATGAGATTGATGTTTAATTATGGGGGGGGGAAAGCATTACGAAGTGGTCCTAAAAAGTAGATGACTACAGCATTGCTCTATAATTCTGGAAAATAAAGGCACTTTGACGCCACCAGCAAAACAAATATATCGTCTTTACTATACTAAGCCAACATGGGTACTATTATCAACCTTCATAGCAGCAAATTTTGGGGCAAAAATCTTTAATTTTAATAGAATTGCCTCAATAAAATAAAATGAGCAAATCTTTTGTTTTACTCATGAACTTTGGCTTACCAATTCACATCCTGACCAATGGCAAACAGTCTCAGTGTTGTTGACGTTTGAGGGAATGAAGACAATGTAAAACAAGAAAGCTATTGTAGCCTGTTAGCTGTAATGCACCAGTCTGTCAGCGCCCCGGCCCTGCCAGCTGCCTGGTTGGTACTGTTCCTGTACTCCTGTAATTCAAATCAGAGATGAGAAAGAGGGGAGAAGTGATTACCAAGGTGGAAAAAAAAAAAAAGTCTAATCACAATGTTACTGACTTTTTAAAGTGCAGTCTGACAGGCTATGTGATCTGCACTTTCTAGTGTGACCATGAATTTGTTTGTTTCTAATTTACACTTATTTATTTGGAGTGTAGTCCAAAAAGTCACTTCTCTTCACTCCAATTCTCCTTTTTGGCCTTTGGGTTTTCTCATCTTTTTTTACTAGAAACACCGGCCTCCTGTCTGGAAGCAGACAATAATTGATGAGAGCGATGAGCGTGAACAAAAACAGTAAAATTGGAGAATGTGAACGAAAAGCAACAAGCTGAAAGTGGCTGAAACACTTCACAGAGCCGTGCAGATGAGCTGGGGGGAGTCATGTGGAAACTATCTCTGTGTCTGTCACTGGGAGCAATACCTCACAGTACTCATATGATTCATGTTAACATTGGTTATCACAGCTTTTACAATAGGTACATCGGCTGTTATCATTATAAGATTAAACGTCAGTATTTCCGTCACTTCCCAAAGTGCCTCGCAACGGCTGTTGTGTCGAGTATTAAAAAGAGAAGCCTGTGTACCTTGTTGAAAAGTCAAGATGTTTCAGGCTCCTGCTGTTGGAACAGAAATTGATCTAAGTCTGTCTCTCCCTCTTTCATAGTGGGATTCTCTGTGTATGAGCCTGCAAAGAAGTCCTTGTTCTTTGATTCTGCCAGCCTTCATGTAATATATGTAAGATTTTAAATGCTTGAGGGTAGAAGTTTCTTTTCAGGAAACTTGCTTGTGGTGTTCTTATCTTTGTTTGTGTGTTTTAAGACCTGTATTGCGGCGCTTCATGTCTGCAGCGCTAAGACTGATGATTTATTACATGCCTGTGAAACAGACACGGACATGTCAGTCCACATGGGGCATCCACTTTTCTTTGTACACTGGTCCTGCAGAGTCAGTGTGTGTTTGTGCGTTAGAGTGTGAAACCTAAGAGCCACTTGTCCCTGGTGGGATGAGGAGAGCCTTGTGCCTCAAGAGCTGTGGGGCTGCTGCTCCAACAGGTGAGTCCATCAACTGACCTCAGCTCTCTGACCACATACGCAGGACAAGGGCACAACACGTCTGCCCACTTCTATACAGTGTCACCCCACCTGTCATACGCTGCGTCACCTGTCAATCAGAGTGCAGTAATGTACTGCGAGGTAAACAGGCCAAGGGCACAGTCTGCTGTGTTCATAATTAACTCTGCAGAAGACGTTTGGGTCGTATAAAAGGGGTCAGCACACCACACTGTAATTCTGGCATCAGGCAAGAATTGTCCTCTATGAGGAGCAGAGTAATTAAACTTAAATGCTGCAGGTTTCTAGGCAACAGTGGTTGAGTCACTTCTTATTCACGAAGGTCATCTTGTTGTTTGGGAGGGAGACAAATATCCAAAATTTCAAACTTGGTCCCGGTGTCATGGTGGCCAAACAACCTACAGAGTCAGACTCCTATATTATAAAGTAGTCAGAATAACACTAAGTCGGTTATCATTAACTCCCTATCCCTATCCAATAGTTAACGCTCCCCTGTTGTTTTCCAGCTGCTGGGAAAGTGAAAGGGGAACCTCCTGACGCCTACAGATGGTGCATTTAAGTACAGCTACCGTGGGCTTTAAAGGGTACTATACTGAAAGTGCTTTGGTTAAAACCAGGCGTAAGTGGCTGTGTGACCCATCACTGGACCATACCAACTTTGCTATAGGGGTAAAGATCCATACTTACGTGCACCGCCTCCATCCAGTGATAAAAGTGGCATATAGAGATTAAAGTCTGCAGGAAAATAGGCCATGACTTATGGATCTACAGATACACAGATACACAACCAATGGAGCATCACACGCAGTGCCTAAGGTCTTCACACAGTTAATTTCAGAGTGATGTGAATGTTCTCAACCCACTTAATTCAGTGCATAAACAAGTACCAGTTGGACGACAGAGTTTCAGCAATTTAGGTTCCAATTTTGCAGATACGAGTTGAGCCTTTAATAGACTGCGATGCTTTCTCCCTGTGCTATATTAGGCTGTTAGTGGCACTCTGCGGTTTTGCATGATTTGAAAAGTTGTGTCGTTACATTAGCGGCCGGTGTCTCCTTCTAATCCCATTTGCCTTGTGGTTACAAACAAGGTGCAAGCAGAGGCACTCAGCTGAAGGAACTGGGAATCCATGCTTTATACAAGGCGGCCCTAATTCAATTGACATTACTGGCTGGCATTAATGGATTTTACCTGGTGAGCCTGCAAATTGAATATTTTAAGGCATATCAACTCCTTTGGAGCGACTGAAAAGAACAGGTGCAATTTTCATTTGGTGAGCATTTGGTAAGGAGATGGTGACACGCAGGAGATTATAATCTGTTTCTTGGTTTCAATTTGAGTCATCCTCGGTAAAGCACAGTCCCCCTTTTATCTCCCTCAGGCCATTTGATGTTCTTAATCACTGTTTTTCCTTACAGGGCTCATGCGCTCTCTCTTGGCACCATGCACACATAACTACATCCTTTTGTACACCTCAGCCCACCCAGCTCCAGTCTCTCGGTGCAGAGTCTCTTTGCTGTGTCATCTCAATGAGCCTCTGAGGTTGTTATTGTTTTATCTCGTGGTGTGTCGATCTTGCTGTGAGGTGGGCAGCCGTCCTTCCCCGGCTCTCCCTTTAAAGGTCAGTGAGCGGCGGATGAAGTTGTGTCGATCAGATGAGAGCCAGAGACTGACAGCTAATTCTCATCAAAGCAGCTGTGGGCGATGGGGGGGGGGGGCGAGATGCTGGTTGCCTGGGGGCCCGTCGGTTTTCTGAGGATTCTCCACTACTTACCAGGCCTATTGGCTTACTGTGTGCAGATATGGTCCTGCGGTCTAAGTTGCAATTCACTCATAACACCAGTTTTACTGCTGGAGAGAGAGAGAGACAGTGCCAGTGTAACATTGTTATTTAATGCAGCCTGTGCACACACCAGCCTTTATTCCACTTGGTTCCTCCTCCCCTTTGCTAGTATTCAAAACATGGTTTGCATTGATTTATTCTCCTCCACCAATTAAAAGCAATTTTGTGAGCATTAGAGTAAGCCATGCCGGGAGCCGTTTACTGCAGCAGGCTGTTCATTACCTTATTGGGTGTGTGTGTGTGTGTGTGTGTCTGTGTGCCGTGAACGTAACCATGCGTCTCTGTTTGACCTCCTGGGTGCCTCTGATATGCTTATTTAGCTCAGCGAATGTGTCTGAACATGCATGTGCATGCAGCTGGCGCCTTTCCATACATGTTACGGGACAGAGGAGCAGATGGGTGTGGATGTGTATCAGAGATTCTCCACACGTGCAGGGCATTAGTTCTCTGTTCGCAGGCTAAATCCTCATATTGTTGAAGCTGTGTCAGTTGCGGCTGCCACGACACAAAGCTTATCTTTTAGCAACCCCGGCACCCCTTTGGGAAAAGGGAGACATGGGGCAGAGCGTGGGATGAGGGGATGTGTGAAAGAAGACAGGAAGCTGGTGTAAATAACCCTGGGTGTTGGGGGGGAAGGTTAAAAAGCTACCATCATGTTGAATACCAAGTTTTATCCCTGAAGGATTCAGTCCCTCACCCAGCCTGTCCCCTACAACCTGACAGAGATCTGAACCATGATGGCAGGTCTCTGTCGGCTCTACGACCGCCATCTTGCTGTATTAATGGTATTGGTATTGGTAATGGTATTGAATAAGTACAGGAGACAGGACAGAAGGTTTTTTGTTTGTTTGTTTTTTTTTGCTTTCAGCTTGTAAACATTTTTAACCTCACGGAAAGTAAAGTGCTGACAAATATAACTCCAACTAAAGTGAATGAATAGAATAGCACGTTTCTTTTTTGTACTTTTGTATGTTTGGCCCTGTTCAGACCTGGTATTAACATCTCTCCTGATCTAATCACAAGTGCAGCAAGTGCAGCTGTGAATGGAATGCTTGCACTAAATCTATAAGAAAAAAGATAAATAAATAAAAAAAGAGTCAAATTGGACAATGACAAATACAGTGAACACAAACCAATATAGGTTACTTCTTTATTGCCCTTGGAGAAAGTCCCTAGGCTCCCTAAAAAAATAGTGCAGTGTTGTGAGGTGATGAGTTGGGAGAAGCTTTAAAGTTTCTGTGAAATGCTGTTTCTGACAAATTCGTAAGTATTTGTAAATCAAGGAAATGTTATACATGAAATTATTTCCCTTGTTAAAAAAAAAAAAATGACAGGTGATGCACCTTGAGACGCATTATATTACCAGATCTGAACTGATGAATTAAAACTGACCGTCTGTGATCAGTGATCACTCGAGACCCTTTGATTGTGAAGGCAAAACATGTTTTTCATGTGTAAATTGTGGCTCCCTTTGTTCACTGTCTGAAGTTCTTTGCTGCTCAGTACCCGGTTCATTTGCAATGTGGAACGTTGAATAAGACTTGCGACATGAGCTCCCTTTGACATTATGAAATAATATGTGTAAACACAAGACAGAGAGGAGAACTTGTCGCTGTGTCAACCTGAAATAATTACAGTTCTTCAAAAAAATCATCACGCCGGTGGACCAATTTACTCTTGCAGTTCGGAGACAATTTGCAGTTTAAAACAACTGGACTATTACTTCCGCCAGAATGTAGCAACAGGAGTATAAGAGAGTAAAAACTTTTTTTTTATTATTACATAAAGTAACTATGGTAACCTAGCTCTCTGGATGAGACAAGCTGAGAAACTGGTGGCATATGTCTTGAAATGCCTGTTGAGTGAAACCACATTTCACTGACAAGGAGAGGCCTATCCAGCCCAGCCGTCATGTAAAGCAGTTAACATTTCTGCAAACCACAGTAACATCCCAGGACACGTACCAAATGTGGTACACCATATTGCGCGCTTATTACCTGTGGCAGCAGGACGTTGAGGGGAAGGTGTTAGCATTATTACAAGCAAACACGGCGGCCAAATGGATGATGATGGAGTTTGAGTCAGACCACTGGATACCTGGAGAGGTCTGGAGAGATTTTTTTGTTTTGTTTTGTTTTGTTTTGTTTTTCATGAGCTGTGGGAACGCTTCCATCCGTTTCGTGGCGTTTTAACTGGGAGTTGCTCATGGGAAGTCAGATCAAATCCGTCCGTGATCAAAGTGACTAAAACAGGTGTTTTAAGCCAAACCATGATTTTTTCATAACCCTGACCAAGTGGATTTTGTGCCTAAATGCACCCTTTGACCAGCACGCCACATTAAACCAGAGACGAGACATCACTGTATGAGCAACAGAGCCGGGGCCTTCAATATAGTTTTCCATTTACAAACCATTGCCCCTGGGCGTGCAACTGTTTACTCTCTCTATTTTCTCAGAACTGGAAATGAAATGAAAAGGAGGGAAAACAGGAAAAATAGAGAAAAAAACAAGTGTGAGGGTTAATCTCTCTCGCCAACGGGAACATTGCAACATTATCTCTCCGTCACAGCTCAACAGAGGGCTGCTCCAGTGAGCGCCTTTCTGTCTTTGTTTGTACATACATGTGCAAACCATACATGAATGCACAGATGTACATTTGCATTTGTGTACCTGTGTGTGTGTGTGTGTGTGTGTGTGTGTGTGTGTGTGTGTGTGTGCGTATTTCCCTGTGTCTGGCACGTGTGAGTTTTGAGAGCGTTTGCTGTTGTGCTCAAAATGAAAGGCATCGTGTTTACCTACACACACATTCATCTTCAGATTAGCCTGCGGCTGCCTGCCTGCCCCCATGCAGGAGACACACACTTTTCCCGCAGCCTTTGTTGAGCCCCGCTACCTGCTCCCTCTAAATCAGCTCTTCTCAAACGCTCTTTAACATCCTTTAACAGGGGATGATTCACAAGCGAGACAAACTATTTCACAGACCCTCAAACTAACAAACCACAGACAGTTGTGTTGCATTAATAAAAAGAGACGTTCTTGAATTCGCTGGATTAGATTTGAGCCTTGTTTGATTGAAAACCCTTTTTTTCCCCTGATGAAACAGAAGAGGAAAAGCCGTGCAAATATTTTATAAGTCTTAAAATATCTCACCAGCGAGCGACTGTTTCTTTTTCTCTCTGCTGCTTTTTTTTTTTTCTTCCTCTCCTCCTGCGCGTGTTTTCCCCCTCTCGCTGTGCTCTTGAATGTTGCGAAAATCCAATTAGGTGGACACATTCTGCGAGAACACCACAAAAATGCGCTCCATGATAGCAATCATATAAATTCTTCAAATGGGATTTTCGATGCTCCCCTTTCACACCATGCCTACACTAAAGATAGAGTAATTGGCAAACAGATCTCCATACAAAATGGTTTCCCCTTCTCTTTTATGGCCACTCAGCATAACAATGGGTGCTTCTGTAATCTCTGCTGTGTGATTCAAAAAATGAAAAGCCAGTGTCTCCTGGCATGTGGGGAAGTGACTGCTACTGTGGGCAGAGCATGTTACCAGCGTTGAGTGGCTCCCCCACAGACTCGTGAGAAAAATGGCGCATACTCTTATCACAACATAGACGCTTATCGTAAATTTTCCGACACGACCTGGCAAACAGTCCTGTTATAACAATTAAAAGTTAAAACATAGCTGCCATAAATGCTAATATTTGCACGGATACCGGTGGGGAATCCTTGATGCTTTTTTATCATTCCTACTGACATTATTTTGCTTGGAGAAAGGGAACAAATGAATAATTCATCGTAAAAAAAAAAAAAAAAATGATGTGAGGCTGATAGAGTGAGGATATTATGTTAACATTCTGACAGCCAGCAGACAGTGAAGGTCTGCACAGGACTCGTGTTTATATTACTTTTCATAAAAGGACTCAAAAGTGTTGTGTCGTTTAATCACACCGATGTTTTCCAAAGAGCATTTTATGTTGATTTTATCTGTACCTCTACAAACGCTGCTTCCCGTGCTAGCTTCAGTATTGAAGCATCTGTTTTCCTTCATTGCTGAATGGCTGAGATGAGCAGTACAACACATTGATTGAAGTAACTGCAGAGTGCACAGTCACGCTCTGTGCCTGCACCGTCTCAGTCACTCAGCCTCTTCCCTAACCAGCCTTTCTCCTTCTCCGTCTCACTGTTTGTGTTTCTACCTAAACTCCCACTGACATATGGCGTCTGTTCTTTCCTCTTCTTTTCCTTTTGAAAATGAAATAACAAGTAATATAGAAGTATAGATCTGGCACAGGCGGCTAGCCAGCTTTCAGCCCCAAACAGCAGCTATCAGCGGTAAGCAGTGACTTTAGCAACAAAGCTGCAGCTATCTGTCCATCAGGAAACTCCATAAATCACCTCGTTACTGTGACTGACTTCCTTAAAGTTTCAAAGTTGTATACGGCGGTGTTTATTGGAAGGCTGCCAGTTAGCAATACTTAGAAGTTACTAACAGTTACAAATAAATCTATCTGTCCAAAACTGAAGCAAAGCAGCCAGAGGACAGCAGAGGGAAAACCAGAAAACATTTTTGCCATATAATGTGTCATGGTTTACCAAGTGAATAAAGTCTTAAAGTTATGTTTTGAACAGTAATCCGTGACTCCCTGTCCCCAGAAACACTATTATTTTTAGTGATTAGATACCTAAATCACTACTTTTTGCCGTTGATGTGCCTGTTGCTGGTGCCTGTGATTAAGTCACTGAGTTTGAATTAACAGGTATCTTTACATGTGATTACTATGAGGTACTGTGTAATGTTTGATGTGTTTGCCATCTTGGCTTAGTATGATTGCAATCCATGAATTTCGAGTAGATGTGGATACCACTGAGTTGCTCAGCCTTGCTTGCAATTTTGCCTGGTGGCCACTTGTGGTCCTGCTGCAGAAAATCTCCCTGATTTTCGCCATAGAGCACCATTATGAAACCGATGATTGTCAAACTCTTGACAGGTATTCCTGAGCTGCACACAGTCAATTATGAATGTTTCTATTGTGAATATTTGATCCATGGATGTTCTATATTTGCAGAACTTTAATCCAGCTAAGAAAAGTAAATTCAAAATATGTGATGTGTTGTGATGTGATCACAGTATAAAGTCTATGGACCAATCAGTAACTCATGGGCTGGTCCAGCATTAGAAACTACTGCACATATTCAGTGGGCCACACAACCAGAAAGTAAAGCTAGATGCTAGAAAAAGTATGTGCCAGGTGAGCAATTCTGATTGGACTGAACTGGTGCGTCTCTGGGTTCAACGTCTAGGTCAATGTGATAAACTAACAACAACTAATTAGCTTTTTACACAAAGTACATTTGAGGCTGGTGGGGATGTTATTATTACCATCCAGGAGACTTGATTGTCTGTTTCAACTTTCAGGGCAATTCATCCAGTGGTTCATCTCCACCATTGCCTTCGTTGGCAACATTTTGAGTAGGGTCAGACGATTCACGGTGACCCTCAAGCTCAAAACACAGCAACCTTTGTGGAGAAACAGTTGTTTTCATCCTCAGGGCCTCCGCAGAAATCTGTCCAAAAAATAATGTTACAATCTATTTAATACCTATCATAATCCACAAAGTAATTTGTGATCTTTTTTCCTCCATTTGTAATAACCCGTAGGCTAAAGCTTGACTTAAAATGTCCTAAACAAGTCTACATTTGCACTGTTAAAACACAATATCACATTCAAAATTTTAGGGGTTATTGTTTTTCATTTAGGGTTATTTATCAATGAGTAATTAGCTCCTCCTCCACCATGCTGCTAGATATAATTCATGCAATTATTAGAGCCATGTGAGTAATTTGTCCCATCAGCATCATGTAGTTACTACATGACTCCATGGGTTTGTCATGAGGATGAGTTAAGTTTAGAAACAGAACTAATGGGACATCAAATACCACGATGTCTACAGATTTAATCAAAAGTTGCCTTTAAGATTGAACAAAACATAAAAGCATTAAAATCTCTAATGCTGAGCCTCACTCTGACCTGAGTTCATCTTGACTAGATTGCTCATGCTCCTTCTGCGCAGTTCGTTTCTACTCTTTTAAGCTTTCTTTTCTCTCAACATGCTATTTCACTGCTGAGGTTCTTGCTTTTGATTTTTCTGCCATTTTTTTTTGCCAATTTAGAGGAAGCTGTGATATGTCATAGGTAGGCAGAAAAGTCAGTGGCCATCCATCTTTTTGGCATAATGGACCAAATTTCATGGCAACTCTTCCAGTAGCTGTTGAGCCACTACAGTCTTGAAGACTGGCACTGACATCCCCAGATGCCTCGGCTTAAAACGCACTGTGGAACCAGGGAAGTCATGTACATTAATAAGGTGACAGGCACAGACTCCTGCTTAATGCTCTGATAGCTATGAGGGAGTGCTGGTGAGGTAAACCCATCAATTATACCACAGTGTAGTAAGACACAGCCCCCTGCATGCACTCTAACACACAGATATGCACACAAACACAAATTAGTAAACATCAAATATCTCTTTTTGGAATTTTTGCAGAGGTTTTCACATCTTATTGTACAAAAGTGAAATATGTCTGTTTTGATATGTCATCAGAATTGGACGTGTAGGCGTTTGGCCTGATTTATTTTTTGCTAGCCGCTGTGTATGTGCGTGTGTGTGTGTTCGTTCCAGTCTGCTGTTGCGGCAGTTATGGCCTATGAAGCAGCAGGCACGTAGATGAGCGCAGTGCTTTACACTGTTCCATTAGCCGTCAACCACAAACCATCACAAAGTACGGTCCTCCCGCTGTCTCTCTGCTTTTCCCCCCACACTGAAGATCCTCTCTTTCCCCCGTTTCCCACTGAGCTGTTGCAATCCCTGCACACTGTTAATGTAGGCGGGATGGCACAATAAAACAGGAAGCTTCCTTGGGGAGCCGCTGATTGTGGATGCATATGGTCCTCAGAGGAGTCCGAGGATGGAAACGGTCAGAAAAGATCACCGAACTCTGTGATGCATGTGAGCCAGGGGGTAGCCCAGCAGAGCCAGATGGAAGCAGGCCACAGAGGTAACTGGAGTGCAGCCCGGGATGCAGGACACAGACCACTGGCTGGGGACTTCCATTATCGTCCAGCCTCGACCTTATTGGATTTCCCCCGGAAATGTTTATTTCTTTCAGTGCCCCGCTGAGAAGTAGCTCTCCTACTTATCTCATCACTATTTATTAAGGGAGCCCCTGAGGTATCCAAGCACACAAGCAAGACTGAGTGGGGATGGGCGGTAGAGAGAGAACAGAGATGGAGCTGAGAGAGAGAAAACATATGCGAGAATAAACTAGTTGCTGCATGATTTTCTTCACTTGTCCGAAGAAAGGGTGGTGATGACACGAAACGGGGAAAGAATCTGGAATGACCCCTCCGTCCTCTCTGGTTGCCTCAGTGCACAACCTGTCGTCCACCAATGGGAAGGGGTGGTTTCATCTCTGGCTGCATGTCTGCAAGGCTGTGAAAAGAACAGACCATATTCACACGGCCGTTTTCGTCTGAGGTCACGTTTGTAGGATAGAAAATATCCACCCACATCAAATCACATCATTTATTTAAACACACTTTATTTTAACTTGAACATACCTAGTAACTTGAACGGTTACTAGGTTGTTGTTGCACCTTGAGATATGTGTGTTTTTCATCCAGGTTTTAGTATATGTGTCCAGAATATGCATTGGTATTTCAGAATGTATATATGCTTTTCTTATCCTATTACGTGACACTATCTAACAGTAATGACAGCTGGGAACAAAATGATGTGATGTCCCTCCAGATTCTCATGACGCATAATATATTCAGTTGCTGATAAAGTAGGAAGTATTGAAATTATCATAATTTCTCAGATTCCCTATGTTTATAGGACTTACAGCCTTGAAAGTAGCAGCACAACAGTTGAGCCTCCCACTCCGAGCTTGATGTCGGAGAAAGATGGCCACCGTGTCAGTATGAGCTATTGTCATGGGGTGTTCACTCAGAACGAGCTGCATCGCTCCTGATGAGCAGATCGGCAACCTTCACTTCGCCATCAGTGTGTGAATATGGCAAGTGTTGTAAAGTGCTTTGAGTAAAGCGCTAACAAAAGGCTGTATTTAAATGAAGTCAATTTACCGCTTGTTCAGCTCAGTTTGGCTCCGATGCACGATGGTGTTGATGAGGAATCGTCAGGTTCTTTTATGACTGCTGACAGTTCTGAGAAGTTGGGTTGTGTGTAACTTCTAAACTGTCAGCTGATTCCTTTTTACACTGCATCTCTTCTTCCCTCTGCGGGCCGTTGTCTCTTTACTTCCCCTCCAGTTGTGTAATACTTGGTATTCAGAACAGTCAGTCTCAATTGTCGCACCGCCGATTCACAGGAGACCTATTCAGAGACTGAGGAAAGCCCAGGTGCATTCTTATAAAGTGTTTCCTCCTTCTTCATTTTTCGGGGGGGGAGTGTCAGCTTGTCAAACTTTGAGGAGAGTTTTAGGCATTTGTATGTGGTTTGTCCTTGACTTCACTCTTTTTTTGCGTCTTGCAATGCCACACGACAGAGTAATACAGTTAAATTGCATTAAATGTGTAAGAAGAAATTCAGTCATTATCTCCTCACCCCCACACTGATATAAAGGTCAGGTAAAGTTTTGTAGTCAACAAAATATTTCCTCCAGTGCAATCAATTGGTTTTGTGTGAAAAAAAAAAATGGTTCTAACATTTATGTGCCCCAAAGGATGAATTGTAATGATTGTGGTGATCCGCTGCCTTTCCTGCTAAAGTCACCATCAGTCATTCTGGCTCGTGATACAATACCTGCAAAACGAAATTCCAGCCTCAGTTAAATTTGCAGATACTAGCATACCATAGCATACCATCTTGTTTAACAAGGCCAACAGTACACCTTCTAAACATGAACACATGAGAATTTTAATTGCTGGTGGCATGCTGCATTATATGTGTGTCCAGCTCAAAGCAGCACTGTGCTGAGTACTGTCTCACAGAGGCATGACTGTAGACTTTTAGCCTTGGTGTTTTAGTTCAATAAATGTACCTTAAAATTACATTTCAAAAATATTAAGATACGTTGGCTTAACTTCTAGTAGCTGCTGGAGAAGATATATTGTCGCTGGCTGAGATTACCACATGAATGTAGTCACTCGTGGTTGATCGCTGCTATTTAACCTGCAGGAGACTCCTACACTGCCTGGTTACAAGGCCAAATTGACCATTAGGTCAATAAAAGACACTTCAACCGTGCTCCAACACATGCTGTGAGCTTGGTTATGGTCTGTGGAGTAATGACTGGTTTCCTCCTGAGACTCGACTGTTTAAAACGTTCTTAAGCCTCACTGGAAACCACTGATAGACACCCTGATCAGTGAAGTGTAAAGAAACCAGATATAAGATCTCTGCCTCCGTTGGGACCCGAGGAGGACTGAGCATGAGCTCTTTGTGTAACAGTCGTTTGCCCACAGCCTCGAAGTTCCTTCTCAGCACTTTCACTCCAGCTAGTTCAGTGGATCTTCCATTTAGTGAAAAAAAAAAAAAAAAATAGCTGCTTTGGATTGACACTGTGAGCTTTTATTTGGCATGATCTGAGTTTTTCAAAATGCAGCAGGTTAAGATGACAAGTTGTAATTTAACCCTTTGATGTTACCACCTCTGCACCTGTCTCATGTGTAACTGACAAGTTAAGGTGATTTCCAGCTTATCCAGTATCGTTTAGTTTAGCGAGCAGGTTCTTTTTCTTCTTGCAGTAGAAAAAGAGGAATAGAAATATACTGTATAACCTTCTAGCTATGCAGACTGCAAATGCTAGGGATTTCTGAGGTTGCAAATAGGGATTATTCTGTTGCTGCATATTAATTTATTTTCATCTTTTGCATTGTATTATATTGATTTGCTAGATCCGGCACACTGCTCTTGCTCAGCATCACAATTTGTTAATTGTACTTTCATTTCAGTCCCTCTGGATGTTCTTCAAGTGTGCTTAGTGTCCAGAGGGACCTGAAGTAGTTGAGGATGTAAAAAACTACCAGAAAACACAAAGTGGCTCCGTTCAGTGTAAGTGTAAGTGTCTCCAGTATAGTCAGAAGGCTGGATGTACTACTTCATAGGTTTAAATGGTATTTTATACTTTTTAGCATGTAGAAGGTCATCTTTATAGTAAGATATTCTTTTGTAAGGGGTTGCAAAGAGTACCAGTTTACAGGGCCATGGAAAATAACAAAGATACCTCTTACCAGCAGCTAAATTAGAGCATACCACAGTATGTATGTAGTAATTGTTTAGTGACCGTGAACAGCACAGGTACTTGTTCTAGTGTCAATTGAACAATAACGCTCACAAGCTGTAATTAACAGCAGTATTGCTTTGGCAAAGGTCTTTTGAAAACTTTGAAAAAGAAAGAGAACATTGGTCCAGGGTTAGCGGAGTTGAATTTGGATCACAGACTGATAGCTGAGCTGACTATGAAAAGACAAACCTCAGTCTAACCCTAACTGCTCCAGAGGGGACTAAAACAACAGATTCCTAAAAAAGCCCATTTGCACTGTTGTGGTTCAGTAATGATCCAGGGCCAGCTACACTTTTCTGGCTGGGAAAACTAATTCAAATTCAAAGGTTATTTTGAATGGTGTGTTTTCCCTGTCTTGCAACATTGTGGGGATGTCAACCAAACGTAACTTTTATTGTTTTTGCCCCTCCAAAACTGACAGGCGTGGGGTGAAATTGACCACGGGGTGGGCAGTAGCTTATTCTTCCTGAACAGTTTGTCATAATGGAAGAAATGGACATACAATACTGGAATGCTTGACAATGACCCAACACAAACATGAGCGTGGCACATTTGTTTCGCCTTCTCTTGCCTAGTTTGACAACTTTCCATTGTGTTCCATTTAGTTCAGCACAGCGAGGGAGGACTCATGCACAAAGAACCGCAGAGGAGAATCAGACGACAGTCTGGATTTCGAGTGTTTCTACTTCAAACATTACAGGGCTGAAAAAGAATGTGCACAATCAGAAACATTTCAGTCCATGCTGGATTTCCTAAGTCAGAGGTCCGACCAGGCTGCATTGTAACGTTTCCCAGCTGAGCCAGAGAAGCAGACAAACTGAGGATTTGCTTTTGGCATGGCTACCGCTACAAAAGAACAACAACATGAATCCAAATTTGACCTAGAAACCCTGATCTCAGAGCTATGAAAAGGCTGAGTAAGTCACCAGGTTGTAATAGGAAGTATGCAGGTTACTCAGCTGTTACTCCTGCAATATGTAGTTCTCCCAAACTACATATTGCAGCTTTAACAAGACTTTGGAACCATTTCTAGATGTTTTTCTAGCGACAAAAAAAACATATTTTTGATGGTATATCCTGACATCTCCAGTCGTGTTTTTGCTGACCTAAACAGGTATTTTACGCCAACATGAAAAAGACCCTGGTGGGTCTTTTTTCCAAATCAAACAAAAAGTTGGAGTTTTACAGTATAGTGGTTTTACAGAATCGTACAGAATTGATTTATTCTGAGGATTGGGTCGGCATGAGACACTGTAAGAAAGATAATTTCATGTCAATCAACCAACAGTGTAACCTTTAACCATCACCCTCTGGTCTGGAGCTTCAAAGCAAATGTATCACACCTGTGGGTGCAACATCACCACCTGCATGCATACAGTATGTATGCTGCTCACCCACACATCCATCCTCTTTCAGAAGATGAATGGTTCAAAGGTTTGCTTTCATTCATAAGCCCAATATTACCATTCCCAGGTGGAGCAGTCATCTTTAAGTCGTGAAAGATGGCAAGCTGTGATCGTTCAAGGTCCCATTTGAAGTCATGTCATTCAGCCAAGTCGTGGCTGCCGCAAATGACACAAATCTCATCTCAAAAGACCAAAATATTGTGTGGTCTGATGTAGGCATCAGACTAAACATGTGATGTTGTGGCAAAATCTATAAATGTGTGTGTTGGCCTTCATTCATATGCACAAACAGAGAAACAGCTGGCAAAAAGACATCAAATCATCACAGAAGAGACTGTAACACAAAACACAGCTTCACACACACACACACACACACACACACACACACACACACACACACACACACACACACACACACACACAGAGTAGGTGTTGTGTTTATCTTTATTCCTATAGTGAGAGAAAGCATACCATTTGTCATATTACCCATTTTCACTTCTCATATAGCCCTCCTTCACAACATGATAAGACATCACATCAAAGAAAGAGGCTTTACTGGAGAAGGCAGATATATTCATTGGCATACAGAGAGGCAATCACATAGCGCATGTTAAAGTGTGGCAACAAATTCAAGATGAAAGCAAAGTCCTATCTTTGGTCTCATCTGCCAACCAGGTATGGATTGGATGGGAAAAGTGCTTCGACCTTCTTCTGTAATTTAGTCTTCTCCTCAGTCCTGGAACTTTGCTGTCACCTTCAGACAACATCACACATGTTCCTCATTATGTTACAGAACATTAGTCCAAATCTATTTTATGTCAGAATGTTCTGCTCAGGTCACCCTCTGTACAGTGGATACACATTACAATATGGGTGACTTTAAAGGGAGATTTTCATTTGCAGGTTTCTTTCTTTTTTTTCATGTGGACATTTTCCTGCTTTGTAGTGCACAGAGCCAAGGACATTGACGCTGTAATTTTGCCGCAGTCGAAGAAAGCTTTTGATAATGTCCTTTTCAGAGCACAAGAGAGTGAATCTATTACTGAGGGGGGTAAAGGAGGGAGTGGAGTGGGATAATGGGCTGGTCGCATCCCACTTATACTGTATACTCATTTTATAGCATACAGCACAGTCACCATGGATGGCTGATCCTAAAGAATCAGAGTTATTTTTTTATGATTAATTATTGTTGATACCTTATTTTTTGGAGTCAAAACGAATGAGATTTTAGCAAAAAATGGTTTACGACATACAAACTGAAGTCGCAGGTGCTGTCTGTGCTTTGATTATTTGATTGGCTGGTGGAAAACATGCATGTCTAAAACGACCAATTGTCCTCTGGGGAAACAAAAGACAACAGCTGGGACATCTTTTGAAGACAAGATAGTGTAGTGCACCATCTGGATAATGTACTGCGAGACTGAATGACAAAAACAAAAAGAAAGAAAGAAAATGGACACAGCTGCTGAGCATGGATCAGCTGGATGTATGCAAAATGAGGATCTTCTTGGTAGCAGAAGAGAAACCTTCATCTGTAAACATCCACAAACGTGTCATCTGTCTTTTCTGTCTCCACAGAGTGAAGTTGAAAGAAGGTTTGACGTTTCTCGGCGCTCGTCCCAGCAACCCCACCCAGTGGATAGTCAGCCAGGATGTGAGGAGTGAAGGCCACCGAGTGGTGACGCTCCACTGCCGCAGGAAGGAGTCCGGCTACGACCAGCAAAGGTCAGAATATAGTTCACTTCATTTTGAAATAAATCAAGATTTTAGAAGACTGACCTTTTGGTTACCTTCCTACAATTTTAAAGTATCTCCAGCAGATAATGTCCATGCTGTGTTCATTGTAGGTTGAAAAACACACCTACACCCATTGATATATTAAACTTTACCGTATGCAGCTCTTTTCTGTCAGCAGCTGAGGGAAAATGAGTAGGAAACAAAATGATGAGCTAAAAGGTGCGAACGCTATTTAAAAGGAACTGCAGGACTTGGTATGAATTCTCTGTGGATCAGATATCGATCTAAATGTCACCAGTCTCCTTAATACATCAATGTGCCAGCTACCACTGAATGACAATTTTTAAAATGACAAATGTAAATCAGCATTACTTCTATGTAATATTTCCCACTGTTAGTAAACAGCAAATTAAATATGATTGCAGTTTATCTTTTAGATTTAGATTTAGGGCATTTAGCAGATGCTTTTGTCCAATTGACTTACAGTAATTCATACACTGATGGCGGTGGCTTCCACACAAGGTGCCGACCAGCACATCAGGAGCAGTTTGGGGTTCAGTATCTTGCCCAAGGACACTTTGGCATGCAGGGGGAATGGAACCAGCTGTAGGTACTCCTCTGGCATCACTTCTGGGCTACCCCTCTAACGCAACACTGTAAAGAGCATGAAAAGTCGTTTTTTTCAAGTTGGTTGGTGGCTGAAATGGTTGTGTGGTTCTGGTCCTAACTTTTGTTGTTATGTTGCGCACGTTAGTTAACCCGCATAAGTAACTCACCTTACGTCACCTGACTGAATGTAGTTCAACCCAAACAGTGCTCTTTTCCTTAACCTAATCAAGTACTTTTGTTGCCTAAACAAACCACGACCGAATCAGCCAATCAGCTGTGTAATTTATAATGTTATAACTGTCCAAAAGTCATAATATGTCATAAAATGTGTCATGAGTCATAATATGTCATAAAATGTGTCATGAGTCATAATATGTCATAAAATGTGATCGGTTTGTTGGCAAGCTATAACCAATGTTGTTTATAACATAACATGGCTAACATGACCATGTAGCATTTAGTTTGAAAGTCTACCCAGATGTAGTATATTATGTATTTTTGCTAACTTGACTTTATGTGCAAAACTGATGCTCAGGGGGTGTGAAGGTTAATGTCACCAACCAAGCTGCTGAATTTTGGAGGGCTGAGAATGAGAACATGCTGACCAAAGAGCAGGCTGCCGAGGAGGATTTGTCTCTGGCTGTGTATTTCATCTCATATCTCAAGTTTATATCAGCAGCAACACAGTAAACAGACATCATGCTGCATTGGCTGCAGTGTTTTGTTTGACTGTGGCACAAAAGGGGTCTGTCAGCCAACCAGAGACCCTTTTTTTTTTTGTTTTCTGTAAAGCTGTCTGTATGTGAAATCTACACATTGGATTTGTTGCCTAAACATCCTCAGAAGCAGAGTTTGCTTGAACCATCTGCCTCACAGTCTGTCATCGGACGATCTGTAGTCGAGCATTAAGCGTTCGACGTCCCATACTCAGAAATTCTTGCTAATGCAGTTTATACCCGGGCATTTCTTGAATTCACAAAATCAACATACTATGCAGCTGAAACACACTACATTCTACATTTTTTACATCGTACTGAGTGTTCATTCTGAACCCAACACAGTAATGTTCTCTGTTGTTAATACAAAAAAATATTAATTATTGCAAGCTTTAATTTGTGTATCTAAAGTATTTCAACTGCACTTCACATGTTTCCTCTCTATGGTCTATTAGGGGCTGTTATATTCATATTTAGAGGCAAAACCATTTGCTTTTTTTTTTTTAAATAACCTGGATGTCGATTTTCAAACTTTGTTCTTTTCAATTTGCCACTTTCTCACTAGTGATAATCAGACATTGATGTTCACTGGCTCGATCACTTAGATGGCGTCAAGGTTCAGTCTCCTATGAAAGTCTGTTACATTTCCACTTTTGACGCTCATTTGTCGCACATTTTGCAAGAGACATACTGGAATATACAGTGTGAGTGGTAATCAAACTGATGTTCCCGCTGCTGAAATGACACAGTTAACCCCCCGCCCGCCCCCATTTTTTAATTTTTTTTATTTGCATACTTATTTTCTCCACCACGGCTCAAAGTTGTTTTGGTCATTTTCTATCTGTATTCACGTCCTTAAACTAATCTGGCAGATATGGAAGTGATTGCCAGCACTGGGGAAAAGGTTGCTGTGTTAATTAAGTGCTGATTGAAGGCTTTTGTGTGTTTTTAATGGTTTTTCCTCCTCGGATCAGGAAGTAGTTTTAATAGATCTAACTTTCTAGTGACAGGTGTAATTTTCTGGATTAGAGGCAGATTTAGGGTTGGGGAAAGCTCCACTTATGTGCTCTTTGGCTTTCGTTCTACTTAGCGAATTCTAAACCACTCCCTTAAGAAACGCGACACTTGACATCGCAACTGCAACTTTATAATCAAACTTGTGCAGGGGTTATTTCAGTGTGGAGTGGTCTGTGAAACATACATCATTTAAAATCTGCTGGTCCGCTGATTTGTTTGGACATGCTGCTGTAAGTGGATCCCTAGGAGGAATGATTCATGCTGCGGCACGTAAAACAAAGATAACCGTGCCTGCCTTTTAACGGCCATGGCTGTAAAATCAGAAGCAGCTAATAGAGATTTTCTTTAATAGGCTCCTCATACAGTCATTTGACATATAATCCTGCAGAGCCACATTCTGACTCGCAGCTCAGGCCGTGGTCTCAGTGGTGTGTTTTTTTTCTATTGGTTTCAAATATTCACTTCTCCGAACAAAACAGCTCAACTTTATTTGACTTCAGCAGATTCAAACATGAGCTGCCCTCGGAACTCAGAGTCTCCTCCATGCTGGAACTTCTTTTCAGACCTTCCTTTCACTCATATAATAAGTTTTGACAGCCTGGTCGTATAAATAGAAAGGTTTCAGCTGCCTGCGAATATACACGGACGCAGAATATGCCGCCGATAATCATTTTGTTTGTATCCATCTCATCCATCCTCTTTTCCTCTTAAAAATTTCTGGCTGTAGCTGCTGTGGTTTGTGTTCATGACTGAAAAAGACTCAAAAAGCATATTAGGAGCAGAAGCTGTAAGCTTAAGATGATTCTTTACAGGACACAAGATTTTATCCATATGACTTTAGAGATGGTTTTTATATAACTTTAGCAGAAGCCTGCATAGTGAAAGGCTTTTTGGTTCTGTCTAGCAGCTGGTGTCAGCAGTTTCTGTGGAAAAGGTTGTACAGTAAAGAGCCGTCCACCCCAAGAACAGTTATGGTGACGATAACTGAATATAATATTTTTTTACAAATCTGTCCACACCACAACTGTAATGATAGCAACCATGGTAAACCATACATTTGCGATCACTTTCAGAGCAATTTGATGAATGATAGAAACCCTGACAGCCAATCAAAATCCATCTGAAATTGTCTATTAAAAATCAATTAGTGCAATTTTGGGGACATTTTTCTACAAAATAATGTTGCAGGAGCGGTAATAATATTTGTTTTTAATGTGAGCCAACTGATGGGATTTAGTCACGACATTGAACTCTGGTATAAAAAGTGTTTTTGACCTTATTATGGGGGAAAGTCACCAACCCTTTTGAGCAGTTTTTATAAGATTGAACTATTGATCTTATACATGCAGCTGTATGTTCCAGTGATCATTAAGTGAAGTTCTGGCTCTCTCAGCATTCATTTAGACATGGGCCTGGGCTAGCTAGCCCGAAATAACCTGCAGAGGGTGTTGCCAAGATGGCGACCGAGTAGCGACACTGGCCTTAAACCACAATGGTTCTCCTTACTCCTCTCATTTTCAAAGAATTTTCTCAAACTATATGCTTTTGTGCTTGCTTCTTGCTCTTTTTTGTGTAATGTTCAGCAGTAACAGGTCAGTTATATCGATTTTCCAGAGATGCCGAATGCTATAAATGTTCACATCATTATTATACAGACCTTAAGCATCAACAAGTTGTGTCAATTTTTATTTATTTATTTATTTTTAATTTTTTGATAAAAGTTTGTTTTAAGATCCCAAAAACACGACCTGTCAAACTGAATAAGTGAAGGGGCTGAACAAGTCAATCCAAGTGGCATTCTTAGAACGCTCTCATGGATGTGCCAAGCACAGACATTATGCTTGGCTGTAAGCGGAGCTGCCGCATCTTGAAAAACATTTAAAGCAGCTCTCAGCAAACTGCAGCAGCGAGCAGCAACACTTGGCAGCCGACTCCTCCTTCCCTCTGGATCTATTCACTCCTTTCAAGCAGGTATTTTTTTCTCACCGCGCTGTCTGTCTCATAACCTCACCTTCTCTCCCACACACACACACACACACAAAAACACATGTGCTCTTGTAAAAAC
This sequence comes from Acanthopagrus latus, assembly GCF_904848185.1. NCBI lineage: Eukaryota > Metazoa > Chordata > Actinopteri > Spariformes > Sparidae > Acanthopagrus > Acanthopagrus latus. The sequence continues at coordinate 4,873,760 of NC_051043.1, read as the reverse complement.
ATGTTTTATTAATTTACTAAGCGAAAGCACAGGGTAACAAGAGTGAGCATATTTAGTCTAATCCCTACTGTTTGGGCCGTGTACGGTGGACTGCTCCTTAATCCCCAAAGCTGTCAAAGTCACTTCACAGAGAAGTCCAAAGACGCCTCGTGATGGCTCTACAATGCACAATGCTCCAGTTTTTCTTTCGTCTTGTCCTCCCCGCTCCCAGTTATTTCAATGAAGCTCTTTTAGGAGGGGATTAGACAGAGCTATCTCATCTGTTGAGCTGTCATTCAGCCGGCTTTCTTCTCCTCGGTTCCTACCTTGAGGATAGGAGGATGATGAGATGTGTGAATGCCGTAGGTCAAAAAGATGCGGATCCTTTTAGCGTCTTTATTTTTGTTTTTTAACAATGCCATGAATATTTTGTCCATTTCTTCACATCACTTTCATCCTCTTCCTGAAAGTAAAATCTTTAGAACTTTGTGCACAACCTTGAGCTGTGTAGTTACACTTAATGATTCGGCAGCTCACACGTGGGAATTGAATAGTTTTGAATTCAGAAGTCAGTGTATGGTAGAGAACAGAGTAATTAACATCTGTCGGAAAGTATATAACCCCTATTCTGTTGTATTTAGGCCGGAACATTTGGAATGCTGCAGAGAACACGGTGGGTCTTCTCTCCATGCTGCTTGTATTAAAGAGATCTGATTAACCACACTGAGTCTAAAAAAATCTTCAGAGAATTGGCAACTCTCTACGTATATAAAGGAGAATTTCCCTTACACACACCTTCACCGTACCAAAAGCGCTTCACTTCACGTCTTTTTAAAAAGGTGCTCGAAAACTTGAAAGTTGCTGGGTAGTCACACATCTGAAAAGCGCGGATTAACATAACGATTTTACTGCAACTCAGAGATAAGCATTGGTATCAACTCATTTGCCCTTACAATTTCCCAGCTTTCTTCACCCAAAAATCACTACCCTTTTAGTGCATTGAATGTCCGGTCACATCCAGCGGGAGACACTTGGGATGCAGCCAAGGAAAATAATGAATAGCACAGAAAGCAGGAGGAATTATAAAAGTTTTTTTCTTTTTTTAACGCATATATTTCTAAAAGGGTGAATGATTGCGACTGTCAAATGTTTTCCTACTCAGTTGCTGCATGACTGGTAACTTTCTAGCTCGGGCACAGTCTGGAGCAACATTTAGAAAACAGATTGTCTGTGAGCTGTTTTTTTTTTTTTTTTTTTTTTTAATCAAATTACTGTAAATGTCTAGAAAAAATGTGACATGCAGATGCAAAACAGGAGCTTCCAAATGTGTGCTCCACAACATACTCACAAAATATTTATAATAATGAGAAAAGTCACACAGTCTTATCTTCCAGGTGTCACATCGCGGTGAGGTTGTCTTGTCTTGGGATCTGTCTCGTGAATTTCATGTTTTATTTTGAAAGTAACACTCCTCTCATATCAGGTCACTTGCCCTTCCCCTTGTGTCCCTGGTCTGACATCATCCCTAATTCCTGATTGTTTCCACCTGTGTCCCCTTCCCCCATGTGTATAAAGTCCTTGTCTTCCCCTGTCTGCGTCGCCAAAGTATTTTGTCTTCCATGTCGTATACCGAAGCCCTGATCCACAGTCTTGTTCCTAGTCCTGATAAGTATTGTTCTTGTTTTATTTATCTTATTTTGTCCTCTTGAGAAGAGTGATTTTGAGTTTGTATTTTTCTGGTTAGGGTTTGTGTTTTGCATTTGAGATTTCATAGCTTTTCTTTTCTCCTCCTTATGAGCAAATTTTTGTTAAGTTTGATAAGAGAGTAGATATTTTTCATAGCCTTGTGCTTCCTCTTCCGAGTGATTTTGTTTTGTAATTTTGATATTTTACTACTTTTCGAGAATAGTGTAGGTTTTCCTCCTACGGGAGCGTTTTGAGTTATTCTATGTTTGTCTTGTACGTCTTCCAGATTTTCATAGCCATTCTGTTATCATTCATTCTGAAGAGTTGCAAAAACAGATCAATAAAACCTGAACATTTACTTGTGCCAATACTGCATCTGAGTCCTCTTTCCTGTCCAAGTCTGACACCAGGAAAGAGGAAAATATTTATCATTTACTGTATAGTTAAAGAACACTGGAGCTGTTAAAGATGGATACCCATATTTTGTTTTTAGTCCAAATTAATCATGACTTTTTTCATATGTGGAATTTTAAAATGCATTTTTTTTTTTTTTTTCCCATGCTTATTTCTCTCATTATTTTAAAAAATGTGTTCAACTCCCTATCAGTGAGTGTGTCCTCTGTGGAGATGATCCATCCACAGGTGTGGCATATCTGATTAAACAGCATGATTAGTGCACAGGTGTGTTTTGGCCTTTCTGAAATGTGCAGCTTTTATTACTGAACTAAACTTAACAGTGCCCAGAGCCGTCCACACAGACAAGAGGCCCTGCGTTGCTAATTGCAGTCAAAAAAAAACCCAGCTGAGGCACGTATTTCAAATTCTCTGTATCCTCGTCCTGAGAATGCTCTTAACACAAGAATGAATAGATGGATCCATCTATCCCACATGTCTCGTCACATTTGGGGTAGGGCCTAATAAGAATTATTTATCTTATCTTCAGAAAGAGACACATGCGCAATCTGACAGCGGTGGATGATGGCATAAATAATAGACTTTGGAGCATTATTACCAGATTTACATTTTATATTCTTATTTTCAGACTTTCGTTCAGTAGTATTGTCTGTAGTTTGAAGGGTGCGAGTGGCACAGCTGGCCGGGGATGAGCAGCTGTTGGGGAGAGAACTAATGACACCAGTAAACATATATGTCATCAGTAACTGCTCTCATGACTGCACCGAGGTTGGATTTTCATTTTTCCACACACTTGGACTGAGAACTTGGAACTGAAGCTCTGACTGTCAGCCGTGGTGCAAATGGATCTTTGGCGCCGTGGCTGGACGTTGGATTGTGGACTGGGCTTAAGTGTCACTGAATAATGTCCGGGGGGGGGGGGGTTGCTAATTGAAGCCTGTGTGTGCGCGTACTATTACGGGAGCCCGGCCCCACTGTGAGCATGAGAGCACAGTGCCACTGATGGGTCAGGTGTGTGTTATGTGCAGGTTCACTCAGTCTCTTGAAGCCGCTCAGACCTGCCAGCTGAGCCGCTTCTTTCTTCCCGTCCACAGCTGAGGCTCCAACCCCACCCGACTCGCTGTGAATACATTTATTTAGAAATGCGTTCATTTGAAAATACATAAATTAGACATTATCTGATCCGCACTTTCCGACTCTTTCTAAATGCTCACAGGCAAGTTCAAATTAGGATTTGCGTTACAGCCAAACGTAACATCTGTTTTTCCCAGTATTCATCAAAAATGGGAATTGCTACAAATACTCATCACACAAAATATTCTTTTCAGAGTCTTGACATACTCTGAGTCTCTGTCTCGGCCCTGGAGATATTGAATTCTCCTCTGGTAATGCAAACCTGCACGCTTTCCCTGACTGGCGGCATCCAGCCTAATAAAAGCAATACTGAGGTGACAGTTTTTCATCAAGGAGTGCTACAGTGTGAAGACAGGTTGGGCTTTTGACTGAAAATAACAGAGCTGATTTCACCCTAAAGAAAAACGCCACCAAACAGCTGATGTCAGTTCTTTTCAAATTACTGAAAGAAATCTGTTGAGCATGCAATAATGAGCCAACAGCTGTCCGGGACTTTGTCACGAGACATGTTAAAACTGCTCCAGTTCAACTTCATGCTGAGTCACACGCGCTACCTTTTTAAGCCTCTGTCATTTATTGTCAAAACAGGCGGAATAAGAAATGCTGGTTAAGCACAACGCTTACTCACAAAGAGAGGAATTTGTTGAAATGACCCCTCATCACCTAATTTATACTGCGGGATAATGATGCACATTATTCTTTGAAGGAATTAGTAGCTGATTAATAGAGTATCGATGCCTTTGAATTTATAAGTTGAGAGGTACTATTATTTAAGTTTAATTGACTTTTCAGTACACCCAGCCCTGAACAGCCATCGTCAGACCACAGCTTACCATCTAGGCACAACATGCCTGTCAGGCTTTGGATTATATCTCACATGCAGATACAGTTTATGGGCTCTAATAAGTAGAGTATTCTGCCCACTTGAAGGCTGGTGTCTGTTTTATCTCCATTGCAGACGTGTTGGGCAAGGATTTAACAGTGTGTTTGTGTAAAATGCACTGCAAACTTTAGCATGCCTGGCTGACTGGCTTATGCTGCAATCTATGGCACTCGAAACACGGAAGTCAAAAAGAACTACCTCTAACATGGAAAAGTGCAACGGAACGGTCAACCAAGTCCGAAAGCCTAGCTAGAAACTCAGCTCTACAAAACCTGACTTCTCTTTCATAAACTCTCAGATGACTGAATGAGTATGTAAAGAACATAACTTGTAAAAAAAAAAAGTTGACATCACAGCAGTATGTTGCCGCACACACTGAACAATTACGTTTCACCTTTTCACCATTTTTCAGTTAGTGTTTGTGTCGTATGCCGTAACAACGTCTTTGTAGTTGCCGTTTTCATTTCAGTTGATTTATGCTTGACAGAAGTCTTTGCAGTATGAATGCCATAATGTGTTAAATCACCTGCTGTAGATGCTGCGGACGTTCATGGTTCCCTGAGCAAAGTGCACTGGTATATATTTAGGATAGTAATCAGATATACCAACTCAGAAATATAAACTATCTAACTTGCAGTGGATTACAGCATCACTACTTATACTAGTAGCATTGATTATTTCTGAAGGTACGGGGTATGTCATTAGCTCACTTTATTACTGTTGAGCATCAGGGGGAAAAATATTTTTAAACTGGGGCCCCTCATCCACACCCATTCCAGCAACAGCACCGGCCGCCCACCCTTAGCTCTAAAACCAACACGGGCAATTTGAAATAAGCTCTTGGTCATTAGCCTTGTAGTGACACAGATGGAGCCTCTTACAGCTGTTTCCAAATCAGTGTTATAATCACAAACAGGCCATGTTCTGATATGCATACAAATACCCAGAGAGTAATATACAGTTTGTTTCAGATTATATTGTCAAAGGTATATTCTTTCTTCAATTAAGATCAAAACAAAAAGAAAGTGTCCTTCCAGTGAATGAGTGATTGGAGAAAAGTAAAATCAAACATTGAAAAAATGACTGCAAGGCTTTATATTCATGAGATCAAATCATGGTTGAACAAATAGATGTACTCCTGTCAAATTCATTTTTTGAGGGCGACATTAATCAAAGAATTGGTCAGATTGTGTGCAAAAATAGAAATACAATGGTCATCAGCTTGAATGATGATGATGCTAATAATATATTCAGTGGCTCGTCTCTCTCTTAGTGGACCTCTTGTGAGTGGAGATTTTCAGCACTCGTCCAGTTTCTGATAGGGTTGATATCAGCCTGATTATTTTCTTGTTGACATTAGGAACTGTTGCAGTCATTTTCAACCAGGTTGCAGCACAGACTTATAAGGGATGCACAGCAGTTTAAAGTTGTATTTGCCAGTCTCAACTTCTCATACCTGGTGCTTCTGTCAGGGTCAGATGACAAGTTAACATGACAAGTCAAGAAGTTTTTTTTTGTTTGTTTTTAATTATATATAAATCATATTGTCAGTGATAAGTGTCAGTAAGTCAATTGATGTACTAATTACTGTATGTTCAACCATGCAGCTCTTGGATCGGGCTCATCTGTCCCCATTAAACAAACAATGCTGCTTCTTTATTTTCATGTCCTCTAAACTAAGAAGTTTTGCCCTCCACATATAGATATCATCTCAGTATTTTAGGGTTACATCCATTATGTATGTACCCATGAAGCACTTATAGTGTAGGCTTTTTTATTTCAAAGCAGCTACAAGGAAAGAAAAGTCAAAATTTCTTAAGCCTATGGTAACCAAAGACCATATTTGAACCTCAAAACCCATTCAAAAAAACCCAGTGACTGACTGGGTTTTAGGACTTATTGTTTTTTATTTAGTTATACACTTGGATACAAGGACACCCATGTTTCAGCTCAGTGGCCACTTATGGTATTGCAGCAGAATATTCCCCTATTGCCCAAACGGCACGATTTCAAAGAGAGATATCTGTAAAACACTTCACAGGATCCCTTGAACTGCAAACAAGGTTAATTATGACTCTTTGTATTATGAATTCTTGATCCATGGAAGCTTTAAATTATAATTAAATTAAAGCTATTTTGTTGAGGCCAGACAAGCAATCTGAGATAAAATCAAAACTATTGGCTTAAGATTGATGTCCACTGGGCTGCAAAACCACGACGTAAAAAACCTGAAAGATAGAAAACTAGCGAGTAGTTATTTCCTTTTTTGACTGATGTATTATTATTATATTATCTTGTTGTCTGCAATTGGTTGTCATCCTGTAAATACTCAGTGACTAATTGATATGATGTAAATTAATGAGAGAGTTTTCCTTTTACATACACCTGGCTGTTTGTATAAGCCATCAGTCCACATATAGATGCAGGTTATTTTTTCCCCGTTCATCATATATTGAAGGGAACATGGTACCTTTTCTTTGACAGGTGGATATTTCTGATGATGGTGCTACACTACATCAAATAAATCAAATGAATCTCAATAGCAGGGGACAAAATTGCTGTGTGGAGAGCACATGATATTGGCTGAAGTGCACTTTGGTAGATTGAAAAGTTCCCTTCGTCACTATTAAAGGCCAACCTGTTCAAAACAAAAGCAGCCCTGCCTCCTCAGCATGTCATAAGGCATAAGTGGACGCCTCAGTAAAAGTGTCTGGCCCTCGGTAGTTCATTAAGACTGTCCGGCTGCAGATGGATCTCCTTTGTGAGCCACGACTTCATTAATCCCCCCACACCACACCCAGCAGAGGGACAGCAGGCAGTCCACTTATTATAGCCACTTTGCAAAAGAGCCAGGTTGAAGGGAGGGGGCGAGCGGGGAGGACATATATATTTAAATAAATTTTAATTATCTTAACTTCAAACAGCCTCATCTTGGCCTGTTTTACATTGTCTGAATCAAATCTGCACAAAGATCCGGTTAATATAATTAAATTCATCGAACATTAATTTTTCTGCAACATGAGTTTCACTCTAAAGTAGGCCTTTAAATCCCATCAATGTGAATGCTTAGGATCCCAGAGGGAGAGAAATCATATAGCTACGTAATAACGGGTGAGATTCGGCATTGACCTTGCAATTTATCTCAATTTTAAAGTCTGGAGAACCTTTAAGAACATAATTGTTTATGGTTTGCAACATTTTACTGCAAACCTGCAATGAAACAAAGAATGAACAAAAACTGAATCACTTTTTTGACAACTTTTGACTTTTATTCCCGACATTTGAACGTAATATCTGGACTTTCTACTCCTTGGAATTTTAAATCAAGCGTGTTACTGTAGTTTGAATGCATTTGAGGGGAATTGATTATTTTTATTTTGCGTCATTGCACGCCACTTTCCCAACATCACAAGCCTGATCAGTGCATATCACACACGGCAGATGAAACGCCATCAAAGACGTAATAAGACGGAAACAGACAGAGAGGGAGACTGAAATGGGGAGAAAAGGTGTGTTGTGTCTTGTATCTCCAGAGACCCCGCAGCCTTCTGCCTAGATTTTCTTATTTTGTCACTTTGTTGCTGTGATTAGGGCACTTAACCAACCAGAAATGTTGCTTTTTAATACCCCAGGAATCAGTTACCTTTGTGGTACGTTTCCGAACAGCTCGGATCCTACTGACGTGACGTAGAAATGCCCTTCAGAGGGATACTTTTGTACTTTCAGACTTTGAGTACATTTCAGAGCCTTTACTTTACTACTTTTACTTGAATAACAAAGTTGAATCAGTACTGTTGTTTGTGTAAAAAGTGTGCAGACTTTCACTACCTCTGGATAAAACCAATCAAAAAGTCACTATCACATGAATGCAATTACAAGCAAATCAAAAAGAGTAAAAGCAATAAAAACACAACATCACACAAGATAAATTCGATACTGATTAAAAGGAATGAGAATAAGAAAATGATAGAATAAAAACAAACTTTACATAAAAGCAAGTCTATAAAATTGGGTTTTGAGAAGTGATTTAAAAGAACTTTGCAAGCCTTATCTTCTCAGGTTGATGACTCCAAATCAGAGGGTTTCAGAAGGCTGTAAACGGGCTCATATTGGGACAGTCTTTCTGCTGTGTATCTGTGGGCCAACCCAGACGAGTTTAAAGTGATCAGTAAAATCTTAAAATCAATTCTAAATCAGCCTGGAAGCGAATGAGGACAAGCTAGATTTGGGTTAATGTAATGTCATCTCTTCATAAGAAAAATTAAGTTATTTTCACAATCATCAGTGCTATTTCTGTGATTTCAAACTTGATTTGAAATTAGATGCTAAACCCTCCTGATTGCTGCATAAATCAAGTTTCTTTTTAGTGCAACAGCCCTGAGACTGAGCCACATGCTGTAGGCTTTAATGCTGTATAATGCTGCATAAATCAAGGCTGAAATGAAATGGCCCAATTACATTAGGGCCAAACAGGAACGCTAACTTGACAGTCTTAATGCTAACACCCTTAATAATGAATCAGCCCTATTCCCACTGACCTCCATTTACAGTAAACACTAGCTGGAGCCTCATTGGCAGTATTTACCAAGACACAACTGTCTACAATGCTCTGTTTTCTTCTTCATCTCCTACTGTAGTAATAGAAATGTGATCTTTCCTCATGTGTGACAATCCAGATGTGTCACAGCTTTATACTCAGGCCCTTTTTCGATCAAGATAGAGTGAATTCTGGGGGTGTTATTAGGAGCTATATTGTAAAGTTGATGAGAAAGGAACATTCAGATTTCATTTAATAGAATAGATGTGGCTTGGTTTCCTTTATCAGGGCCGGAGCAGAAATGTGGCACTTTCTGTGTCTCCCCAGGACATCCATCTGATTACAGCAGTCGGCCCAGATTACATCTGAATGTTCAGGCTGCTCCTCTGTTCAATTGCCAAGGAAACAATATGGGGAAATAATGTCCCAATGCGCCTCACTACACGTTTTTCCAGTTCAGTCCAGACAGTAATAGCACTCAATGGGGAAGATTTAATCTGTCGTAAAGGTAATCATTATCCAAGTTTGAAACTTTATCCATAAATCACATTAGGCTCACATCGTGACCTAAAAACAGGTCAGTGATACGAGCAGAGAAGCTCAGATTCATTCAATTCATGCCATGGCGGCTGCTGTCACAGTTTGTTTGTGGTAGAGTGTGTATGCGTAGAGGAGAGACAGATTGAGGTTTGCATGTGTCCCAGAGAGTTCATGTGTTTCAGATTTATAAAGGTTTATGAGTGAATATCCTGCTCTTAGAGGTTAATCCCCCATGGGATTAGATGGTAGCCACCAGTGTTTGGAGCGTTGCATTACTGCATTACCAGAGGTTTTTCTTTTTTGTAGTTACTTACAGAAAATTGCTTTCTAAAAATACACAACATGACAAGTAAAAGTACTCTTTTTTCGGTCATTACATTTACATACTGCAGTGTGTGCACAGAGTTTTCTCGTACAGCAATTTTAGATTTAATTGTATGTTTGTACACAGAACTGAGCTATTACACCATCAGTCACACCAAAGGGTCAATTTCTATTTTAAGATAACTTTCAAAATAACTTGACTGTTGTAGCATAACAGCAACAGATATATCGAACCTTCATCGTAGAATCACAGTTTGGCAAGTTTAGGCAAGAAAACTAGGTTCTGAAACAACTAGGTTAAGTTTAGGCAGTACAAGTTCTTGGTTAGATCTAGGCAGTAAAGTTAATTGGTTAGGTTTAGGCAATCCCAATGACTTCCTTCTTTGCCATTGTATTAATAACTACAGCCAGCAGATGTCGCCAACTGACAAGAAACATAAATATCTGAAATAAAAAGCTCTTCACACAGTTGAACTATACCACAATTTTCCTGTCTAGTAATTACAGTGAACAGTGTATCAATGTTACTGGGGACTGAAATGGTTTAATATGGGTGCATTTTAATGGGAATTCTAAAATATGCAGTTAGTTTTTGGATCCAAACTAATAGAAAGTGATTTTATGTTTTAGAGACCCACAGCTTTCTTACATGTCATTATATCAAAAAGTAGAAAGCAGCCAACCACATACTGTCACTCACACACAAACCTTATTGGAATTTATTGGACAAAATACTGCATAAAGAAAAGGACACAAACCATTCATAACTCACCAACCACATGTCAGTTTCCTCTCTGTTCTTATTCATGTTTTTTGAAAAGTCAGTTTGAACTATGTCCGTTTTTTTTTTGGTGAGAAAACTCTAGGACAATCAGACCAGTCTATCAACTAGTTGCCCCTAATAAACACAAATTTGTTGGTCCTTATTGCCTCAACTTCTACCCTTACCTACCAGTTAACATTAAAAAAGGCTGATTCCCCTCAAATTTTTACTGCAAACATCTCTGTAAACACCCCTCATTTGCCAGGATAATCCATCCAGCCACAGGTGTGGCGTATCAAGATGCTGCTTAAACAAAATGATTGTTGAACAGATGTGCTTTGGACTGGTCACGATAAATGGCCACTTTAAAATGCGCCGCTTTTTCACACAAAATAATGCCACAGATGTTGGAGAGTGTGGGAGAGTGTGTGCTTGCTGGCTATCAACCAGAGCTTTTGCCCTTGAAATGCATGTTCATTTTTCACCCTCAGTCATCTCCAGTTGTCTTTCTGAGAATTTGGCAGCCGGCCTCCAAAAAGCAGCCTGAGACCTCCACTTTTCCACTGCAATATAAATTTGAGTCCCCAAGTGTTGGTAACTTTATTGTTCATACATGTCAAATACAAAATATACTATATACTACTATACTACTATAATGTAATTCACTGACTGTATTCAAAGTGTTACGCATCATTTATTTTTGGCACATAAGTAAATTTGTCCCTTAAATAAACTGTATATGTGTCTGTGATGAATATGAATACAAAGTTTAACACATTACTGAATACCTTGACGATTGTCCATGGGACAGACTGACATCTCTCTGTGTTTACATCCTCCCTCTGTGAAGGAATCAGGAGGTGTTGTTTTGAAATACTTTGGTGTGAAACAAAGGCCAAGAATAAGCACAGCACTGATTTATTTCCCCTGCTGTCTTCCCATAAATAAATGTATGATCTTACCCTCTGCAGAATGTCCTTATGTTTCCTGAGCAGACAGACACAGTTTAGACCTGTGGTTAGATCAACATTGTTGCTCTGCTCGCTGCAGGTAGCAGAACTCAGAGTCAGGGAGGTGAAATGGGTTGAGATGTAAACATGCAATTGTCTGCTCACATTCTGACAAAAAAATACTGAAAGTTTCTGTTCTAATTACATCATCACAGTGTCTATTGAACAAGTACTCAGTTTGGATTGCATAGCAATGAGATTTCCCTCATTCAGCATTCTCTTGTAATGAACAATAGAGCAGTGAGAATAAGCTCCACTTGTCTTTAATATCACCATTCAAATTTCTCTCTACAGCTCCTTCCCCACAGATTATCTAACTGAATAGGCAAAAGAAACCTTGGCCTGCAGTTGGTGCCAATTAACCTCCATTTAGCTTGGCCTTCAAGATGATTGGCTTTTATACCAAAACCTATTCCAGTTAGAGAAATGTCTTCTCTGGCACCAACACTGTCTCATTTCTCTAACCTGCACAGGAGAAATATTTAAATGAGCCTATTAAAACAGGCCCTGGGCTGTTGAGCATGGTATAGGAGCTGTATTTGGAGAACAAAAAAAGAAATACAAGGAGTGGGGGGTTTCACGTGCTCAAAGGAAAGGGACATTGAAGAACTCAGCACATGTAACACAACTGGGCAGCTCTGCTTTCAGTCGAGCACATTCAATCAACCGGAGGACAAACAGAAAAGGTACCAGTCTCATCCCCTCATCTGCACCACCAGCACTTGTATGTGCTAACACTGACAAGCAATCTTTTGCTGTCCTCTGTTATCATTCCCAGCCTAACCAGCTGAAAGCAGAACTCGGTCCACCTGATAATGTGCAGGGTAAAGGATAGGATGCCACTGTACGCAGCTGCAGCCCGGTGCCTGTTTAGCAGGACTTACCAGCCCTGACATGTAATCAGACAGCGTGTGCGCCTCAATGGGACACACGGAGCCTGGAGGGTCTCAACATGGCAGGACCCGCCGACATGTTCATGCCTCCAGATGAGATCCCACTCTGTACATGTCGACTCGTCCACCTTGAACCTTCACATGTAAACACTCGCTGCAGGTACACAAACGGACGTTCACACGTCGGAGTGAAGCAGCAGAGGCTGTCGTTGGCTTGTAGAGGTCACTCTGAAGAGACATCCGAAGTTAATCGATGACCTCACAGTTTTTACTGCAGTTTGTGCCAAGAACATATCCCTGATAACCTGTCACCAAAAGCTACAAATCTGCACAGCTGATGTGTCTGGAGTCAGGAGGAATGTGCTACAAAAATAACATCTTACAGTGATATATTACTTTAAGCAATAACAGATTACTGGTTCAAAGCGGGGGACGGAGGCAGACTCTGCCTCTGCCTCTCTGTGCCGTGTGAAATGAACGCAAACGGTTTAGGAGGTTTGCGCATGCGTAGTCTGTTCTCACACTGTCTCTAATGGGCATCCCTGAGGCACAGTGCTTCTCTGCTTCTGTGGGTTTCGTGGGTTTCGCGGGTCACCCCCCTCCTCCCCCCCAAGGTTTCGCGCTGCTGTTGTGGCGCGCAGTGATTTGATTTCTGCTGCTAGCTATGGAGATTACTTCGCTAAAAAAAATGTCTAGTCTGACATTTGTGGAAAAAAAAAAAATAATATTAACCGGGAGACCAACACCTGACCTGGAGAATTTAACGCAAAGGAAGGGACAGAAAATTGTGAGGACTTTTCAGACAGAATGGTACAAAAAGAAAGAGTGGTTGTGTGGATGCAGCCAAGCTAGCAGGCTGTTCTGCTTTCCCTGTCTACTGTTCTCGGTGGGAAGTGAGAGCGTGTGGGTGAAGGAGGGTTATGGTGACCTGCTAATTTTGACACTGATAAACTCAATAGCTTGTCAAAATACGCAAGATTCTTTGATCAAGTTCGATTACAGTCTGATTTGGTGGGATTATATTGCTCACAACTGGTCCAGGGAATGTCACCTGCACAGCTGCTCTCATTCTTGAAAGACAATGACCTCCAGGAGACTGTACCAGAGGCCACAAAGTTATTAAAGCTGGTCTTAACGATACCTGCTACAACGGCATCCGTGGAGAGGACGTTTTCAGCTTTAAAGCGCATCAAGACGTATAACCGTAATAGGATGCACCAGGATAGACTTTCAGCATTGGCGCTGATTTCCATTGAAAAGGAGAGACTCATGACATTACAGAACGCTGCAAACAAGGATGACTTCTACAACAAAGTCATCAACAAGTTCGTGCAGAGGGACAGGCGCATGGACTTCATCTACAAATAAAGTATGGGGGCCCCCCCCCCCCCACCCCCACCCCCACCCCCTCACACAGACACACACGCTGTATGGTGCGCCGACACCAAACTCTCTTTTTCTCAGTCCGTACCACGGACAGCGCCGCAGTCTCTCTCTCTCTCTCTCTCTCTCTCTCTCTCTCTGTGGTAATAATAATATTAACGTTGTGAGTGACGTTTTGATTTTTAGTTGTAATGTTATGTGACCAAGAGCGGACGGTGATGTTGTTGCTTTGTTAATATAGTGTATCGGAGCTGTAAGTCCTGTATTGAGATACAGGTTTTTTTGTGCGTTTGTCTTTGGATGATGTAAATCCTGTAGAAATACAGGTGAATGTATGTCTCTGAAATTAATTGGCAGTAATTGTGTGCGTGCTATAATCCGCCGACGTAAATAACTACAGTTTTGACAGCGGCAACTTAATTGGCTTTGCAGTTTTAATACTGAGCTCTACCTAGTATATATTTTTGTATGCACTATGCGATTTAAGGTCTTGCTGCCTACCCAGCCGTGGACCTCACCGCACGTTACTGGACATAACAATATAAATGTTTTAACATTTGTCATTATGGACATGCTGTAGTTGGTTAGATCAGTTATTGTTGGTCAATTCATTAAATGCAAACCAAACACTTTGTTCAGATTTGCTGGCATGGTTACATGCCAGCAAATCTTTGTCTTTGAAGCGGTAATTAAGTCCGTAACCGCTTATCCCTTTCCATGGGGTCACGGGGTGTTGCTGCTGGAGCCAATCCCAGCCTTGTCTCAGGGCGAGGGCAGGGTGCTCCCTGGATAAGTCGCCCTCACTGATGAGCAATGTGGGTTTCAGTATCTTGCTCAGAGACACTTCGACATGCAGCTCAGCCTTGCCTGGAGCCAGGATTTGAACTAGCGACCTTTTGATCACTAGTCGACCTGCTCTACCCGCTGAGCTACAGCCGCCCTGCTTTGTGTTCATTCCTCGATTTAGTTTCTTTAGTTATGGTGGGCTCTCTGGCCATAACAAATAAGGGACGCACATGTGAGGGGATTAAGCAAATTAAAGGAATTTTATTTAACAAAGGAGAATTCGAAGATAGCAAATGTATGAAATGATGCTTCTAATAAAGAAATCTGCTGGAAAATGTATACTTAATTAACTCAACCGAGTAAACTACACAGCAAATCATAACACTATAAAGCAAGAGGATTTTGTGCCAGTAGAAGAGGGAGCCATATGACTGGCAGGATGGGGCGCATTTACATGGATACTGGAGGGACTGGCCAGATGCCTCAAATTCCCTGGTCAGCCATAAAGGGACTGGCAACACTGAACCAGCAAACACACAACACAGCAAGTCCTAGCAGAGGCCAAAAAACAACCCAGGTTGTGATTGTTGTCCTGTGAAGTCCAGCACTCCCTGTCTGTCAACTTTGCTCATCAAACCAAAACATATCTTCTTTTGACAGGACACTCATGTTGTCTTCCTCCTGCCCAGTGATATGTTAGGTATATATTGGGTGTGTTTGTTTAATTTACTGTATGATGCACCCTGCAACACAGAAGTGCCCCTGGTGTACAGCAAAGCATTCCAAATTTAGAAGGCCAGTCGGCTCTTTTGTGTACCTTTGCCGCTATGGTCAAATGAGCCGTTATCAGCTATCAACTAATCCGCCACCCACGGCTGTAGCCGAAACATTTCAATGCCTTACGGTGTGAAATCTCACCTCACAGACCGCTTTAGCGCCTGGTCAGACAGAGGGCAGTTTTTTCAGTGACAGCCATCTTTTTTTTCAGTTTTCCAAATGCAGCTGAATGGCGAAGATGTGAGAGATTCTGATAAACAGTACGTCTTGATTGAAAGTAGAAGGTTTTATAGTCAGCAAAGAGCAGGTTAATCTGAGGCTATAGTAGTGAAACGATTATTATGCTCTTTCATTTTTATAATACCTTGTCATACTTCTGTTAATTAAAAACTAGTGTAACCAGTAATGCATTACTCTACATGGAGGTAATGTTGTAAAGTAACATATTTCATTCAAGTGATAGTAACTGCTAATACGCTTGTTGGAAATTACTGTCAGTGACAGCACAGCCACAGAAGCAGCTTATTCATGCTGTGCGAGCGGCTCAGCGCGATGGAATTCAACATTTCAGACACTCGTCGTTAGTCAATCATTGGACAATCTATCTGAGCTCTTCACAGCCTGTGGGTCGACCCTCCAGCTCTCACAGGCTGTAAGTCAGTGAGCGGCATTGAATCACAGCACTGAATATGTAAATGTGTGCCATTAAAGCGCTCTTTCTTTAATTAGTCTCTAGATTTCATGACTGAGTGCTTC